>NC_041382.1:723687222-723729829 GCF_002162155.2 Triticum dicoccoides | reverse complement strand
CCGAAAAAATTATAGAAAATTCATAAAGCGATAAAAAAGATACAAAACTTGGCATGCATCCTAGTGATGATGGAGGAACACTATAAAAAAATTGAGTTCATTTGAAGGATGTCGAAAAAAAACTCTTTTCAAACGGGTCCTTCAGTCCTGCCCGAACGGTCTCCGAAGAAGGACGTCAATTTTTCGACATATTCTGAATGACCTCAACTTTTGCAAGTGAGTTGGTATGGTCACCCTGACATTCAATCAAAGAATTGAACGTATTTGAACACCAAAAACATGTTGTGTCACGTCCGGGGTGTGCTATGTGCTGTTTTCACAGAAAAAATTATAAAAAATTCATAAAGCGATAAAAAATATAGAAAACTTGGCATGCATCCTAGTGATGATTGTGGAACACTATAAAAAAATTGAGTTCATTTCAAGGATGTCAAAAATAAATTAATAAGTTTATTGCTATAACTAATAATTTGGAAACGACCGTTAATAAAAACAGTAGTTAATACAGAATTTATTTCGTATTGATATTATACATATGATGGTAGATATTACTAATGTAATTTGGGTTCATTTGAAGGATGTCAAAAAAATATTGTAGATAGTACTCATGAAATTTGTATAGTGTGGCAAATAATAAAAAATAAGACAGATAGTAATGATATGATTTGAGTTTACACTGCTAGCAGTGCACGGCAGCACTGCCCGGACAGTGTAATGAGCTTACACTGACCGGGCAGTGCGGCAGTGCCGCCGCTAGCAGTGCAAAGTCAAACCAAATTATTACTAAGTGTCTAATATAGCAATGTGCATGAACGCGGGTATATAAGCCGGTCGTGGCGTCCCTCGGCGCGCGAGGTGGGACTAAAAAAGCACCTCTTCCACCTCCCCCCGCGCCGTGACTCATAGAAGGCAATAAAATTGTGAAGCAAAAAAAAGCCCACCTGTGCTTGCATGCCGCAACTGCGCTTAATCGGTCCGGCCCGATCAAGCCGGGTGGCGAAAGGGCCGGCCTTTCGGCCCAGCTACGGCCTACAGCACAGGCCAACGGGGCAGTGGCGAGACGGGGCGGGAACGAGAGGAGTTCGAAACAGTCATGGGAGGTTGGTATATAAGTCGGTCGCGGCGTCGTTCGGCAGGCGAGGTGGGACTAAACTTTAGTCATCACCCCCGCCGACCCTGCCCCCGCACCGCGCGCACACTCAATGGGGCGGCCCACGCGCGCCGTCGCGCACAGTCACTGGGCCGTCCAACGCGCGGTGTCATTGTTTTTTTTGTTATGTGTTTATTGTTTTAAAAATAATAGTAATTTTTTAAATAAATGTTGTATTGTATAAATAATAATGAAAGTCCTACATATTGTATAAATGTTCAATAATTTATGTAATGTTCATTATTTTTTATGTGTTTTGCATTAATGGCTAAAGTAGTTTTCATAATAGTAAAGAGGTTTCTGTTATAATTTAGAAGTAATACTAATTTGGAAAATACCCTTTTTAAAAACAGTACTTGATTTAAAATTTATTTAGTAGTTATGTTAAAAACAATACTTAAAATATAATTTATTATGTAATTATATTAAAAACACTACTTAATATAGAATTGAATTCACAGAAAAAATCATAAAAAATTCATATCCGATCAGTGCCGGTTGCATTGGTGGTACGAGGTGGCATGCACGAAATGTCACCAAATTTTGGGAGGCAGTGGGCATGCCCATCTTAGGGCCCCACGCAAGATTTGAAGGACGTCGGACACCAAACGCATGTTGCATCACGCCCGGTCAGTGTTTTCGATGCGTTTTACGGAGAAAACCATAGGTAATTCATACGGTGCCGGAAAATTATGAAAACTTGCACGCATGATGGACCTGTCGAAGAGTGCGTGTGCAAAAAGTTTGGGGTCCACCGGCTGAGTCCGAAAAGAGAACGGAGTACGGGGCTGACATCGTTCATATCCGATCAGTGCCGGTTGGATTGATGGTACGAGGTGGCATGCACGAAACGTCACCAAATTTTGGGAGGCAGTGGGCATGCCCATCTAAGGGCCCCACGCAAGATTTGAACGACGTCGGACACTAAACGCACGTTGTGTCATGCCCGGTCAGTGTTTTCAGTGCGTTTCACGGAGAAAACCATAGGAAATTCATACGGTGCCGGAAAATTATGAAAACTTGCACGCATGATGGACCTGTTGATGAGTGCGTGTGCAAAAAGTTTGGGGTCCACCGGCTGAGTCCAAAAAGAGAACGCATTAAAAAATGCATTAATATTTTCTGACATTAAAAGAACATGGGAGATAATGGCTCTCTTTTTGAAGAATATGCATGATCCATGTGAACCTTCACAAGCTCAGAGCAGGTGAAGACTCACATCGATCCTGCATATCCTCCAAATAGAGTCCCACAAACTGAGATGTTTGTGCATTGACCAAAAGAAAATTATATAAAGGAGTCAACGGCGCGTCGGCTTAGCGATGTGGTACTAAACTAAAATGTTGAAGTATAATGCATGTTTTTAATAAATGCATCGTGGGCCAGCCGGCGGTAGTTTTACGGGACGGGCCAAGTGGCCCACTATGGCGTGACCATGTCTATGACGCCGTACGTGCGTGCATGGCATGGAAACCACGCCGCCATTACCTCGCCCCAGGACCGCCTAACCCCGCCACCTCCACGCACGTCCTCACCCCTCCCCGATCTGACGGTTGCACCGCCGTGGCCGTCACAACTCCCTTCCCTATCGGTCTGACGGCGGCCATACAATCCGGCATCTGCGCGTGACTTGGATCTCAGGCCCGGCCATGCCGTCTCGGCAAAGTCGTCGGCACCCTAAACCCTAGGATGGGTCGTCGGCCAGCGTGCTGGTGTGGGCACAGGGCGCGCGGCTACCACGACTAACCCACACCGGGTGGGGTTAGGCAACGGGGGTTGCCGGTGCACGTCGAGACGCCGGAAGGTATGGTATTAAACCATATGTAATGTTTTTTTAATCTCGTAACTAGTTAGATAACTGTCATCTTATTTAGAATGCAAGAATTGGGAGATGTGTACTCCTCGGTTGAGAAGTGGTGCGAATTGGTGGGAAAATTCACACCCAGACAGCGCATGATGCTACGTGGCACAAATTTGGACAGTATGTTGAGAATTTCTTCGGTGAAAATGAGGAAAAATTTATTGGAATTTATGATTACAACGTATGATAGTAGTAGAAAGCGATTTATTATTCGGCCAAATATTGATTGCATCAGTGTGCTTAATGAAGATGTTTATGACATATTCGGGATACGTAACGAGGGTGATGATGTCAGTAGCATGATAGCAACAATACAACTAGATGCCAAAAAAATTGTTCTGAATCGGTTTCTAGACAAAAGAACAGGCCTAATCCTCATCGATGAGTTGATAAAAAATATTGTTGATACTCAGTCATATGATGATGATTTTGTGAGAAGGGTCGTACTGGTCCTTATGGGTATAGTCTTAGCACCACAATCCACCAAGTTTGTTCCTTATCGTTATTACAAAATGGTGGAGGACGTGAACGCTATCAAGTCATACAATTGGAACGATTTCATGTTGAGGGTGTGTATGGATGCTATTAAAAAATCGGTCGAAGATCTTGAAAAATTCAAGTGGCCTATCAGGAACTTGGCTCTTCTTCAGATACAAGTCATTTCGTAATAGTTGTATGTACATATGATTTTTATGTGATCTATGTGTCTGACTAGTTGTGTTTACTATCATGCAGTATATATACTGGGAAAAAGTTGAGCCAATTGGTGTGGATACATTTGATCATTTGTCTCGTGAATACCCACTAATGCTTAACTGGCCAGAAACGGAAGGGAAAAAGCAAGACAACTATGACAACATGCACGGGCGTGGCACCGACAATGTAAGTCAATAAGTAAAGTCCTTATTGGTTGCACATAGTAATTAATTATATTTGTTATTTAATTTATTTTTTTGTTTGTTGTGCAGATTGAAAACTGCATTAGCGAAGACTACAGACGTGCTAAGGTAGCACGTGAAGGGACTGTCACAGAGGAAGAAACGAAGAAACCTAAACGGAAAGGTGGTGGCAGGAGTAGAAAGCCAAGCACGTCCACGGTTTCATCGAACAGGACTTGTAGTATGGACCGTGTGATGACATACATAAAGCTGCTTCACAAGGAGGTTCTCAATATACCCGAAAGATGTGCACAGGTAATTTAGAAGTTGTATTGAACATGGTTTAATTGTTCAACTACTTATCGTGTTTCATTTGTGTTTGTAGATGGTAATGAAAAGGTTGAACACGGAAGGTGTGCTGTACAAACCCAATAAGAGGGACAACAATGCCGAATTTCATAATGTAGGTGAAGGAGTTGGGATGGAGAATGGCCACTACAAGTCATCAAAATATTGGCCAGATATTGATTTACCTACCGACGTAAAGGTACGAACATCTTTCACGGGTATCAATGATACCTCCGTGCATGTTGATGACACGGGTGCTCCGGCGACGACACCGGGTAAAGGTGAAGCTACTGATCCTTTCATTATAGACGATAATGGAAACTCTCCATCTTCGGCATCAACTATACGTACAAAAGACTTTCCGTCTATGTTCCGAACCCCGCAGAATGCTGATATTTCTGGTGAGTTTATGGATGCTTTGTCACCAACAAAGTCCGAAGACACGTTTGAGAGTTTCCCGGCAGATAGCAACATAGGTAATGGTGAAGGCAGTCAGGAAAATGATGGTAAGCGCAAAAGAAAAAAGTCGAAATATTGCCAATCCCCCTACGACATTCTCATTACCCGCAAGAAACGTGTTAAAAAAGTAAGTCAAGTACTACTTTATAATGCATTCACGCGTTATGTAATTTTTTTATTATTTTTAATGACTGTAGCTGCATTGTTTTAGATCTGTTTGCATCGTCACCACATTCAATTCTAGCAAGTTCTCTTAATATGACTCCGGATCACATAGAGGCAGCAAGAGTTTTTGTTGAGACTCTAGCATCAACAAAGAAGCATGCACACCAAACCGTGGTCGATATGCCGCCACCAGATGGGTACATATGCACGCCAGCTATGCTTAATGATGTCCTGATGTTTAAATGGTTGCATGGCGCTGTAAGTATGAGTTTGGTTTTAACATATCTCTCATTTGTACTTCACAAGTTGATAGAAATTTTTTGTTTATGTATGCAGATCATCAATGCATATTGTAAACACCTATAACACCGTGATTTTTCTGATCGTTACATATCAACAACGTGGTTCCCCAAATTTATGTTGAGTAGGGCAAGGGGAAAGACCAAGTCAGTAAATGATTTAGACTCGGAACATGTTACAAAGAAAACAAAAGTCATCGCAAGAGTAATGGATGAGTATTTCAGACGGGACAAGGTATTGCTTTCATATTTATTTGTTTATATTAGACATTACTATTTAATTGCACTAACATCATTTGGTTACTATGTAGGCGTATTTTCCTATGCACGTTAATGATAATCATTGGACAACCATAGTGATGCACACCGTCAAGGAGGAGTTTCAAGTTCTTGACTCAAATTCTAAAGGCGCAATTAGCCAAAGAATTCGCAATATGATTACCACCCTGGTACGCTATAATTTTCACACTCGCATTCAGAAAAATATTAAGTCATATATGGAGGCCAACTCAACTCTTATGGAGGCCAACTCAACTCAACTCTTGAATAACCATAGTATATACATTAAATTCTGGTTTGTTAATTTGTTTCAGAGAGCTGAAATTTCTAAGGATATTATGGAGGCCAACTCAACTCTTGAATCAAAAAAAATTCCAGATGTCTCATCGTGGCCAATTAATGAGTATAAAATGCCAAGACAAAAAGATGGGTGTCGGGGATATACCCCGCGGCGTAAACCGGCCGGAAGTATAACCCGGCCGGACTAGGCATTTCATTGGTAAACCGCCAGAGGATTGGCGACTTACGTGTCTGGCGGTTCACTGGTATGACGATTCACGAGCCTGAAGACTCATTGGTGACCCGGCGCGTGTTCCAGATGGATGACAAGGCCCAAGGCCCAGCAGGCCGGTTTATATTAATGGTTAACCGGCGGAGAGTTAAGACAGAGTCAAGACAGATGGTTAAGACAAACGATAAACCGGCTGGTGTTAAACCGGCAGACCAATGTTAAACCGGCGGACCAATGTTAAACCGGCAAACGTTAAGAATCCCAGGAAGGGAAGTCAAAATAGTTTAAGTTAAAGTCCGAGTTGGACTCCATATATAACCCGCCCCTCCAACATATATAAGGAGGGGCAGGGCTCCCAAAAAGGGGACAAGATTCACAAGTTTCACAAGTTGGACAAGTTAGGTTTAGACAATATCTCTCGAGATAGAGCACTCTTGTAACCATGATCATCATCATCAATATCAATGAAGCAGGATGTAGGCTTTTACCTCCACCGTGAGGGGCCGAACCTGGGTAAAACATCGCCTCTCTCGTCCCGCTCAACCCCTCTCAAGCTACCACATAGATGCGTTGGCCTCGCAACTAAGTCCTGACACTAAGGACATCTGCCGTAACAATTCCACGACAGTTGGCGCCCACCGTGAGGCCCGCGCACGGTGGTGTTGAGTTCTTGGAGGGATCTCTCGAGGGATTGAAGAAGGTTTCCACAGCAGTATATACAAGATTGAGATCAATAAATATTTAGGGCTGCATCTATGCATCACCACGTCCAAGAGCCGGTCGAAAGCTGGCAGGAGATGTTTTTTGGTTGTGCGCCGTCCGCACTGTCGATCCGCTGAAGACCGGCAAGGGATCAGTTTCGCCGAGATAAACCGCCACTTTATGGTAATCTGCAAGTCGCCGTGGCTACTTCAAATACAAAACCGGATTCGAGTTGATTGGAGACAGCGATCACGTGTCACGTACGGTGGCGGTTTACGGCCTCGCGAGGTCTCCCAAATCGATCAACCTGGCAAAAGTGTATGATGAATCAAGTGTCCCTAGTGCTGATCGGGGTCACACACGTATAAATTAAATATCCATAGCGCCTGATGGATGCCCACCTACGTGAAGATCCCATGTGGAGCCGCAGTACTTGTGTGGGTTCCAGGAAGATATTTATAAAAAAAAGGAGAAGCCACGATCTGAAGGGTATGTGCATGGACTCGGGGTCAACCGCCCCAGTTCGTCTCCTCCACGGCCTCAAACCGTTTCCGATAAGTCAATGGCAAGTCACCCCCGGCCTCGATTCAGACGCCTCTGCCGCGGGCTCACACTGAGCCGCCGTGCCGCTTCTAAACCGCCCGGGCTCGCGACCCCGAGTTGTCTCGCCCGTCTCCATGGTCGAACCGCCGGCGCCCCTGCCCCGTCGCTGTAAACCGGCGCCGCCTGTCACCAGCTGCTGCTCCCGCATCGCAGAGACACCGTGGGCGCTTCCACCCTTGCTGTGAGGCCGCCCTCTATGAATTGCCCTGTCGACGAGAGTCGCCGGTGTCCACCGTGGTTCTTCTGGCTGCTGATTCACCATAGTCTGTCTCACTGTACGGGCTCGTGGCGTGCTAAACCACCGGGCATGAACCGTCGCGGCGCCCCGCCGTTTCAAATCGCCATCAGGCCGAGCAACCCGCCCTCGTGCTGCCTCTGCTTCAAACCACCACCGCCGAGTCGTCGCAGACGCGGCCCATCACCGGCTATGCTTGCTGGTTCCGCCACGCCGTTTTACCTCTTCTGTTGCCCTGCCGAGTTACGACTATAGAGGCGGCACGAGCTGCCTGGATCCACCGCCGGTCCGGAGCCAGGACACCCACGCTGGCTTCCCGCGCGCCTCGCGTTTCTTCTTCGAGCCGCCTGGTTTACCTCTACCATGGACCCGCTAATGAGCGCTAGCTGCTAGGCTCCGATGCCGCCTCCGGCTGCGCCCCTGCATGCTCACCTGAAGATTGCTGCCTGCTACCTGAAAAAAGGAAGGTGGGAAGCTGACTGGGGAGTTGAAAAGAAAGAGGCTGCAGCCCCGTGAGTTCTCCAGATCGGCCTCCCACATTATCTGAAGTCAGAAGATAATTGTAGTATTACTTTACAAAGTGCTACTAGTACGTGCACGGGGCAAACCTCCACAAAAGGCAATGCTATTTATGTCAACCAATAGTTTGGATGCAACCATCATGGAGCGCTGGAAATTTTCTGACTGGCTCTGAATCACCTCTGCCTTGCCGGCTGACCTTCTGCACTGACCGCGCCAGAGATGAGAAGAGACCGGTTGAAAGAAAGGTCAAATGACCGGGTGCTACAGAAAATCAGGGGAGAGTGGCTAAAGTTGCCATTACAAGTACTGGAAGTTTATTCATGGAACGGACCATCCGTCATTCGAACAAATCAGGTGATATCCATCTAAGTTGGTTTTGTTAGCACACATTATTTTTGTCAAAGAACAATTACTTTGGTCTTTGTATTTTATATGCAGGACAATTGGTCACTATGGCCAGATCATGGATATATAAATCACACAATTAATGTCATGCGCTAGCATATGACCGTGCCACAATGATCAAAGAATATGGGCGCAAAACGCCACCCTGACACCCCGGATTACTTCGACTCACCGACTCGTCCGTCTGTGCCGGTTTACAACGCTGCGGCCGACTCTCTCGTCCACACCGGTTTGAAACACCGGGCCGAAAAATCTGTCAGCACCCGCGGCCGACTCGGCCGCGATTGTTTTCAGTTTTCACCACGGTGATCATCAACTCCGCGGTGATAATTGCTAACCTGACATATCAGGTGAAATCTATCCAGTATATTTTTAATATATATTGCTTCCTTTAAAACAGCAATTACTCCAGCTTGCAAAGTTATCTAATGCAGGGCCCTAAAACCGCCATATTGGTGCAAATTCAAAGGCCGTCAGAAAATTTCCGGCTGAAAATAAAGATTCCGGTTTAAAATCTGGTTCAAGGGAAAGATGTCTCCCACAAAGCTTTGAAGCTCCCAATATCCGGTTCAAAATCCTGGTTCAAGAAAGATTTTATCTCTTGCCAAAAGTTAAAGGGTGCCAAAGAGGACCTGCTGCCATGATGCGCGGTTCAAACATGGGTATCATGCCTTATTGGCTTATCATATCATTGATCACTTGGGGGCTTTGGTCGTATCCGAACCATAGCTACACCTCTTGATCGGCGCAAGGCCAGAATATCACTTGGGGGCTTGGTCGCGTCCGAACCATAGCAACGCCATTTGGTAGGCGAAAAGCCACAATATCATTTGGGGACTTGGTCACGTCTGAACCATAGTCACGCCTCTTGATCGGCCTAGTGCCACATCACTTGGGGGCTTGGTCGAATCCGAACCATAGCTACACCTCTTGATCGGCGTAATGCCAAAGCATCACTTGGGGACTTGTGGTCACGTCTGAACCATAGTCACGCCTCTTGATCGGACTAGTGCCACAACATCACTTGGGGGCTTGGTCGAATCCAAACCATAGCTACACCTCTTGATCGGCGTAATGCCAAAGCATGATTTGGGGACCTGGCTGACTCGAACCATAGCTACGCCTTTTTGGGGGCTTGGTCGTGTCCGACCATGGTAATGCCTCTTGATCGGCTCAAAGCCTCATTTGCAATGGTTTTATTTTTGCCTTTGCTTGAATTCTGTTCTTTTTTGCTAAAAGAACTTTTACTTCTGTTGCGTTTTTAAACCGACATTGTTAATCCGGTTCGACTGTCAATTACAAATTGGAGGAACACGGTCAAATCTTAATCCGGAGACTATCTGCCTGGTTTGATTTTATGTTACCATCTTATTATGGAGTAAACCGGTGTTCATTAACCCAGCTTGACTTTCAACTACAAGTTGTCAGTACATGATCAATTATAATCTGGTGTTATTAACCCGGTCTGGTTTCGACTACAAGTCGCCAGCATCGAATATGGATAATCCGGTGTTTATCATAAACCGGCACAGTATGGAAGGAGTTATCAGTACTCAAGATTGGGATTATCACCCTTACTACAAAAAGTTGGTACAACCAACAATGTGATTCAATGTCACAGGTATGATATATTTCATATTTGATTATTTTTAAGTACAGCCTTGGTTATAAACCCGGGTTATATGTTGGGCATTATGACCCGTCCGGCGGTAAACCGCCAGGACACTTTAAACTTGTTGTATGCAGAAACAGGTTTGTTAAACCGGCCTGGCTTTGGACTATAAGTCGCCAGTATATATATTATTCAAATAGCCAAACTTGGCTGAATTTTCATTATGATATTGAATGAATAAGGTTTTCAATGGATTATATTATCTTGAATAGCCAACATGGCTGGATTTTTATGGTTATTAATAATCGGTATTATTGAGTTTTCAAAGTTGCTTTAGCGCAATGTCTATTATTTTATCAAAGGATATGATTTATTCTACAATGGAAGGAATAGTCCCGAGTCGCTGCAGGCTTACAACCCGGCACTTGGGGACTACATTATTCAAATCGAGATTACATGCAAAGTCTCATGTCGCTGCAAGCATGCATCATGACACTTGGGGGCTAATGCAAAGTCATTTTTACTAGTCTTATTGAAGACCCGACTCATCACATCATAATGAGCCGGCCCTTGGGGGCTACCAATTGCTCCTGTCAACAATTCAAGGTACACAAGTTTTCGTCCATAATATTGAAGGATCCATTACTCAGTTGGTAAAGCACAAAGCTCTTAACCTTGTGGACGTGGGTTCAAGCCCTACGATGGAAGCTACATTATAATATGTTATTTTCATTGAATTATATATCAAGTCCCGGTTTAGTATTATCTTCCTAAGCCGGCCCTTGGGGGCTACACATCACTGCTAAAATCTACATAATTATATTTACAAAGTTCCTGCTCATTATTGCATAATGACCCGGCCCTTGGGGGTTACACTGATTGAAGTTTTTATAAGCAATTACAAGTCCCAGGTTGCTGCAAGCATGACAACCCGGCACTTGGGGGCTACATATATGAAGTATTCAGTTTTTAGATGAGCAAACCGGATTTCTTCAAGATTGAAATACTTATTGGAGCAAGTCTTAAGTTATCACTATGTTCTCCTCTTAAGACTTGGGGGCTACAGGTATTATGCATATAAAGGAGGAACATCTTCATTTTATCAGTGTTGAGCAAATCAGGAAGATCAATTACATGACCCGGTGTCGACAACAATTATGACCCGGTGCCATCAATATTTATAAACCGGCCATTTTGGTAATATTAAACCGGCAAGTTTTACATCTTCAAACCGGCTGAATATCAGATAAGTATTTCAAGACCCATATTTCTTAAACCGGCGCTTTGGGAGCTGAGTCAAAGGAGTTATTCTTCACAATATTTCTCTGTGACAAACCAATGTCGGCAAATTGATTGTGAAGCTGGTCTGTTGACCCGGACTTCCCAGAAGGAGGAAATAACAAGGACTTAAGGGTGATCAGGTACCGGTTTACAAGAATTCTTAACCCGGAGCACAACCTGTCAAATTTGTTCTTGTGTTTGTTTTGCAGCATAAGTTTACCATGGATAAATCCAAGCTAAACTTGGGGGATAATGTCGGGGATATACCCCGCCGCGTAAACCGGCCGAAAGTATAACCCGGCCGGACTAGGCGTTTCATTGGTAAACCGCCAGAGGATTGGCGACTTACGTGTCTGGCGGTTCACTGGTATGACGATTCACGAGCCTGAAGACTCATTGGTGACCCAGCGCATGTTCCAGATGGATGACAAGGCCCAAGGCCCAGCAGGCCGGTTTATGTTAATGGTAAACCGGCGGAGAGTTAAGACAGAGTCAAGACAGATGGTTAAGACAAATGGTAAACCGGCTGGTGTTAAACCGGCAGACAATGTTAAACCGGCAGACCAATGTTAAACCGGCGGACCAATGTTAAACCGGCAAACATTAAGAAGCCCAGGAAGGGAAGTCAAAATAGTTTAAGTTAAAGTCCGAGTTGGACTCCATATGTAACCCGCCCCTCCAACATATATAAGGAGGGGCAGTGTAACACCCTCGATGCGGCTATATCTCCTACGTGTCGAAGCACGACTTAGAGGCATAACCGCATTGAAAGCAATGTCGCAAGTGAGGTAATCTTCACACAACCCATGTAATACATAAGGGAAAGAGATACATAATTGGCTTACAATCGCCACTTCACACAATTACATGAATAAAGCATTACATCAACCAAATACAATCAAGGTCCGACTACGGAACCAAAATAAAAGAAGAACCCCAAATGCAACAAAGGTCCCCGATCGACCCCAACTGGGCTCCACTACTGATCAACTAGAATGAAACAACACAAAGGACAAGATCTTCATCGAGCTCCTCCTGAGCTTGGTTGCGTCATCTGCAAGGGCTCATCGGCACCTACAAGTTGGCTTTGGAAGTATCTGTGAGCCACGGGGACTCAGCAATCTCGCACCCTCGCGATCAAGACTATTTAAGCTCATGGGTAAGGAAAAAGGTATGAGGTGGAGCTGCAGCAAGCGACTAGCATATATGGTGGCTAACATACGCAAATGGGAGAGAGAAGAGAAGGCAAAGCACGGTCGATAAAAGTATGATCAAGAAGTGATCCTAAAACAACCTACGTCAAGTATAACTCCAACACCGTGTTCACTTCCCGGACTCGCCGGAAAGAGACCATCACGGTTACACACGCGGTTGATGCATTTTAATTAAGGTCAACTTCAGGTTTTCTACAACCGGACATTAACAAATTCCCATCTGCCCATAACCGCGCGGGCACGGCTTTCGGAAGTTCAAAACCCTGCAGGGGTGTCCCAACTTAGCCCATGACAAGCTCTCACGGTCAACGAAGGAATAGACCTGCTCCCGAGACATTCCGATCAGACTCGGTATCCCGGTTCTACAAGACATCCTCGACAATGGTAAAACAAGTCCAGCAAGACCACCCGATGTGCCGACATCCCGATAGGAGCTGCACATATCTCGTTCTCAGGGCACACCGGATAAGCTAAGCGTACGGGAGCCAACGTAACCCAAGTTTCCAAGGGACGGCCCTGCATGGTGCTCTGGGTTGGACCAACGCTTAGACAAGCACTGGCCCGGGGGGGTTAAAATAAGATGACCCTCAGGATGCGCGACTCCCAAGGGAAAAAGGCTAGGTGGCGAATGGTAAAACCAAGGTTGGGCCTTGCTGAGGGAGTTTTATTCAAAGTGAACTGCCAAGGGGTTCCCATTATAACCCAACCGCGTAAGGAACGCAAAATCCGGGAACATAACACCGATATGACGGAAACTAGGGCGGAAGAGTGGAACAAAACACCAGGCATAAGGCCGAGCCTTCCACCCTTTACCAAGTATATAGATGCATTAATTAAATAAGATATATTGTGATATCCCAACAAGTAAACATGTTCCAACAAGGAACAACATCTCCATGTTCCAACGAGGAGCAAACTTCAATCTTCACCTTCAACTAACAACGCTATAAGAGGGGCTGAGCAAAGTGGTAACATAGCCAAACAACGGTTTGCTAGGACAAGGTGGGTTAGAGGCTTGGTTCAACAATATAGGAGGCATGATAAGCAAGTGGTAGGTATCGCAGCATAAGCATAGCAAAAGAGCGAGTAACTAGCAAGCAAAGATAGAAGTGATTTCGAGGGTATGGTCATCTTGCCTGAAATCCCGCAAGGAAGAAGAATGAGTCCATGAAGAAGACAACGGGCGTAGACGAATGGGTCCTCACAAACGCGACGTTACCGGAACCAACCCGAAGAAGCAAACACCAAAAAGAAGCACACAACATGGTAAACAACCAACACATGAACATGGTATAATATGCGGGATGCGGGATGCGATGCATATGCATGATTTGACAAGGAATGAATGAACCTGGCCTCAACTTGGAAATCCAAGTGTGCCACTGGAAAGGTGAGATGAAATCGCTTGAAAACGATATAAAGATCACCGGAATCGGAGTTACGGTTTGGAAATGGCGAGCAATTCAAATATGGCACCGGTCTGTGATTTACAGCAAGTAGCCATCTAAATGCAACGAGATGAACATGCTACAGCACTCAAACATGGCATAAAAATACATGGCAGGGATGCATTCATGATGCTTAATAAAATTCTAGCACTGAGCTACGGCCAATTCATCCATTAACAGGTTCAAACAAGCATGGCAAAAATGCATATGGTAAACAGATTTCAGACAGTGAAATTAACATAAGCCTGGAATTTCATATCAGATAGCACTCTTCGGAGCATGAAAACTATATGCTACAGGACTTGAACATGGCAAAGTAAAGCATGGCATGGAACTACTCAAAGAGCTTAACAAAAGTCCCTTAGTGACCTTGAGCCAAAAGGGATCAGAAAATACAATTGCATGCATGTGAACATGGCAAAAACATAATCAGATCACAGACTTAGTGAAAACTGGAGCATGCTAAAAACAGATATCAAGTAGGCATATTTACGAGCTCGATGCACTCACTACAGAGTAAGGCATGACAATCTAAGCATACACCCATCAAGAATACACATTATACAAACTAGACATGGCAAGAACAATAACATAGCATGCACGGAACAACTACAACATCCTCGGCAAATTCGCTAACAAGTAGACAATCTGCCCAGATTCACGAAATGACAAAAGTAGAGCTCGATTGACTCAAGCTAGGGTGCTCCATAATTGCAAACAAAGACATGGATGGATAGAGCACTACAAGATTAACAAAACATCCTTACTGGTCATCCTCAAAAGAGGCATGGATCACTAGGAAACAACATGAACATATGGCATAATGAGATAAACAGGCCAAGGACTTAGTGGAAATGCTAAGTCCCTGAAATCAGCATTAACAAGTGCACCACTTTGCAAGCTTGTGGTAGTCACCACACACATCACAAAAAATACATGGGTTGCACCTCTGGAAAGATGGCAAAACCCTTAACAAAACATATGTAGAGCACCAGGGCATATCATGCACACAATAATCATGACAAATATCTAAATGGAGCAGCAGATCTGACAATTATCTCAAGTAGCCCTCTTCTAACAGCATTTCGGGCATCAAGATGAACTCAAATGAAAATGATGCAATGGAATGAAATGATGTACTCTCTGAGAAGAACATTTTGATATGCTATATGCATGAATCGGAGCTATTGATGCAAAGTTACAAGGCGATGAACATGGGCATGTGGATCTGGGAATTTCGAGGACTTAGTAGAAATTTTACCTCCCGAAACGGATCTAGGGTTTCGGGGCACGCCGTATGAGGTTCGCTGGAAAGTCGCCGGAGGAGAGGGAGACGGCGCCGGAGTTGGGGAAAAACTCGCCGGAGTTGTCAGGGTTGCCGGATCCGATTGCTCCTCGACCGGATCTGACCGGGAAGAAGCGGAGCGAGCTACCGAGGCAGAGGCGGCGCCGGCGACCTCCTGCGGTGGCGGCGCGACACGGGAGCTCCGGCGAGCTCCTGCGGCAGGACGGCGGGATGAAAAGGGTCGGCGAGCACTCGGGGTTCATCCGCTCGGGGACCCCGCAGTCAAGCGGCGGCCTGCGAAGGCCAGGGTGGCGCGCTCCGGCGAAGACGGCGCCGGTCGGTAGCGGAGCGGCGAAGCGCGGTGGCCGGGAGGCGCGGGGCGGCGGCCGGCGACGAGACACAAGGCGGCGGCGCAGGGGAGGCTCTGGCGGCGTAGCGCGGGGGCCGGTCCGGGCTCTCGCGGGCTCGGGCGGGCCCCGGATGGGCCTGTAGGGCCGCAGCGGCGAAGTGGGCGCGGCGGGGACAGGTGGCGGCCTGCGGTTGGACGAGGGAGTGGCGGCGATGACGTGGCGAGCCCCCATTGGTCGGAGGGACATGGCGGCGGGCGGCGGACATTGTCCGGCGCGGTGACGACGCGTCCGGCGGTGCGAGGGAAGGAATTTTTAGGGTTTCGTTCGTGAATTTGGAAGGGTTGCACATATTTATAGGTAGAGGGAGCTAGGAGAGTCCAAAAGAGGTGCGGTTTTCGGCCACGCGATCGTGATCGAACGACCGAGATGACGGAGGTTTAGGTGGGTTTGGTCCACTTTGGAAGGGTGTTGGGCTGCAACACACACGAGGCCTTCTCGGTCCCTCGGTTAACCATTGGAGTATCGAACGAAGTCCAAATGGTACGAAACTTGACAGGCGGTCTACCAATAGTAGACCAAGGCCGCTTGGCAAGTCTCGGTCCAATCCGGAAATGTTTAATCCCCACACACGAGAGAAAGGTAGAAATGACCACCAGAGGAGAACGGAGCGCCGGAATGCAAAACGGACAACGGGGAAAATGTTCGGATGCATGAGACGAACACGTATGCAAATGAAATGCACATGATGACATGATATGCAATGCATGACACGCAAGAAATGACAAGACAACAACAGCAAAAAACTAGAGGACACCTGGCACATCGGTCATGGGGCGTTACAGGCAGGGCTCCCAAAAAGGGGACAAGATTCACAAGTTCCACAAGTTGGACAAGTTAGGTTTAGACAATAGCTCTCGAGATAGAGCACTCTTGTAATCGTGATCATCATCATCGATATCAATGAAGCAGGATGTAGGCTTTTACCTCCACCGTGAGGGGCCGAACCTGGGTAAAACATCGCGTCTCTCGTCCCGCTCAACCCCTCTCAAGCTACCACATAGATGCGTTGGCCTCGCGACTAAGTACTGACACTAAGGACATCTGCCGTGATAATTCCACGACAATGGGTAAGTTAAATGAGTACAAGGAAGTGCATGCTATATCCTAAGCTGATCACACATGTTTATTGCAGAGTGTCTTGTGGACTTTTTGTGATGTGGTGCATAAAATACTGGGACGGAGATCACTAGACACATGAATTTGACCAGGAAGAGATTAATTAGTCAAGGCCACGTATTATCGCGGAAATTATTTTTTCAGAGGTGAACAAATTAGAGAAGGTCAAGATGAAAATTGTTAAAATCATGGAGAAGGAAAAGGTATTAGCATCGGTAGGGTTTTAGTCCCGTAGAAGGTTTCCCTACTGTTGTTGGATACTTTGAACGATTATAATGCGACATGGCATTGGGATAGATTTCGACAATTTTTCACATTTTATTTATCGCTTTCGTGTGAGACTAAACATTTAAATGCGTGTGGGCAAGTAATATTTTTGCTGTCCTAAAATGTATCGGTTTGCGGTTGTAATGTTATATGTACTGTTGTTTTTTCTACTCGCGGCGGTCATTTATTTATTAGAAAATATCCCCGCCATCCTGAGTTGGCGCGATGTGGACAAAATCTGCACAATTTCCCACGTCAATTGTGCTGGCAGCAGTGGTGCTGGATCCGACGAATATTGCAGCCCAGCCCGTGCGGTGGCTGACAGCCGAGGCAGTGGCGGGACCGTGCAGTCCCGCTAGTGCGGGCTGGCGCGATTCACCGTGCGCCACGCGCGGGTCTGCTGGCCCAGCAGCCGACCGACCGACAGCCGCGCGCCTGGTGGCAGAGGTCTCGTCTCGCCCCACCCAGCGGGCACATGCAACGATCCCGAGGGGAAATATGGCGATCTGTCGGCCCATAAACGACGCGCGTCGGGCGCGTGGGCCGATCCTCTTCTTGTGCGGATGGGGACGCTAGCGCGTTGTGCCGACTAAGTTTAGTCCCACCTCGCCCGCGGAGAGATGCGCCGACCGGTTTATATACTTCCGTCTTCGCCTTCTCACAAGCTCGCTACAGAACACTAATGAATGCCCTGTTGTACGCCGTGGCCTCCCCGCTCGCCGGCCGAAAAGCCTCGCAGAAGGCATTGTAGTATACTGTCCGTGCGCGCGCCCGGCCACGGCTGGGCTTTTTTTTCAAATATTTTTTTCACATACATTAAATTTAAAAAATGTTAATAAGTTGACAAAGGGAAAATATCCAGTGATACCATGCATAGGGTGATACGATGATACAAGACCATGTGGTGCGTTAGGGCATCTCCAGCCGTGCCCCCAGGAAGGCCTCCCCAGGCGATTTTTTCGCGCCGGCGCCAAAAAAACGGCCCAGTCGCGCCCCCAGGAGCCCGATTTTCGCCGGCCTAGGCCGAAAACAGCGCCGGCGGACCCAGGCCGAACCCGGCGCGCTGGGCGGCGCCGGGGCGAGCTGTTTTGGCGCGAAAAAGTCGTGGGCTAGCTGCGTCAGTGACACGGCGCCTCGTCTTCCCCCAATGGCCTCGGTTCCCGCGGGGAATCAATGCCAAGGCTGTCGCCGGTCAGCCTTGCCATTGATTCACGGGCGGCGCGTCACGGCACGGCGCGCCGACGCCTCCCCTCCCTCGCACGCGTACACACGGGTGCGGCGCGGCTATATAGCCGGTGGCCTGCACTCGCCTGTGCCCACACCAGCCCTGCCCCTCGCCGCCGCCCAGCCCCTCCCTCTCCCTACCTCTCCAGATCCGGTCGCCATGGCAGAACGCTTCCCCGGAGACGAGGCGGCAGCCAACGGCTTCGGCCGCCGTTCGCTCCGCGAACAGGAGTCCTGGCTCCTGTTCCAGGTGAACATCACGGCGCCGCCGGACATGCGCGCCAGGCCGACGGGGTGGAGACTCAGCACCGGGGAAGTGCCCATTCCCCTGTTGCCCAACACCGTGGTGAAGCCGAAGTACTTCGCCGAGGAAGTCGAGGTCGTGCGTGCCTCCCTCACCGACGCCCAACTCTCCCTCCTCCAGTATGCCGCCGACAACCACGCGGCTTGGGCGGCGTATTTCGAGCGCCGCCAGCAGTAGCGCTTGGCGTCCACCAACGGCGCGCCGGTGGTCGGCGGCCGGCAGAACAGCGAGGGGCGCCACCTGTGGTGGGGCATCCCCGGCCGCACACTCGAGGGCGTGCTGACGTACCTCGAGGGCGGCAACGACCCACCGTTGGCGTACCCGGCAAGGGCGGCCGCCCCGGCATAGCACCGACGCGCCGGGCCATGGGCGCCAAGGAGGTTCGGGTCCTTCTCCTCTTCTTCCTCCTCCCGATCTTCATCGCACTCCTCCGGCACTCCGGCCCTGCTCGGCGTCAAGGCCGAGCCCGCGACGAAGACGCCGCTCGGCTGGCGCACTCGCAGCGCCGGCATCGTCATCAACGAGGGCGGCCGGTGCGCCTACTCGTCGGCTCCTCCTCCGCGCTTCGTCAAGCCAAAGATGGAGCCGGGGCTCGCGCTGGTGAATACGGAGCCGGGGCTCGCACCAGTGAAGAAGGAGCCGGCCGCGCCGGTGACGACGAAGCTCGACAACAATGACGCGGCCCTGTAATGGGCGCGCAGGGACTCCATAGCGATGGAGAAGGAGCATCTCGGTCATGTCTGCATGTCTCCCGAACCCGTAGGGTCTACACACTTAAGGTTCGGTGACGCTAGGGTTGTAGGGATATGTATATGCAGTAACTCGAATGTTGTTCGGAGTCCCGGATGAGATCCCGGACGTCACGAGGAGTTCCGGAATAGTCCGGAGATAAAGAATTATATATAGGAAGTGCTATTTCGGCCGTCGGGACAAGTTTCGGGGTCACCGGTATTGTACCGGGACCACCGGAAGGGTCCCGGGGGTCCACCGGGTGGGGCCACCTGCCCCGGGGGGGCACATGGGCTGTAGGGGTGTGCTCCTTGGCCTACATGGGCCAACGGCACCAGCCCCAAGAGGCCCATGCGCCAAGAGAGCAAGAAAGAAAGAGTCCTAAAGGGGGAAGGCACCTCCTAGGTGCCTTGAGGAGGAGGGATTCCTCCCTTGGCCGCCGCCCCCCTAGGAGATTGCATCTCCTAGGGCTGGCGCCCCCCCTAGGCTCCCTATATATAGTGGGGGAAGGAGGGCCTCTCACCCCACGCCTTTGGTGCCTCCCTCTCCCTCTCCAACACATCCTCCTACTCCATAGTGCTTGGCGAAACCCTGCCGGAGTACTGCAGCTCCACCACCACCACGCCGTCGTGCTGCTATTGGAGCCATCTTCCTCAACCTCTCCTTCCCCCTTGCTGGATCAAGAAGAAGGAGACGTTACGCTGACCGTACGTGTGTTGAACGCGGAGGTGCCGTACGCTCGGTGCTAGGATCATCGGTGATTTGGATCACGACGAGTACGACTCCATCAACCCCGTTCTCTTGAACGCTTCCGCGCGCGATCTACAAGGGTATGTAGATCCACTCCTCCCTCGTTGCTAGATGACTCCATAGATAGATCTTGGTGACACGTAGGAAAATTTTGAATTTATGCTACGTTCCCCAACAGTGGTATCAGAGCTACGTCTATGTGTAGTTTCTATGCACGAGTAGAACACAAAGTAGTTGTGGGCATTGATTTTGTTCAATATGCTTACCGTTACTAGTCCAATCTTGATTCGGTGGCATTGTGGGATGAAGCGGCCCGGACCGACCTTACACGTACTCTTACGTGAGACTCGTTCCACCGACTGACATGCACTAGTTGCATAAGGTGGCTAGCGGGTGTCTGTCTCTCCCACTTTAGTCGGATCGGATTCGATGAAAAGGGTCCTTATGAAGGGTAAATAGCAATTGGCATATCACGTTCTGGTTTTTGCGTAGGTAAGAAACGTTCTTGCTAGAAACCCATAGCAGCCACGAAAAACATGCAAACAACAATTAGAGGACGTCTAACTTGTTTTTGCAGGGTATGCTATGTGATGTTATATGGCCAAGAAGAATGTGATGAATTATATGTGATGTATGAGATTGATCATGTTCTTGTAATAGGAATCACGACTTGCATGTCGATGAGTATGACAACCGACAGGAGCCATAGGAGTTGTCTTTATTTATTGTATGACCTGCGTGTCATTAAACAACGCCATGTAATTACTTTACTTTATTGCTAACCGTTAGCTGTAGTAGTAGAAGTAATAGTTGGCGAGACAACTTCATGAAGACACGATGATGGAGATCATGATGATGGAGATCATGGTGTCATGCCGGTGACGATGATGATCATGGAGCCCCGAAGATGGAGATCAAAAGGAGCAAAGTGATATTGGCCATATCATGTCACTATTTGATTGCATGTGATGTTTTTCATATTTATACATCTTATTTGCTTAGAACGACGGTAGTAAATAAGATGATCCCTCACTAAAATTTCAAGAAGGTGTTCCCCCTAACTGTGCACCGTTGCGAAAGTTCGTCGTTTCGAAGCACCACGTGATGATCGGGTGTGATAGATTCTTACGTTCGAATACAACGGGTGTTGACGAGCCTAGCATGTACAGACATGGCTTCGGAACACATGCAAAACACTTAGGTTAACTTGACGAGCCTAGCATGTACAGACATGGCCTCGGAACACAAGAGACCGAAAGGTCGAGCATGAGTCGTATAGAAGATACGGTCAACATGAAGATGTTCACTGATGTTGACTAGTCCGTCTCACGTGATGATCGGACACGGCCTAGTTGTCTCGGATCATGTAATCACTTAGATGACTAGAGGGATGTCTATCTGAGTGGGAGTTCATAAGATGAACTTAATTATCCTGAACATAGTCAAAAGGTCTTCGCAAATTATGTCGTAAGCTCGCGCTTCAGTTCTACTGTTTAGTTATGTTCCTAGAGAAAATTTAGTTGAAAGTTGATAGTAGCAATTATGCGGACTAGGTCTGTAAACTGAGGATTGTCCTCATTGCTTCATAGAAGGCTTATGTCCTTAATGCACCACTCAGTGTGCTGAACCTCGAACGTTGTCTGTGGATGTTGCGAACATCTGACATACACATTTTGATAACTACGTGATAGTTCAGTTAAACGGTTTAGAGTTGAGGCACCGAAGACGTTTTGAAACGTCGCGAAACATATGAGATGTTTCGAGGGCTGAAATTGGGATTTCAGGCTCGTGCCCACGTCAAGAGGAATAAGACCTCCGACGATTTTCTTAGCCTGCAAACTAAGGGAGAAAAGCTCAATTGTTGAGCTTGTGCTTAGATTGTCTGAGTACAACAATCATTTGAATTGAGTTGGAGTTGATCTTCCAGATGAGATAGTGATGTTTCTCCGAAGTCATTACCACCAAGCTGCTAGAGCTTCATGATGAACTATAATATATCAGGGACATATATGATGATCCTTGAGATATTCGCGATGTTTGACACCACAAAAGTAGAAATCAAGGAGGAGCATCAATTGTTGATGGTTGGTGAAACCACTAGTTTCAAGAAGCGCAAGGGCACGAAGTGATACTTCATGAAACGGCAATTCAGCTGCTGCTCTAGTGAAGAAACCCAAGGTTGAACCCAAACCCGAGACTAAGTGCTTCTTTAATAAGGGGAACAGCCACTGGAGCAGAATTACCCTAGATACTTGGTAGATGAGAAGGCTAGCAAGGTCGATAGAAGTATATTGGATATGCATTGTGTTGATGTGTACTTTACTAGTACTCCTAGTAGCACCAGGGTATTAGATACCGGTTCGGTTGCTAAGTGTTAGTAACTCGAAATAAAAGCTACGGAATAAACGGAGACTAGCTAAAGGTGAGCTGACGATATGTGTTGGAAGTGTTTCCAATGTTGATATGATCAAGCATCGCACGCTCCCTCTACCATCGAGATTGGTGTTTGCGTTGAGCATAGACATGATTGGATTATGTCTATCGCAATACGTTTATTCATTTAAGGAGAATAACGGTTACTCTATTTATTTGAATAATACCTTCAATGGTCTTGCACCTAAAATGAATGGTTCATTGAATATCGATCATAGTGATACACATGTTCATGCCAAAAGATATAAGATAGTAATGATAGTACCACCTACTTGTGGCACTGCCACTTAAGTCATATCGGTATAAAATGCATGAAGAGGCTCCATGTTGATGGATCTTTGGACTCACTCATTTTTGAAAAGTTTGAGACATGCGAACCATGTCTATTGATGTATATGCATGAAGAAACTCCATGCAAATGGACCGTTTGGACTCACTTGGTTTTGAATCATTTGAGACATGCAAATCATACCACATGGGCAAGATGACTGAAAGCCTCGTTTTCAGTAAAATGGAACTAGAAAGCAACTTGCTGGAAGTAATACATTTTGATGTGTGCAGTCCAATGAGTGTTGAGGCGTGCAGTGGATATTGTTATGTTCTTACTTCACAGATGATTTGAGTAGATGTTAAGTATATTTACTTGATGAATCACGAGTCTGAATTATTGAAAGGTTCAAGTAATTTCAGGGTGAAGTTGAAAGATCATTGTGACAAGAGGATAAAAGATCTATGATATGATCATAGAGATGAATATCTGAATTACGAGTTTGGCACAGAATTAAGACATTGTGGAAATTGTTTCACAACTAATACAGCCTGGAACACCATAGTGTGATGGTGTGTCCGAACATCATAACTGCACCCTATTGGATATGATGCATACCATGATGTCTCTTATTGAATTACCATGATAGTTTATGGGTTAGGCATTAAAGACAACCACATTCACTTTAAATAGGGCACCATGTAATTCCGATGAGATGACACCATATGAACTATGGTTTAGAGAAACCTAAGCTGTCATTTCTTAGAAGTTTGGGGCTGCGACGATTATGTGAAAAAGTTTCAGGCTGATAAGCTCGAACCCAAAGCGGATAAATGCATCTTCATAGGACACCCAAAACAGTTGGGTATACCTCCTGTCTCAGATCCGAAAGCAATAAGGGATTGTTTCTAGAATCGGGTCCTTTCTCGAGGAAAAGTTTCTCTCGAAAGAATTGAGTGGGAGGATGGTGGAGACTTGATGAGGTTATTGAACCGTCTCTTCAACTAGTATGTGGCAGGGCACAGGGAGTTGTTCCTGTGGCACCTACACCAATTGAAGTGGAAGCTTATGATAGTGATCATGAAACTTCAGATCAAGTCACTACCAAACCTCATGGGATGACAAGGATGCGTACTACTTCAGAGTGGTACGTAATCCTGTCTTGGAAGTCATGTTGCTAGACAACAATGAACCTACGAGCTATGGAGAAGCGATGGTGCGCCTGGATTCCAAAATGGCTCGAGCCCATATAATCCGAGAGAGGATCCATATATGAAAACAAAGTGTAGACTTTGGGAGAACTACTTGATGGTCGTAAGGCTGTTAGGTACATATGGATTTTAAAAGGAAGACGGACAATGATGGTAGGTATCACCATTAAGAAAGCTCGACTTGTCGTTAAGATGTTTTCCGACAAGTTCAAGGAGTTGACTGCGATGAGACTTTCTCACTCGTAGCGATGCTAAGAGTCTGTTGGAATTATATTAGCAATTACTGCATTATTTGTGAAATCTTGCAGATAGGATGCCAAAAACCATTGTTTCCTCGACGATTTTTGAGGAAAGGTTGTATGTGATACAACCGGGAGGTTTTTGTTAATCCTGAAAGATGCTAATAAGTATGCAAAGCTCCAGCAATCCTTCTAAGGACTGGAGTAAGCATCTCGGAGTTGGAATGTATGCTTTGATAAGATGATCAAAGTTTTGGGTGTATACAAAGTTTATGAGAAACTTGTATTTCCAAAGAAGTGAGTGGGAGCACTATAGAATTTCTGATGAATATATGTTGTTGACATATTGTTGATCAGAAATGACGTAGAATTTCTGGAAAGCATATAGGGTTATTTGGAAAGTATTTTTCAATGGAAAGCCTGGATTAAGCTACTTGAACATTGAGCATCAAGATCTATAAGGATAGATCAAAATTCTTAATGGTACTTTCAAATGAGCACATACCTTGACATGATCTTGAAGGTGTTCAAGATGGATCAGTCAAAGAAGGAGTTCTTGCCTGAGTTGTAAGGTATGAAGTTAAGACTTAAAGCTCGACCACGGCAGAAGAAAGAGGAAGGACGAAGGTCGTCCCCTATGCTTTTGTCATAGGCTCTATACGGTATGCCATGCTGAGTACCGCACCTGATGTGTGCCTTGCCACATATCTAGCAAGAGGGTACAAAGGTAATCTAGGAGTAGATCACCAGATAGCAGTCTAAATTATCCTTAGAGGAATAAGGATATGTTTCTCGGTTATGGAGGTGGTAAAGAGTTTGACGTAAAGAGTTACGTCGATGCAAGCTTAACACCTATCCGGATAGCTCTGAGTAGAGATACCGGATACATATAATGGAGCAACAATTTAGAATAGCTCCAAGTAGAACAGTTATTTGAAATGGCTCCAAATATAGCGTAGTAGCTGCATCTACAAGATGACATAGAGATTTGCGAAGTACATACGGATCTAAAAGATTCAGACCCAAAACAGTTGGGTATACCTCCTGTCTCAGAACTGAAAGCAATTGTTTCTAGAATCGGGTCCTTTCTCGAGGAAAAGTTTCTCTCGAAAGAATTGAGTGGGAGGATGGTGGAGACTTGATGAGGTTATTGAACCGTCTCTTCAACTAGTGTGTGGCAGGGCACAGGAAGTTGTTCCTGTGGCACCTACACCAATTGAAGTGGAAGCTTATGATAGTGATCATAAAACTTCAGATCAAGTCACTACCAAACCTCATGGGATGACAAGGATGCGTACTACTTCAGAGTGGTACGTAATCCTGTCTTGGAAGTCATGTTGCTAGACAACAATGAACCTACGAGCCATGGAGAAGCGATGGTGGGCCTGAATTCCGATAAATGGCTCGAAAATCTGAGAAAGGATCCATGTATGAAAACAAAGTGTAGACTTTGGAAGAACTACTTGATGGTCGTAAGGCTGTTAGGTACATATGTATTTTAAAAGGAAGACGAACAATGATGGTAAGTATCACCATTAAGAAAGCTCGACTTGTCATTAAGATGTTTTCCGACAAGTTCAAGGAGTTGACTGCGATGAGACTTTCTCACTCGTAGCGATGCTAAGAGTCTGTTGGAATTATATTAGCAATTACTGCATTATTTGTGAAATCTTGCAGATAGGATGCCAAAAACCATTGTTTCCTCGACGATTTTTGAGGAAAGGTTGTATGTGATACAACCGGAAGGTTTTGTCAATCCTGAAAGATGCTAATAAGTATGCAAAGCTCCAGCAGTCCTTCTAAGGACTAGAGTAAGCATCTCGGAGTTGGAATGTATGCTTTGATGAGATGATCAAAGATTTTGGGTTTATACAAAGTTTATGAGAAACTTGTATTTCCAAAGAAGTGAGTGGGAGCACTATAGAATTTCTGATCAGTATATGTTGTTGACATATTATGGATCAGAAATGATGTAGAATTTCTGGAAAGCATATAGGGTTATTTGGAAAGTGTTTTTCAATGGAAAGCCTGGATTAAGCTACTTGAACATTGAGCATCAAGATCTATAAGGACAGATCAAAACGCTTAATGATACTTTCAAATGAGCACATACCTTGACATGATCTTGAAGGTGTTCAAGATGGATCAGTCAAAGAAGGAGTTCTTGCCTGAGTTGTAAGGTATGAAGTTAGGACTTAAAGCTCGACCATGGCAGAAGGAAGAGGAAGGACGAAGGTCGTCCCCTATGCTTTTATCATAGGCTCTCTACAGTATGCTATGCTGTGTACCGCACCTGAAGTGTGTCATGCCATGAGTCAGTCAAGGGGTACAAGAGTGATCTAAGAGTGGATCACAGGACAGTGGTTAAAGTTATCCTTAGTAACTAGTGGACTAAGGAATTTTCTCGATTATGGAGGTGGTAAAAGAGTTCGTCGTAAAGGGTTACGCCGATGCAAACTTCGACACTAATCCATATTATTCTGAGTAGTAAACTGGATTCGTATAGTAGAACAGTTGTTTGAAATGGCTCCAAATATAGCATAGTAGCTGCATCTACAAGATGACATAGAGAATTGCGAAGTACATACGGATCCGAAAGATTCAGACCCGTTGACTATAACATCTCTCACAAGCATAACATGTTCAAACCCAGAACTCATCGAGTGTTAATCACATGGTAATGTGAACTAGATTATTGACTCTTGTAAACTCTTTGGGTGTTAGTCACATGGGGATGTGACCTTGAGATTTAATCACATATCGATGTGGACTGGATTATTGACTCTAGTGCAAGTGGGAGACTGTTGGAAATATGCCCTAGATGCAATAATAAATTAGTTATTATTATATTTCCTTGTTCATGATAATCGTTTATTATCCATGCTAGAATTGTATTGATAGGAAACTCAGATACATGTGTGGATACATAGACAACACCATGTCCCTAGTAAGCCTCTAGTTGACTAGCTCGTTGATCAATAGATGGTTACGGTTTCCTGACCATGGACATTGAATGTCATTGATAACGGGATCACATCATTAGGAGAATGATGTGATGGACAAAGACCCAATCCTAAGCCTAGCACAAGATCATGTAGTTCGTATGCTAAAGCTTTTCTAATGTCAAGTATCATTTCCTTAGACCATGAGATTGTGCAACTCCCGGATACCGTAGGAGTGCTTTGGGTGTGCCAAACGTCACAACGTAACTGGGTGGCTATAAAGGTACACTACAGGTATCTCCGAAAGTGTCTGTTGGGTTGGCACGAATCGAGACTGGGATTTGTCACTCCGTGTAAACGGAGAGGTATCTCTGGGCCCACTCGGTAGGACATCATCATAATGTGCACAATATGATCAAGGAGTTGATCATGGGATGATGTGTTACGAAACGAGTAAAGAGACTTGCCGGTAACGAGATTGAACAAGGTATCGGGATACCGACGATCGAATCTCGGGCAAGTATCGTACCGCTAGACAAAGGGAATTGTATACGGGATTGATTAAGTCCATGACATCGTGGTTCATCCGATGAGATCATCGTGGAACATGTGGGAGCCAACATGGGTATCCAGATCCCGCTGTTGGTTATTGACCGGAGAGTCATCTCGGTCATGTCTGCATGTCTCCCGAACCCGTAGGGTCTACACACTTAAGGTTCGGTGACGCTAGGGTTGTAGGGATATGTATATGCAGTAACCTGAATGTTGTTCAGAGTCCCGGATGAGATCCCGGACGTAACGAGGAGTTCCGGAATAGTCCGGAGGTAAAGAATTATATATAGGAAGTGCTATTTCGGCCGTCGGGACAAGTTTTGGGGTCACCGGTATTGTACCGGGACCACCGGAAGGGTCCTGGGGGTCCACCGGGTGGGGCCACCTGCCCCGGGGGGGCACATGGGATGTAGGGGTGTGAACCTTGGCCTACATGGGCCAAGGGCACCAGCCCCAAGAGGCCCATGCGCCAAGAGAGCAAGAAAGGAAGAGTCCTAAAGGGGGAAGGCACCTCCTAGGTGCCTTGGGGAGGAGGGATTCCTCCCTTGGCCGCCGCCCCCTAGGAGATTGCATCTCCTAGGGCCGGCGTCCCCCCTAGGCTCCCTATATATAGTGGGGGAAGGAGGGCCTCTCACCCCACGCCTTTGGTGCCTCCCTCTCCCTCTCCAACACATCCTCCTCCTCCATAGTGCTTGGCGAAGCCCTTCCGGAGTACTGCAGCTCCACCACCACCACGCCGTCGTGCTGCTGTTGGAGCCATCTTCCTCAACCTCTCCTTCCCCCTTGCTGGATCAAGAAGAAGGAGACGTTACGCTGACCGTACGTGTGTTGAACGCGGAGGTGCCGTCCGTTCGGCGCTAGGATCATCGGTGATTTGGATCACGACGAGTACGACTCCATCAACCCCGTTCTCTTGAACGCTTCCGCGCGCGATCTACAAGTGTATGTAGATCCACTCCTCCCTCGTTGCTAGATGACTCCATAGATAGATCTTGGTGACACGTAGGAAAATTTTGAATTTATGCTACGTTCCCCAACAGTGGTATCAGAGCTACGTCTATGCGTAGTTTCTATGCACGAGTAGAACACAAAGTAGTTGTGGGCGTTGATTTTGTTCAATATGCTTACCGTTACTAGTCCAATCTTGATTCGGTGGCATTGTGGGATGAAGCGGCCGGGACCGACCTTACACGTACTCTTACGTGAGACTCGTTCCACCGACTGACATGCACTAGTTGCATAAGGTGGCTAGCGGGTGTCTGTCTCTCCCACTTTAGTCGGATCGGATTCGATGAAAAGGGTCCTTATGAAGGGTAAATAGCAATTGGCATATCACGTTGTGGTTTTTGCGTAGGTAAGAAACGTTCTTGCTAGAAACCCATAGCAGCCACGTAAAACATGCAAACAACAATTAGAGGACGTCTAACTTGTTTTTGCAGGGTATGCTATGTGATGTGATATGGCCAAGAAGAATGTTATGAATTATATGTGATGTATGAGATTGATCATGTTCTTGTAATAGGAATCACGACTTGCATGTCGATGAGTATGACAACCGGCAGGAGCCATAGGAGTTGTCTTTATTTATTGTATGACCTGCGTGTCATTAAACAACGCCATGTAATTACTTTACTTTATTGCTAACCGTTAGCTGTAGTGGTAGAAGTAATAGTTGGCGAGACAACTTCATGAAGACACGATGATGGAGATCATGATGATGGAGATCATGGTGTCATGCCGGTGACGATGATTATCATGGAGCCCTGAAGATGGAGATCAAAAGGAGCAAAGTGATATTGGCCATATCATGTCACTATTTGATTGCATGTGATGTTTATCATGTTTATACATCTTATTTGCTTAGAACGACGGTAGTAAATAAGATGATCCCTCACTAAAATTTCAAGAAGGTGTTCCCCCTAACTGTGCACCGTTGCGAAAGTTCGTCGTTTCGAAGCACCACGTGATGATCGGGTGTGATAGATTCTTACGTTCGAATACAACGGGTGTTGACGAGCCTAGCATGTACAGACATGGCCTCGGAACACATGTGAAACACTTAGGTTAACTTGACGAGCCTAGCATGTACAGACATGGCCTCGGAACACAAGAGACCGAAAGGTCGAGCATGAGTCGTATAGAAGATACGATCAACATGAAGATGTTCACCGATGTTGACTAGTCCGTCTCACGTGATGGTCGGACACGGCCTAGTTGACTCGGATCATGTAATCACTTAGATGACTAGAGGGATGTCTATCTGAGTGGGAGTTCATAAGATGAACTTAATTATCCTGAACATAGTCAAAAGGTCTTCGCAAATTATGTCGTAAGCTCGCGCTTCAGTTCTACTGTTTAGTTATGTTCCTAGAGAAAATTTAGTTGAAAGTTTATAGTAGCAATTATGCGGACTAGGTCCATAAACTGAGGATTGTCCTCATTGCTTCATAGAAGGCTTATGTCCTTAATGCACCGCTCAGTGTGCTGAACCTCGAACGTTGTCTGTGGATGTTGCGAACATCTGACATACACATTTTGATAACTACGTGATAGTTCAGTTAAACAGTTTAGAGTTGAGGCACCGAAGACGTTTTGAAACGTCGCGAAACATATGAGATGTTTCGAGGGCTGAAATTGGGATTTCAGGCTCGTGCCCACGTCAAGAGGTATAAGACCTCCGACGATTTTCTTAGCCTGCAAACTAAGGGAGAAAAGCTCAATTGTTGAGCTTGTGCTCAGATTGTCTGAGTACAACAATCATTTGAATTGAGTGGGAGTTGATCTTCCAGATGAGATAGTGATGTTTCTCCGAAGTCATTACCACCAAGCTGCTAGAGCTTCATGATGAACTATAATATATCAGGGACATATATGATGATCCTTGAGATATTCGCGATGTTTGACACCACAAAAGTAGAAATCAAGGAGGAGCATCAATTGTTGATGGTTGGTGAAACGACTAGTTTCAAGAAGCGCAAGGGCACGAAGTGATACTTCATGAAACGGCAATTCAGCTACTGCTCTAGTGAAGAAACCCAAGGTTGAACCCAAACCCGAGACTAAGTGCTTCTTTAATAAGGGGAACAGCCACTGGAGCAGAATTACCCTAGATACTTGGTAGATGAGAAGGCTGGCAAGGTCGATAGAAGTATATTGGATATGCATTGTGTTGATGTGTACTTTACTAGTACTCCTAGTAGCACCAGGGTATTAGATACCGGTTCGGTTGCTAAGTGTTAGTAACTCGAAATAAAAGCTACGGAATAAACGGAGACTAGCTAAAGGTGAGCTGACAATATGTGTTGGAAGTGTTTCCAATGTTGATATGATCAAGCATCGCACGCTCCCTCTACCATCGAGATTGGTGTTTGCGTTGAGCATAGACATGATTGGATTATGTCTATCGCAATACGTTTATTCATTTAAGGAGAATAACGGTTACTCTATTTATTTGAATAATACCTTCAATGGTCTTGCACCTAAAATGAATGGTTCATTGAATATCGATCATAGTGATACACATGTTCATGCCAAAAGATATAAGATAGTAATGATAGTACCACCTACTTGTGGCACTGCCACTTAAGTCATATCGGTATAAAATGCATGAAGAGGCTCCATGTTGATGGATCTTTGGACTCACTCATTTTTGAAAAGTTTGAGACATGCGAACCATGTCTATTGATGTATATGCATGAAGAAACTCCATGCAAATGGACCGTTTGGACTCACTTGGTTTTGAATCATTTGAGACATGCAAATCATACCACATGGGCAAGATGACTGAAAGCCTCGTTTTCAGTAAAATGGAACTAGAAAGCAACTTGCTGGAAGTAATACATTTTGATGTGTGCAGTCCAATGAGTGCTGAGGCGTGCAGTGGATATCGTTATGTTCTTACTTCACAGATGATTTGAGTAGATGTTGAGTATATTTACTTGATGAATCACGAGTCTGAATTATTGAAAGGTTCAAGTAATTTCAGGGTGAAGTTGAAAGATCGTTGTGACAAGAGGATAAAAGATCTATGATATGATCATAGAGATGAATATCTGAATTACGAGTTTGGCATAGAATTAAGACATTGTGGAAATTGTTTCACAACTAATACAGCCTGGAACACCATAGTGTGATGGTGTGTCCGAACATCATAACTGCACCCTATTGGATATGATGCATACCATGATGTCTCTTATCGAAGTACCATGATAGTTTATGGGTTAGGCATTAAAGACAACCACATTCACTTTAAATAGGGCACCACGTAATTCCGATGAGATGACACCATATGAACTATGGTTTAGAGAAACCTAAGCTGTCATTTCTTAGAAGTTTAGGGCTGCGACGCTTATGTGAAAAAGTTTCAGGCTGATAAGCTCGAACCCAAAGCGGATAAATGCATCTTCATAGGACACCCAAAACAGTTGGGTATACCTCCTATCTCAGATCCGAAAGCAATAAGGGATTGTTTCTAGAATCGGGTCCTTTCTCAAGGAAAAGTTTCTCTCGAAAGAATTGAGTGGGAGGATGGTGGAGACTTGATGAGGTTATTGAACCGTCTCTTCAACTAGTGTGTGGCAGGGCACAGGGAGTTGTTCCTGTGGCACCTACACCAATTGAAGTGGAAGCTTATGATAGTGATCATAAAACTTCAGATCAAGTCACTACCAAACCTCGTGGGATGACAAGGATGCGTACTACTTCAGAGTGGTACGTAATCCTGTCTTGGAAGTCATGTTGCTAGACAACAATGAACCTACGAGCTATGGAGAAGCGATGGTGGGCCTGGATTCCAAAATGGCTCGAGGCCATATAATCCGAGAGAGGATCCATATATGAAAACAAAGTGTAGACTTTGGGAGAACTACTTGATGGTCGTAAGGCTGTTAGGTACATATGGATTTTAAAAGGAAGACGGACAATGATGGTAGGTATCACCATTAAGAAAGCTCGACTTGTCGTTAAGATGTTTTCCGACAAGTTCAAGGAGTTGACTGCGATGAGACTTTCTCACTCGTAGCGATGCTAAGAGTCTGTTGGAATTATATTAGCAATTACTGCATTATTTGTGAAATCTTGCAGATAGGATGCCAAAAACCATTGTTTCCTCGACGATTTTTGAGGAAAGGTTGTATGTGATACAACCGGAAGGTTTTTGTTAATCCTGAAAGATGCTAATAAGTATGCAAAGCTCCAGCAACCTTCTAAGGACTGGAGTAAGCATCTCGGAGTTGGAATGTATGCTTTGATAAGATGATCAAAGTTTTGGGTGTATACAAAGTTTATGAGAAACTTGTATTTCCAAAGGAGTGAGTGGGAGCACTATAGAATTTCTGATGAATATATGTTGTTGACATATTGTTGATCAGAAATGACGTAGAATTTCTGGAAAGCATATAGGGTTATTTGGAAAGTATTTTTCAATGGAAAGCCTGGATTAAGCTACTTGAACATTGAGCATCAAGATCTATAAGGATAGATCAAAATTCTTAATGGTACTTTCAAATGAGCACATACCTTGACATGATCTTGAAGGTGTTCAAGATGGATCAGTCAAAGAAGGAGTTCTTGCCTGAGTTGTAAGGTATGAAGTTAAGACTTAAAGCTCGACCACGGCAGAAGAAAGAGGAAGGACGAAGGTCGTCCCCTATGCTTTTGTCATAGGCTCTATACGGTATGCCATGCTGAGTACCGCACCTGATGTGTGCCTTGACACATATCTGGCAGGAGGGTACAAAGGTAATCTAGGAGTAAATCACCAGATAGCAGTCTAAATTATCCTTAGAGGAATAAGGATATGTTTCTCGGTTATGGAGGTGATAAAGAGTTCGACGTAAAGAGTTACGTCGATGCAAGCTTAACACCTATCCGGATAGCTCTGAGTAGAGATACCGGATACATATATTGGAGCAACAATTTAGAATAGCTCCAAGTAGAACAGTTATTTGAAATGGCTCCAAATATAGCGTAGTAGCTGCATCTACAAGATGACATAGAGATTTGTGAAGTACATACGGATCTAAAAGATTCAGACCCAAAACAGTTGGGTATACCTCCTGTCTCAGAACCGAAAGCAATTGTTTCTAGAATCGGGTCCTTTCTCGAGGAAAAGTTTCTCTCGAAAGAATTGAGTGGGAGGATGGTGGAGACTTGATGAGGTTATTGAACCGTCTCTTCAACTAGTGTGTGGCAGGGCACAGGAAGTTGTTCCTGTGGCACCTACACCAATTGAAGTGGAAGCTTATGATAGTGATCATAAAACTTAAGATCAAGTCACTACCAAACCTCATGGGATGACAAGGATGCGTACTACTTCAGAGTGGTACGTAATCCTGTCTTGGAAGTCATGTTGCTAGACAACAATGAACCTACGAGCCATGGAGAAGCGATGGTGGGCCTGAATTCCGATAAATGGCTCGAAAATCTGAGAAAGGATCCATGTATGAAAACAAAGTGTAGACTTTGGAAGAACTACTTGATGGTCGTAAGGCTGTTAGGTACATATGGATTTTAAAAGGAAGACGAACAATGATGGTAAGTATCACCATTAAGAAAGCTCGACTTGTCGTTAAGATGTTTTCCGACAAGTTCAAGGAGTTGACTGCGATGAGACTTTCTCACTCGTAGCGATGCTAAGAGTCTGTTGGAATTATATTAGCAATTACTGCATTATTTGTGAAATCTTGTAGATAGGATGCCAAAAACCATTGTTTCCTCGACGATTTTTGAGGAAAGGTTGTATGTGATACAACCGGAAGGTTTTGTCAATCCTGAAAGATGCTAATAAGTATGCAAAGCTCCAGCAATCCTTCTAAGGACTGGAGTAAGCATCTCGGAGTTGGAATGTATGCCTTGATGAGATGATCAAAGATTTTGGGTTTATACAAAGTTTATGAGAAACTTGTATTTCCAAAGAAGTGAGTGGGAGCACTATAGAATTTCTGATCAGTATATGTTGTTGACATATTATGGATCAGAAATGATGTAGAATTTATGGAAAGCATATAGGGTTATTTGGAAAGTGTTTTTCAATGGAAAGCCTGGATTAAGCTACTTGAACATTGAGCATCAAGATCTATAAGGATAGATCAAAATGCTTGATGGTACTTTCAAATGAGCACATACCTTGACATGATCTTGAAGGTGTTCAAGATGGATCAGTCAAAGAAGGAGTTCTTGCCTGAGTTGTAAGGTATGAAGTTAAGACTTAAAGCTCGACCACGGCAGAAGGAAGAGGAAGGACGAAGGTCGTCCCCTATGCTTTTATCATAGGCTCTCTATAGTATGCTATGCTGTGTACCGCACCTGAAGTGTGTCATGCCATGAGTCAGTCAAGGGGTACAAGAGTGATCCAAGAATGGATCACAGGACAGCGGTCAAAGTTATCCTTAGTAACTAGTGGACTAAGGAATTTTCTCGATTATGGAGGTGGTAAAAGAGTTCGTCGTAAAGGGTTACGCCGATGCAAACTTTGACACTAATCCAGATTATTCTGAGTAGTAAACTAGATTCGTATAGTAGAACAGTTATTTGAAATGGCTCCAAATATAGCGTAGTAGCTGCATCTACAAGATGACATAGAGATTTGCGAAGTACATACGGATCTGAAAGATTCAGACCCGTTGACTATAACATCTCTCACAAGCATAACATGTTCAAACCCAGAACTCATCGGGTGTTAATCACATGGTAATGTGAACTAGATTATTGACTCTAGTAAACTCTTTGGGTGTTAGTCACATGGGGATGTGACCTTGAGTGTTAATCACATATCGATGTGAACTGGATTATTGACTCTAGTGCAAGTGGGAGACTATTGGAAATATGCCCTAGAGGCAATAATAAATTAGTTATTATTATATTTCCTTGTTCATGATAATCGTTTATTATCCATGCTAGAATTGTATTGATAGGAAACTCAGATACATGTGTGGATACATAGACAACACCATGTCCCTAGTAAGCCTCTAGTTGACTAGCTCGTTGATCAATAGATGGTTAGGGTTTCCTGACCATGGACATTGGATGTCATTGATAACGGGATCACATCATTAGGAGAATGATGTGATGGACAAAGACCCAATCCTAAGCCTAGCATAAGATCATGTAGTTCGTATGCTAAAGCTTTTCTAATGTCAAGTATCATTTCCTTAGACCATGAGATTGTGCAACTCCCGGATACTGTAGGAGTGCTTTGGGTGTGCCAAACGTCACAACGTAACTGGGTGGCTATAAAGGTACACTACAGGTATCTCCGAAAGTGTCTGTTGGGTTGGCACGAATCGAGACTGGGATTTGTCACTCCGTGTAAACGGAGAGGTATCTCTGGGCCCACTCGGTAGGACATCGTCATAATGTGCAAAATGTGATCAAGGAGTTGATCACGGGATGATGTTTTACGAAATGAGTAAAGAGACTTGCCGGTAACGAGATTGAACAAGGTATCGGGATACCGACGATCGAATCTCGGGAAAGTATCGTACCGCTAGACAAAGGGAATTGTATACGGGATTGATTAAGTCCTTGACATCATGGTTCATCTGATGAGATCATCGTGGAACATGTGGGAGCCAACATGGGTATCCATATCCCGCAGTTGGTTATTGACCGGAGAGTCATCTCGGTCATGTCTGCATGTCTCCCGAACCCGTAGGGTCTACACACTTAAGGTTCGGTGACGCTAGGGTTATAGAGATATTAGTATGCGGTAACCCGAAAGTTGTTCGGAGTCCCGGATGAGATCCCGGACGTCACGAGGAGTTCCGGAATGGTCCGGAGGTAAAGATTTATATATGGGAAGTCTTGTTTTGGTCGCCGGAAAAGTTTCGCGCATTATCGGTATTGTACCGGGAGTGCCGAAAGGGGTCCGGGGGTCCACCAAGGGGGTCCACCTGCCCCAGGGGGCCACATGGGCTGTAGGGGTGTGCGCCTTGGCCTATATGGGCCAAGGGCACCAGCCCCAAGAGGCCCATGCGCCAAGAGATAAGGGAAAGGAAGAGTCCTAAAGGGGGAAGGCACCTCCGAGGTGCCTTGGGGAGGATGGACTCCTCCCTGGCCGCACCCTTCCTTGGAGGAAGGGCCAAGGCTGCGCCCCCCCCCCCTCTCCCTTGGCCCTATATATAGTGGGGGGAAGGGAGGGCAGCTACACCTAAGCCCTGGCGCCTCCCTCTCCCTCCCATGACACATCTCCCTCCTCCCGCAGCGCTTGGCGAAGCCCTGTTGGAATCCCGCTACTTCCACCACCACGCCGTCGTGCTGTTGGATCTCCATCAACCTCTCCTTCCCCTTGCTGGATCAAGAAGGAGGAGACGTCGCTGCTCCGTACGTGTGTTGAATGCGGAGGTGCCGTCCGTTCGGCGCTAGGATCATCGGTGATTTGGATCACGACGAGTACGACTCCATCAACCCCGTTCTCTTGAACGCTTCCGCGCGCGATCTACAAGGGTATGTAGATCCACTCCTCCCTCGTTGCTAGATGACTCCATAGATAGATCTTGGTGACACGTAGGAAAATTTTGAATTTATGCTACGTTCCCCAACATGGTGCACCAGGGAAGTAGTGCGCCACTACTATATACTAATGGCGCACCAGTTGGTGATGCGCCATTAGTGTGGAAGACACTAATGGCGCACCAGAAAACAGGTGTGCCACTAGTGATAAATATTTTTTTACATACATACTAATGGCGCATCCTATGTCTGGTGCGCCATTACTAGTTCTAACTAGTAATGGCGCACCAGACATGGAGTGCGCCAGTACTGAATTTTTTTTTATTCTTTTTTTTGCAAAACTACTAATGGCGCACCCTGTAAAAGTGCGCCATTAGTATATATATATATATATATGTATATTTTACTTTTCTGCAAAACTACTAATGGCGCACCACCTGCAGGTGCGCCATTAGTAACCAGGGTTACTAATGGCGCATGTGCTGGTGGTGCGCCATTAGTAACCTGGGACCCCAACAAGATATTTTGGACAACCCCACACCTACCCACTCACTTTCCCCACTTTATTCCCTCCACCTCCTTCTCCAAGCTTTCGGCTGCCTCCTCCTCCTCACCTCATTTCCACCATAGATTCATCAAAATTAAGTGGTGAAATTACCTTTTTTTGATAGGTAAGTAAGGGGAAAGCTATCTTCATGATGTAGATCTACTTTTTTCTCCCTAGCTCGCTCCAACAACATGCACATGCACTTTTTGTGGCCTAGCTAGATCTATCTATGTTTGTGGTGTTGCATGTGTTTGTGGTGTTGCATATATGTTTGTGTTTGCAGGTACCGGTATTTGAAATGCGATAGTTGCCAATATTTTGCCGGAATGTTGATTCATTTCCGTTTCGGTGAGAATTTTGGCACTATGCATTCTTTTTGGTCCTATTTTTTAGGGAAGGTCATGCCAAATTTTTTGTTGGTTCTAAAATATCGTTTTGCTCTACCCCGCAGGCGACCATGGTCCGCACGATGACCGAAGGCATCGTGAATAGGTTTTTGAGCTCCGTGAAGGCCGAGATGCTTCAAATGAACGAGACGGAGATAAGATGTCCGTGTCGAAGATGCAAGCTGAAGAGCCTTATTGCGGACCCAGATTCCTGGCAGGTGCGGGACCACCTGCTCTTGCGTGGTTCCATGGATGGCTATCGGTGGCAAGGTGATGAAGATGACTATGAAGTCGTCCATGGGGGTCGGGCAAGAAATGAGGAAGGGCAACAAGACAAGTACCACCGCGGCGAGGACGGGCGAGAAGACGAAGAATCTCCAGGACATGGTCACGACGGTGATGCTGTACATAGTCATCATGTAGAAGATGTCGTACATGATGATGAGGAAGATCAAGACGAAGGGCATGATCATGAAGATGAAGATGCCGGAGCAGACGACGATGGAGGCTGGGTGCAGGACCCTCATATTCAAGAGCTGCTTCTCAAGCAGACAGATAACGCAAGAGCTGCCGCCCGAGAGAAAGCCAAGCTGGATCAACTGGAGATAGACGCGGTTACTCCATTGTATGAAGAATGCAGGCCCGAGGATACCCGCCTGAAAGTAATGCTCATGGCTCTGGAGATGAAGGTAAAACACAAAATGACCGACGCATGCTTCGACGAGAACATGTCATTCTGGCACGAACGTCTTCCCAAGGGGAACAAGTGCCCGACCAGTTTTGAGGAGGCGAAGAAAATCGTGCGTCCTCTAGATTTACCGCACGTAAAATACCATGTGTGCATGAACAATGCATCATTTATCGGGACGAGCACGCGGAGTCTACCATATGTCCGGTGTGCGGCGTCACTCGATACAAGAAGAGGAAGAAAGCTCCTCGAAAATCGGTGTGGTACTTTCCGATCACTCCTCGTCTGCAGCGGTATTTCGCGGACCCTAACATAGCAAAGCTCCTGCGTTGTCACGCGGATAGGGAGGAGAAGAAGTGGGAATATGACGGAAATGATCCGGAGATAAATAAAAAAGACAAGATGCTGAATCACCCTAAGGATGCGAGCCAGTGGCAAGCGTTGAACTTCGAATACCCAGAATTTGGGAAGGATCCAAGGAACATCGTGCTGGGCACGAGCACCGATGAAGTCAATCCGTTTGGCAGCCAGAGAAGCACACATAGCACGTGGCATGTGTTTGTGTGGATGTACAACCTTCCCCCTGGTTGTGCATGAAGAGGAAGTACATTCACATGAGTATGCTAATTGAAGGGCCGAAACAACCAGGGAACGACATCAATCTGTATCTGGGACTGCTGAAAGAGGAGCTAGACACGCTGTGGAAAACGCCAGCCAATACGTGGGACGCCGCAGAGAAAGAATATTTCCCTATGAGAGCCGCACTGCTCACGACGGTGCACGACTATCTCGGTTACGGATATCTCGCGGGGCAGGTAGTCCACAGATTTTCTGGATGCGTAAGGTGCATGGATGACACAACGTATCGCCAGCTAGATAGAGATCCCGGGTCTTCGAAAACCATGTTCATGGGACATCGAAGGTGGCTTTGCGACGATGACCCGTGGAGGAAACGCAAGGATCTGTTCGATGGTGAAACCGAACCCCGAAACCGCCCGCGTACGAGGAGCGGCGAGGAAATAGACGAGCTGTTGAAAAATTGGAAAGGTTGCCCACTACCGGGAAAGAAGCAAAAGGCGCCAGAGCCGGGAAAGAAGCGAAAGGCGCCAGAGCCATTGCTGAAGGTATGGAAAACGAGGTCTATTTTCTGGGACTTGCCGTACTGGAAGATCCACCGTGTGCCTCACAGCCTTAATGCCATGCATATCACAAAGAACGTGTGCGAGAGTCTGCTTGGTACCCTGCTCAACATGCCAGAGAGGACCAAAGATGGGCCGAAAGCAAGGGCAGACTTGAAATCAATGGGCATCAGGCAGGAGCTTCACGCTAATGATGATGATGATGATGATGATGATGATGATGATGATGATGATGATGATGATGATGATGATGATGATGATGAGGCGAAGCAGGACACAAAAACTCATCGCAAAGGCAAAAAGGCCAAGAAGACCGGAAGTGACTACCCTCCCGCGTGCTTCACTCTAAGTCAGGAGGAGATCAAGCAGTTTTTCACCTGCCTCGTAGGAGTAAAACTTCCTTACGGTTACGCGGGGAAGATAAGCAGATACCTAGACCCAGCGAAGCAAAAGTTCAGCGGGATGAAGTCTCACGACTGTCACGTGCTGATGACGCAGATACTTCCAGTTGCAATCCGTGGGATCATGTACGCGCACGTCCGTGAAACGCTATTTGGCCTATGCAACTTTTTCAACGTCCTCTCTCGGAAGTCGATTGGCGTGAGGCAACTCAGAAGGCTACAGGAAGAGATCGTGGTGATACTATGCGAGCTTGAGATGTACTTCCCGCCCGCATTCTTCAACGTTATGGTGCATCTGCTGGTCCATATCGTGGAGGATATCATCCAACTCGGGCCGACGTTCCTGCACAGCATGATGTCGTTCGAAAGGATGAATGGTGTCATCAAAGGATACGTTCGCAACATGTCACGTCCAGAGGGAAGTATAGCCAGGGGCTTTCTGACCGAAGAGTGCATCTCCTACTGCACGAATTATCTAGGCATCGAGAACCCCGTTGGTCTGCCCGTCAACAGGCACCTTGGCAGGCTCGCTGGATGGGGTCACCGTGAGGGTCGCCGCGAAATGCATGTCGACTTCGAGGGTCGACTCGCCGACTTTGAAAGAGCAAACCTAGTCGCGCTACAACACATAGACGTGGTCGATCCTTGGGTGGTAGAGCACAAAACCTTTATTGAGAAGACGTACAATGACCGAGGTCAACAGAGGACGGACGGAGATATAATCAAAGAGCACAACTCATGTTTCACGCGTTGGTTCAAGCAGAAGCTTCTGTCGTACCCTTTACATGAGGATTCTTCCGCGGAAGAACAACTCATATTCGCCTTGTCACAGGGCGCCGAGCACAACCTGATGACCTATGAGGCATACGATATCAACGGCTACACATTCTACACCGAGAACAAGGACATGAAGAGCGATGGTTATCAGAACTCCGGGGTAACGATGGAATCCTACACCGGTAACAACAAGGACAGATACTACGGAAGGATCGAGGGGATCTGGGAGCTGAGCTACGCTGGAGAGAAGGTCCCGATGTTCCGTGTCAGATGGGCCAAGAGCGTCCTAAAAGAAGACCGGTATTTCACCACCATGGTTATACCCGAAGCCAAATCCAAGACCGCGGGCGCAAACGTCACCGCGAAAAATGAGCCATGGGTACTGGCTTCCCAAGTGGACCAATGCTTCTTCATTACCGACCCGTCAAAGCCCAGTCGTGTTGCCGTGAGGAGAGGCAAAAGGAAGATCATCGGAATGGATGGAGTAGCCAATGAGCAAGACTTCGACAAGTACGGCGACCCAAAGATCGAACATGACGACGACGATGAAGTAGCAGCACACACCACAAGAAGAAGCAGGACCACCCTACCTAAAGGACGTCCGTTCCACAGAAGAACTCCATTTGCGAAAAAGAAGGGCAAGAAGATTGTGAACAGATAGCTAGCTAAGATCGATTGTATTTAAATCGTAGTCTTCATTTCTCGATTGTATTTCATGGGCACTTTTTGATATCATGAATATTTTTAAATTTCACGGGCACTTTTTGAATTCATGAGGACACTCGATCTCGATCCCCCTCCACCGTCGCCGACGAGCACCCGGCCCCCCGCACCCTCCCCCGCTCCACCGTCGCCAACGGGCACCCCCCGCACCCTCCCCCGCTCCACCGCCGCCGCCGATGATATTTTCAAGTAACAAATTTGAACATATTTTTAAAAAATTATTACTGTTTTTATAAAAAAATATTACTGTTATGATTTAAATAAGTTTGAACATATTTAAACACAAATAAATATCAAACAGCATTTAAAAATGCAAAAAAAATATTATGAAGCCTGGGAATCAAACCCAAGACCTCCTGGTGTGTGCTGCGTGCTGACCAGTCAGGCTAGTGGGCAAGTTCTGATGTGGATTGGGTTAGGTGCTCTATAACATGTGCTCGAACTGTAATAAAAAAACATTCTAATGGCGCACCGCTGCGGGGTGCGCCATTGCTATCTAAAAATTTTTCTAATGGCGCACCGAGGTGTGGTGCGCCATTAATAAAAAAACATTCGAATGGCGCACCGCTGCGGGGTGCGCCATTGCTATCTAAAAAAAAGATTTCTAATGGCGCACCGAGGTGTGGTGCGTCATTAGTAAGCTTCCCCCTAGCTATCCTCCCTCTCCCTCGCCAGATCCCCTTCGACCCTCTCTCCCTCGCCACCAAATCCACCCGCGCGCTGCCCCGACCCACGACGCCGCCGCCCCGACCCTCACCGGACTCCACCCCCGCCGCCCCCGCGCCCCCACCCCC
>NC_041382.1:723665620-723687191 GCF_002162155.2 Triticum dicoccoides | reverse complement strand
CGTGCCCCCGATTCCATCTCTCCCTCTCGGTCCCTCCATCCTCCAGGCCTCCGCCACCGCCGGCCGCCAAGGCACCAACCACCTCCTCGGAGGCAGAGCCTCGGAGGCAGCGCCGCCTTGCCAACCACGATGCCGGCCACCTGCTCCTCACCAACCCCCGTCAACGAGAGGAGCATCTGGTGCCCCCACCCTCGAGTTCGTCGATGACGCCGTCCTCCAGCCGCTGCCGCGGTCCTCCCGCCCAGGTACCTCTCCTCCTTCCTCCTTCCTCCCTCTCCTGTGTTCCTAGGTTCCTAGGTTCCTAGGTTCAGATAGACAGTAATGACTGTGTTCCTAGGTTTAGACAGAAAGACAATGGAGAATGGAGATGCCATGCTAGTAATTCGTTCCTTTTCTTCTAAAATTGACAAATTTATCAGTCTCTGTTCCCTGGGTAATGATGAATGGATTCGTGATGGCCGCAGATAAACACCTGCAACGCCTTCTATTGTGACTACTTCACCCCCCAACTCCACCTGTAATGTCTGAATTTTGTTACTGATGATGATAACAGTAAAGTTTGTGCACTGTAAATTAACATATGGAAGTAATTTGTTAATCTGAATTTTGTTACTGATGATGACAGGAGATTTGTGCACTGTAGTTTGTTAATCTGGACAGCTTAGTAGCTAATGCATTCAGTTAACCAAAGTTTAGTTCTTGTGTACTGTTATTTGTTAATCTGTTACTCCATTTGTTACTGAGTTTTTCTCTTGGGGTTTAGTAGTGAGAACATGCATGGTCCAGCATTCAGTTGGAGTATTGCCTAGGTTCAATTAGGTTCAGTAGTGCTACTACGTTTAATATCGTTGCTCCTGTGCTATACTTTGGCAGTCTGGAGTATTATTTCCAAATTGGAGTAGTAGTGACCATGTAGTGTAGTGCTGTGTACTGTAGTTCCCGCTCTTCTCAAATTGGGGTATGTAGTGTAGTGTACTTCCCTCCTCAAATTACTTGCAAGCATATTGTAACTATTTTCACTCTGTCCTGAAGGTTTTTGACTACACAATCTGTGGTGACCCACACTCTGTTGGTTCACATTCATTGAGTTCGCTCGTGAAGGTATTATATGTTCACATGGTACATTTATGTTTTTCAGCAGCTAATTGATGGTTTGATACATGATACATTTCATGCACAGGGTGCTAGAGATGCACTTAACTTGCTAAAATCATCCCCTTGTTCTTACTGGTTATAGAAATTCATTGCTTGTCCTATGTTTTCTGTCAGGGTATTGTTCAGGAAGCTTGCTTGAGTTTGTGTCCTTTAATTTGTAAATCTGCAGTTCTAGCCACATTTAGGATAAGTTGTTGTATATACTGTCATAAAGTTCAGCAAGAACAGGGCATCAACAGTGCTACTCTAGTATCTAGTTGGGGAGGGACAAATGGACAGGGCATCACTGTAACTGTACTGCACAACAAACTATTAGTCTTAGGATTAACACTCCTCATATGAGATGAGAGGATTTTTTTAAATGGCTTCTTGCAGTTTTGAAAATTCAGTTTATTCAGTTACTAAAAATTCAGTTAATTCAGTTAGGGAAACAAATTTCAGAACTTTTGTTTGCTGTAACACATTGATGTGCTTTGTAAAACTTGTTCATGTACTAAACTACTAATGCCTTGTGATGCTCTGAATTACTTGTGATGCCTCTGAATTACTTGTGATCACATTGAGAAAGGGTACACCACTAGGGCGGAGGCCGAATCTAGATACGCCCGCTATCTAGCGGGAGAGAGGAGGGAGCGTTGGAGGAACCGGATGAAGACCAGTTTGATCGCGATGATGCTCATCGTGATGACCGCAGCTCTCTTCTATGTGATGGTAGTTTAGATGATTGATATTGACTTGTAATGTGAAGACAAACTCGATACTCGCGGTCTCGAGACTTGTAATGTTTTATCTTTGTTCGGTCTTTTGAATTCGGAGACTAATATGATGAATTGTATTCGGAGACTAATCTTTTATTGTATTCGATGAATCTGCTGTTGTTGTGTGCTACTGTCTATATTTTGTCAAATAATATATTTTGTAACCTATGTAAAAATCAGAAAAGTAAAAAAAACAAATATTCATACTAATGGCGCATCACCACAAGGTGCGCCATTAGTATGCCAAAGAATACTAATGGCGCATCAAGACAGAGTGCGCCATTAGTATGCCAAAGGATACTAATGGCGCATCAAGACAGAGTGCGTCATTAGTATGCCAAAGGATACTAATGGCGCATCAAGACAGAGTGCGCCATTAGTGTGCCAAAGCACATGGTTAAATATGGCCCCTGGAAGGCACATTAATGGCGAATGGTGTTATATACTAATGGCGCACCAATGGTGCGCCATTAGTAAAAATTACGAGTGGCGTGCTACTAATGGCGCACCAGTGATGCGTCATTAGTAGGCAAAACTGGTGTGCCATTAGTAGGCCTTTTCCTAGTAGTGGATGATGCGCCGCCACCAGTCCGCCATGGTGACGCCAGGCAGGGGTCCAGCAGGGGCGCCCGCGTCAAGGAGGAGAAGGCCGACGACGACGATGGCGGCGACTTTAGCCAGTTTTTCCTTTAGATTAGTTTATGTATATGTGCTATGTAATGAAAATCCACGAACTTCGCCGAAATGTGCCGAAATTTATCGTGGTTGGCTGAAATTTATCGTGTTTGGCCGAAATTTATCGTGTTTGGCCGAAATTTATCGTATTTAAGCCGAATTTCGCCAAACTTTTTTTATTTTAAAACGTGCCTGGGGCGGCCCTGGGGCCGGCGGCTGGGGACCAACTCGCTCCCAGGCCCAATTTTTGCGCCGGCTCACCCCCAGGCGGCGATTTTATGCGCACCCTGGGGGGGCAACGGCTGGAGATGCCCTTAGATGTGAGAAGAACGGACAAGATCAAGTTGCTAGCATCTTTACATGTTCCCCCTTGGAACATTTGCATCTTACCCCAAGAAAGCAGCATGTTTTTTGCAAAAATTGCCCAAGTCCACGTGGCAGAGAACAGATCGACATGCGCCCGGAACAGAATCAAACAGATTAGCATGTGCAAGCAGTGTATTCTCAGTGTAGGATAGTACGTGATGACAGAAATCAACCCAAAGCTGATAATGCATGTAGAATAGCGGTGGAATAGGTGTGGTTCCAGCTACACAAAGATATTTCGTTGAGTTTTGGGACAATGGGCAGAACCCTTTCATTCATTCATAATCTCATCATTACAAACAATCTCCTGATAACATCAGGTACACTATTATACAAGCAGGACCTAGCATCATCTTCACCAGATTTTGCCAAAACATGGGCTGCCTCATTAGTACAGCGATTTTACATGCTTGATGCTCTAATATTAATATCTCGAGTTTACAAATGAATTTCTGTTCACTCCATTTTTTATGCCTTGCCTATCATGAATTCATTGAACCGAAAAAATGGACTACGACAAAAAATAGACAAGAAAAGTTTTTTGTTTAGGCATTTCCGCAAAATAACAGACGCATAATCATCATGAACACCATGAGAACCACTTGGTCTTCGACTTCTTGAGATGCAGCAGGACTGCGCAACTCAACATTGGCACGGGCGAAAGGAGCATCTGCCGCCGAAGGCGCATGACTCGCTGGAGAGAAAGCTCATGCATAACCTGGACTTGAAGATGCTCTCAGGTCCCATAGCCTTCCCGAGCTCCCCCTCGCCGCCTAGGTCCAGGTTGTTCACCTTTTTCGTAACAGCCTGCTCATGTCTGTGGAAACGACAGTGGTAGTTAAATCGGCAGTTGTTGGTGCTGCACAATTAAAGAAAAAGAAGATCCACCGCGAGGAAAATGAGAGAAAATTATGCAGCTGTTGCAAGTAAGTGCAGATAGCAAAATTTTGTTGTAGATACAAAAGGTTGTTGTTCACAATATGACATCCTTTCAGAGAAAGATCTGCAGTTCTAATTGAACATGATATTTATGATTGCAGAATATTAATCTGAAAAACCTGTTGCATGCCTTTTTCAATTTTGCTTTCTGCCTGAGCAAAACTCCTTTGTGCACTTGTACATAGTTCCTTCCTGAGTTTCTTTTTCCAAATACATTCGTCACATGATAGGAGCCACTAGTTCTGATTTCGCTGCATAGCCGTCAATCATAATTTTGCATCTAATTTATTTGCCCTACAAGTCACCATTAGCATGTGCACTGGACACCAACAAACCACAAAGCTAAGAATGTAAGCTTAACTATCCTGGCAATTAGCTATAACAAGCATCTGAAGCTACATGTAGCCGCACCATAAAAATTTGAAATGGCAAGAACTTGGACAGCAGTACAACCCTACTGGCACATACATAAGCAACAACGTAGCAGTGAACAACTGAACATGTACTGAGTTCAGCTTACCAAGTATGAAATTATTGTTACTCCCCCTCCACATCATCGTTCTTTTATTCAGAATAACAGTGTTGACATCTTATTAATTCATAATATTTGTTAAATGACAGCAAAGTCACTGTATCTTTTCACCTAAGGAGCCCAGTTATTTGCGCCCATACTATTTTCAAATCCAGAAAATGTTTTGACCGAAGAATGCATGATCGATTCTGGTTGTTCCCAACAATTGTTGGTGTGGAAGCTTATGCACCTTTCAAATCTCAGTGTCTTACATATCACTAGTGAAGCAAAATAATAAATAAATCTTTGGCTTAACTAACTGGAATGAAAAATAATAATATAATGGCATCTGCTAATTGAGTCTATGTGCAACCCCCTAATGATTGGCCAGGGAAGAATTTGTGCCAAGCTATCAACAAATGCTTATGTACCAAGCGTCAGATCTTAAGGATGAGACTGTTAGAGGACAACAAAATTCTTGCGATAATGCTTAGACAGGTACTCAGCCTGCTTGATACTATTTAATAGATGTGATACTAGTTACTAGATGTCATGAAATTGTGTAATAGCATAGCGATGCATATAAAAATTGATAAAGGGCCTTTAAAATTTTCTAACTCGAGTTGCTCGGAACTGAGAATAGCTTCAGTTGTCTTTCAGTTTTAAATTTTTTGCCACATCAAGCCTAGAAGTTGTGATACTCTAGCCCCTGCCTAATACTAACCCATGACTCGTTGAAGGAATTTGTCAAACAAAGAAGCGCATTCTTGCATGCCTATATATGCTCAAACTTCTGCACAATCTTTCATGGCATGCTTCCGCTCATTAAGGGCTACATTTCTTTGCAGCCTGTGACGACAACAACTCACAGAACAATCTTATTCCGAAAACTAGATCTTTGCATGAACACTACAAGATTAGAGGATAAACTAACCAGATAGAGCTCGGATCCTCCCATATGTGCTGCACTTCCTGATGAACGGGCTGCCGCCGTATTACAACTATTGGTTGGGCGATAACCCTCAATGCACATATCACCACAGTTGGAGGAGGCAGATCGAGCTCCGACCGCTGCAACCGGCACTGACAAATTGCCTTCTACCGATAGATCGAGCTCAGCTGCTGGTGATGATTGGACATGACCCATGGTAGGCGGACGCACAACTAGGATTTGCGCCATGGCACCCACTCCAGCGGCTCAGAGAGGAATCGTCCGAAGGAAACTGACTCCCCCAGCGCCGACACCCAATCCTAAACCAAAAGCAAAATCAAGAAGTCGAATAACATAAATTGGTCCAGAAGCCAACGAAGAAAGCTGCTTCTTACCTGCTCCTCGCCGCGTAGAGTCTCCGGTTCCAGCGGCGGTGGGGAGAGATTTGTGTCGCCTCCCATCGTACTGTCGAGCGTGGATCTCATCTGAGCAACGGGTTCGGCACACAAGGTGGAGCTGAATAGGTTGTGTGTAGTCGGGGCTAGCGAGCGTTGATGGGGCATGGCGTCATGGTGGCCGGCGGCGGTGGGAAAAAGCCCTATGGTACCCGGCGGCGGCGGGGGGACGAGCAGGATTCTGTTCGAGGCGCACAGGACGACGGGATACGCAGTAGTCGCTCATTTACGGCAAAACACAGGGTGCCCTATGCATATTTTCCAGTGGGGAAGAGGTTGATCAATCCTGTCCCTATAGTCCAGATCTAACGTCCGAGATGTACGGGATCACCGTATCATCTGATGAGCCGTATCATCAGATATCCACCCAGTTGACAAACTCATGACAGCAGTAACACACTCATATAAATATATCATGTTTCACACATAATAATAGAAATCGCGTGTTTCATAACATCGAACAAGATGGCATAAAGATTAACTCAAAGTGTCATGTCTCCAATCCTTAAACAAATAAACTGAAAGTGTCAGTGCCTTCCATCGAACAAGGTGGCTTAAAGAATAAACTCAAAGTGTCATGTCTCTTATCCTTAAACAAATAAACGAAAATTACGAGTGCCTTCAATTGATTATGAATACTTCATATTTATGCCCGGTTCCTACATAACAAATTATAAACAACTCATCAGACAATTGTAAAGAGAGAACCCAAAAAATAATTAAAATAATGTAAAACTTACTTTTCATTCTCAGCGCACGTTTGCCGTCTATGGCCCTCTTTCTTACAAATGCCACAAAGAGGACCGGGTTTTTTCTCAGAAAATGATTTTGGTCTTCCATTTTTTTGTAACATTTGGATCTTTCTTTGCCCGCCCTGTCGTGCTCTGTTTAGGGGCGCCCTTCGTGGAAACTTTCACGGGATCACCTATGACATCAACATGTTGTTCCGGCTGACGTGACTCCTCATGCACATTTCTTCTACTACCAACAGCATCATTATCAGGGACGTTTTTCTTCGCTATTATATTCCGCAGACACTGCATCAACTCATCAAACACGAATGGATCATTTGAAGCAACATGAAAAGTTTCAGCTCATGTTATACTGAGTTGATTATAGCGAGCACGCTGCTCTGCCCCTGTCCAACCCCAGCCAAACATGTCACTCTTTCGCTGTGCAGGCAGCCCACCTCTCGCAACTTTTGACATCCTCTTAAGGATGCAACACTTAGGTATTTTAAATATTTTCAGATAAACCAACACATACAGAATGTGTTTGCAAGGCAATCCTTTTCGAAGTATTCGTCCACAACTGCAGTCTATCGTATTTTCAGAGTATTCAGCTCGATAATTCACGCTGAACTGAAATTTGCGGTTATTTCTCCATGTCACGATGAAGATGTGGCAGTCAACGCCCACTAGCGTCTCAAAAATCTCAAGCTCTCCCATCTTCTTCAGATCTTGTTGAAGAATATAAAAATTGGAATGAGTGAATACTTCGGCAGCATGCTTCTCAATATCCTTATATTCTGTGACTAATGGTGACAATGACTGATTTGAAACACAGTCATCATGCGCCTCGTTCTCACGTAGTCGAACTATGCAATTCTCATAATGCACAACTAGGTCAACAATAGTCATACCGCCGTCCAGGTGAAGGTGAAGACAAGAGTTAAGGCTTTCACTCCTTTGATTACTGCGCATACCCAGAAAAAACCATTTGACAGATATGATGCTGCCCACAGACTCCTCTTCCTGTACATCCTGCTCAGCCACTCTTCTGTTTTATCAGTCTTCCATTTACGGACGAAAGCGTGCCATCTCGCCTCAAAGTTGGCTGGAGAGGTGGAGTAGTACAAGAGTGCCCTGAACTCATTTAGCGATTTGTAATTAAGGTGCTTCTGCATGTTTTTTTCCACGTGCCATGAGCAGAGACGGTGCAACACATCAACCAAAACCAACCGAACAGCTCGTATCATTGCAGCGTCTCCATCTGTGATGATTGACCTTGGCTTTTTCTGACAATTGGCCCTTAGGAATGTCTGGAGCAGCCACACGTACGTCGCTTCGGTCTCGTCGGACACAATGGCACAACCAAAAACTATGGTGCAACGGTGATTATTTACACCAACAAAGGGGATAAACGGCATACCATATCTGTTCATCTTATACGTGCTGTCGAACACAGTTACATCTCCATACAACTGATAGTCCCGCCGTGACTGTGCATCGCACCAGAACATGCTCTTCAAACGGCCCTCCTTATCGAGCACGTACTCAAAGAAAAAGTCTGGATCCTTCTCCTTTCTGCTCCTCATAATCCCGATTGTCGTGTTAGCATCACCCTTTGCAATCAACTTCATTTTTTCTCGGCAACATAGGTTGTACACGTCTCGTCTCATAAACCCACACTTATCATATGAGCCATACCTGCTAATGAAGTTGTCGACAATTGACGGTGTCCTGGACTAGGGGGTACTCACCACGTCGTCTCCCGATCTATTAGATTGGGCCGAGGACCCCGTGGCCGTATACTCGTGGGCCAGTTCGGACAGCTGCCGCATACAAGGAAGATTCCACAAGACTTGGCGATCAAGACAAGGACTTCTCCCCACCGGCGTATTCGGCTAGGACTCTTGTTATCCTAGGCCTCCGGTGCATTATATAAACCGAGGCCAGGCTAGTCGATAGATATACAATATATACAACAATCATACCATAGGCTAGCTTCTAGGGTTTAGCCTCTCTGATCTCGTGGTAGATCTACTCTTGTACTATCCATATCATCAATATTAATCAAGCAGGACGTAGGGTTTTACCTCCATCAAGAGGGCCCGAACCTGGGTAAAACATCGTGTTCCCTGCCTCCTGTTACCATCCGGCCTAGACGCACAGTTCGGGACCCACTACCCGAGATCCGCCGGTTTTGACACCGACATTGGTGCTTTCATTGAGAGTTCCGCTGTGTGATCGACAAAAGGATCGATGGCTCGCCTGCAGATCAACTGCGACTTTGGCATCTTTGTCACCAGCTCGACTGGTCACCTTGGTTCGACCAAGAATTGCGCCCCGTGTTCGGATCACCATGTCTGGACGAGGGCCTTCATCAAACATCAACTCTGATCTCTATCAAGATCACGGAGGAATCATCTATGGAGCTCGGGGGTTCAACGTCAACATTGCCCTCAAGCGACCGTGCTGTTTTTCTGGACAGCGAACTCGTATCTGCCACCACCACCTCCTCGAGTATCGCTTTGACGATCGCTTTGGTGGAATTGTGAGGAATTGAGTCTACAACAACCCTGGAAAATTCCGTCGAGTTCCGATGGAGGAATCTCTGGCAATCCACGATATACCGGAGCCATGTCAAATCTGGACGGGAATTTGGATGAGTTTAGGGCGTGGTGTCAAGCTTCTAGCTCGGACGTCCTTTGGAAGATCCAACCGTTGATCGGCTGCGGAATTCCTATATCTACTACCTCTCAAAATTTCGGCTCGATCCGACTGTCCAAACTCCGGGAACCTTCCGATTAGTGCATCACTTTTCGGATCTGTTTTCTGCGCGAAAACGAATCTGACCCGAGTTCATCTTTTTTATGAACGGGATTTCGGACATCCCTTTTGAAGGAAGTTTTGTATGGGGTATTGTGTTTTGTTCCCGAACACATCCCACTAACTTTAAGATCTTTTGAACATGATCTTCAACATCATGCTGGTGTCAAACTAGTCCGGCAATATTACTCCACGACTGCCGATCTACGCTAGACACGGCGTCACTTTGTTGAGCCGAGCTCAACTTCTTCAGATCATCATCTCGGCAAGCCGAACAAGAGTCCGACATCGCGAAGGATAAATCATCACCAACATCGCCGCCCCACGGATTACACGGAGCGGGCATACCGGCATCGCCGCACAGTCGCTTCATCAAGCCGGCATCGACCACGTCACGACCTGCATCGACAGGGCTGCACTATTGCTTCTTCAAGCTAGTGTCCCTCACGCCGACCTACTTCGACTCATGAGCTGACATCGAGGCTTCGACATCTTGGCTGGACCGGGGGCTTCATCATCTCTTCATCAACCTACTCCGGACACTTCGGCGTCACTAGCCGACCAGCTCCGTCACGTTAGCTGGGCCGAGGGCTTTGCCTCGGCGAGTCAGCCTTTACCAGCATTGCCATGCCGTCGTTTTATCGCCCATCAGGCAATGGGTGTGCGGAGTGGGTCCCAATTTTAGGAATCACCTTCCTTCGGATTGCTACAACAAATAAACCAGGCGCTATTAATCCCAGTATTTTTTGCTTGTTTGGGTTCATTTTTCTCAAGAAATTATTACTCTGGTTTGTTCGTCATATGTACACAGGTCTATCAAATGGTGGCCGCATTAACGACAGTCGCATGGTGGTTCGGCCAGTTTCCGTACATAGTTCGGCGAACGCCGCACTCGGAGCTCGGACCGACCTGCGAATTCAGGCTTTGCCACGCCTTTACCGCATTACGCCGACGCCCTGCATCGACATTGACTTCGGCGCCAGGCCATATTTCTTTTATTACTCACTTTGCATAAATTATTTATTATGCAACGATTTTTTTAATTATCATTATTACTATTATCTCCAGTTTGCACTATTTTTTGTGCACAGGAAAATGATCCGGGGACTTCGGCGTCACTCTGCCGGTCTGCATTGATCGTGCTATGTCACCACTTCGGCGTGTCAAGCTCTTCGCTCCGCCACCTCGGGACCGGCTTGAGGGATGAAACATTGCCCCGCATCAAGCTCGGACCGCATCATCAATACCGAACACATTAACCAGCTAAGTCGCTTTCATGCTCAAAGCTTTAATTTCTAACTTGCGTTCGGTTCGATCAAGCATTATATTTTTTTGGAAAAAAGTTGCTTCTAAAAAATTTTCTTGTCCAAACTTTGTTTGTGACCCATAAATTCAAATACCATGTTTACTTGGGGGCTTCCTTTATGAAGCTTTTCCTGTTACATATAATTATACTTGTACGGCTTCGTTCCTTGTTCGTGTATTACGCCATAATATGCACCATATTGACTTAAGCGATTTGCAAGCTGGGTTGCCTCGCTCCTGTGTTTACCCCTACGTTCCCGATTGTTCGGCTAGGGTGTAAGGGGAGCACCTCTGCGATTGTCACGATCGGGTCACCCGAGCCAGACCTTAGACTGGGTGAAGCCGAAAACTAGCGCTCTTATGATGGTCGGCACACAACGGAACTCAGGAGTACAAAAAATCTATTGCACAAGTCTCATAATAACAATGAGCACTGAAGAAAGGTATCGGTGGGGGTACTATTTTCTTCGAAGATGCTTCTTACTCTTTGCAGTAATATAGCATAAGTTCCCTGAGCGCGCTTTGCCTGTTATAGCCTTATGGCCTGATTGCCTGGTTATTGGAAACACCGTCGATATTCTCGACCGATGGAGTACATAACGCTTTTCGGTCCTTAACCGAAGAGGGAGAAGCCGACGGTCGGTTAAGACGCGTTTAAAGTTCGGTTGAACATAGATATGATATAAGTACTTCGGTACATGCAATCATTCTTCTACCCAAGTCACTTGGGGGCTCTTAAGTTTATTTGAGCCGTTTTATAATAAGTGTTCTTCTTCTCAGTCGTTGCAAAGTTCTATTATTATTATTTATCACTCCTTTTTTCGACGCGAGTGTGCGGTCACTAGCCGGGAAGCCTAATTTCTCTCTCAAAGCCGCTAGAGTTTAGTTTGCTAAACTGGCCTAATGAGAAGTACTCCGCCCTCGGGATAGGAGGTTGAAGCCGTAGGCTGACCCGCTCGAAGTCTTGAGATAGGATGTGTCATGTTAAAGGACGACAGAAGCACTTCTTTTTTCTAAGACCAATTTTTGGATTGGCACCGAACACTTGATCTTGTTCGGACGTCATGTTTTTACTGACGTTTCTTGGTTTTCCAAACTTTTTGGCACTTCTAAACTATTTGTGCTTTTCCAACATTAGTCTCGCAGTGCAACGCCGGACACCTTAGGGATTCGGCAAAAACATTCTCAGATATTGCTATATATGCATCGGTTTCGAATTGTGTCTTCGGTCAATAGTTGGGTTGCCCGGCTCCTGCACTTGCTTCCTACGTTCCATTTTGTTCGGCTAGGCGTGCAAAGGGAGAACCACTGCGATTGTGCTTCCAGCTCACATGGTTAAGCACCTTAGTAGAGAAAGCCAAAAACTGACTGTCACAATAAGCGTAAACTGGTCAGCGATCCGATGACTATGACGTGCCATTTATAACATTGTCCGAAGTGTTTACGGCTTGACCTCGACTGTCTCCGAACACTACCGGGGGCTATTAACTGGCCTCCCAAACTAAATCCTCGATATTTTGCTCTTACATTCGAGCTGAGGTTTCATGATCATGCTTAGCATGACAACCCAAAGAAAGGAACCGATAGCGGGACTATTTTCTTTGGAATACATTTCTTCTGTTAAACAGTAATATAACATATCTCTCCGCGTACCTTTGTTTATAAAACCGTGTGGCCAGATTGCCTTGTTTGTCGTAAATCTTTGCCCTCATAAAGGCTTTATAAAATAGGACAAACACTCCTCGGCTACTGGCCAAGGAGGTGGAAGCCGATGGTCGGTCAACAAAGTTTTGTACAATGCGGATCCGAGCATTAATGACGTAAAGTACTTGGATACATAGAGTCATTACACATAATTTGTGATTTTACTATGAATATTGATCCTTAATTCGGCCACCCGTGCCCGCATTAAGGCTCGGGGGCTACTGGGCTTCGGGCTTATTATTTACAAATATTAAAGGGGCACATCAATCCCCTGATCTGGTGTTGCCACCCGGCCAGTGTCTCCGGGGCTACTGCATTGCTTGTCCATGCAGAAAATTTTATGTGCAATATAGTTTCTGAGGAGATTTTGATCCTCAAGTTGGTCGGCCGCACCCAACCTGAGTCTTGAGGACTGAGCACGCCACTTTTGTGTCCCGAAGTATTCTGCCGAGCTAGGACTTGATCCTTAGGCCGATTTTGCAAATCAACCTGAGTCTCAGTGGCTACTGGGATCAGTGGTCTTATGTCATCCTTCATGTGCATCTCGGGTTTTAGACCGATACACACCTTGAGGGCTACTGGCTATATATCTCGGCAGAGAATAAATTGCACCAATAAAAAATATTGACAAAAAATCGGCCCATAGTCGGGGTGGTGCACCACCTCGGAAGCAGTCCGGCATAAAGCTCGGGCGCTAGTGGCTGGCTCCATAGAGGGCATTTCCAGCATTAAGCTCGGCTAAACTCCTTCAACTTTTTTGAACCAAGGTGATATGACACCTCGGATATAGTCCGGCATTAGAGCCTGGACACAGTCCGGCGTTGGAGCTCGGATATATTTCGGCGTTGGAGCTCGGATATACAGTCCGGCGTTGGAGCTCGGATACATAGTCCGGGGTTGGAGCTCGGATACATTCCGACGCTAGAGCTGGGAAGCGGTCCGGCGTTGGTGCTCGGCTGCAAAAGATACCTCGAATGCGGTCCGGCGTTGGAGCTCGGACGCAAGAGGACCCTGCCTCCCGGGAACAACTTCAAACCCGAGGTGTGGCATAAAAATAAACAAGGCATTGATAAAGGCCGGAAACTTAAAGGGGCTCCTCGGATACCCGACGTGTAAACTCGTCGAATGCATTTCGGCGATCCTCAAGATAGAAGATAAAAAAGATTTGTTGAACCAGTTTTCAAGACCGGCAACCGAAGATGAAGAACAGTTCGGAAGAATCGAGGAGCGTCCCTAACTTGAAGACCGGTTCAGGGGGCTACTGACGGTGTCCTGGACTAGGGGGTACTCACCACGTCGTCTCCCGATCTATTAGATTGGGCCGAGGACCCCCGTGGCCGTATACTCATGGGCCAGTTCGGACAGCTGCCGCATACAAGGAAGATTCCACAAGACTTGGCGATCAAGACAAGGACTTCTCCCCACCGGCGTATTCGGCTAGGACTCTTGTTATCCTAGGCCTCCGGTGTATTATATAAACCGAGGCCAGGCTAGTCGATAGATATACAATATATACAACAATCATATCATAGGCTAGCTTCTAGGGTTTAGCCTCTCTGATCTCGTGGTAGATCTACTCTTGTACTACCCATATCATCAATATTAATCAAGCAGGACGTAGGGTTTTACCTCCATCAAGAGGGCCCGAACCTGGGTAAAACATCGTGTTCCCTGCCTCCTGTTACCATCCGGCCTAGACGCACATTTCGGGACCCACTACCCGAGATCCGCCGGTTTTGACACCGACAACGATGATATGCTTTCTGATCCCAGCTCCTTCCATCGCCAAGATCTCAGCTATCTGGTGATCTCCCATCACTTGATGTGACCGCAGAAATACCACCTCATCTGGTCTCGCTAACAAATGGTTGTGATCATCCATAAAAGTTGCCACGAACCAAACTCCACGTCCTTTGTCCAACTTCACGACTAAATGTGCGCCACACTCGCAATGAGTCTCGGGTCTTAGCCTGCGGGTACGGCCCTCCGGGTTTAAAAATTTACTGAGACGTTTTCCTGCCCTCGAGGAAACGTATCGCCTATACCGAACAATGGTTGAAAGTCCTTTTCCTCGTTTCACCTTATTTTTTCTGATACTGAATCCACGGTCTTTGGCGTAGTTATTATAGAATATGTAGGCCTCCCATTGTGATGCAAATGGCATACCCATAACCTTCAACTGTGTCTCAAGCGCATGTTGCTGGATTTCAGCTTCCTCAATGTCCATGTTACCTCCATCCTCAAGCTCATATTCATCATCACCACTCCAACCATCAAAGTTAGCCTACAATATTCCACATAAGCAAGTGTAAGTTGTCATCAACAAGTTTTTATTTTTCAATGACATCTTAAATTTTGGACCGAACCTGGCTTATGTTATCCGCGAAAGATTCAACACCGTGATTTTCCTCGTCCTGGACGTCAATATCCTCCCGCACATAAAAAAATCATATGCACATGTAAGTACCATATGTTTCTTCATCCGACGAAAAGATTGTACACGACACTTAAGTTTTCACTACAAGCACCCTCCTCCTTCTTTTGAAAATCCTCCTCAGGTAAATTATCGTACGACGACCAGGATTCATTGTCGCTGCCATCATCATCATCTTTACTATCATTACCATTCTTACGATCAACAGTATCGCTACCATCCCACTCACTCGTGTCCAAAAACAGATCCGTAAATGCAGTTTCTTTATCCATTAAATGATCTCACAACCAACACTGCAATATTATAATAAAAATTGATCTATCAATTTTAAATCAAATTAAATGTACTACGATCATACAGATGACAACTTCTTATCTAACAAGTGATTGCACATAATTATTTACAGATACAATTTTTTTTGACAAACTAGACGGCTTACATGGCGTGCACGTGCACTTCGGCCAGCCTGGCGTGGCTGCGGACAGCGAGGACGTTCCCGGAGAGGTTGATCACGGAGTTGCGTGCGGCAACGGCGTCCACGTAGGCCACGTCACCGCGACGACCTGCACGGAGGCGACATCACGTACAGCGGGCGACTCCAACAACGTCCGCGCCGGCCAGATCCCGGGTGAAGACGGGGAAAATGATCGGCGATCGGCGGGGAAAGGTGGCGATCGGCCGGACGGGAAGACGTTGGAATTGGCAGCGTGATCACGGCTAGATCGGCAGGGAAAGGCGGCGATCGGCGGGTAAGGGCGGCGATCGGCGGGTAAGGGCGGCGATCGGCGGGGCGGAGCGACGTTGGAACGGTCCGCGTGATCAACGCAGGTCGTGGTTTTTTTTTTGTTTCACACGACGGGGAGAGGGTAGATGCGAGCCGGCCGTATCGGCTTGAGACGTGCGCTCGGCTCTATCTGTATGGGCACGCCGCATACGGCGCGGGATACGTTAAGCACCGTATGCCCAAAATGCCCTTATACGTTAAGTGAGGGGGGAGGGGGGGTGTACCGAAGCAGACCTCTTTCTAAAAAGGATATTGGTGCCTTCTCGCTACCAACTACAATGGCATATTGTCATCCCTTTTCGTGTGTCCGCAGCCTCAAGTCGGGATGTATGTGCCTCAACTCATAGAGTGTTAGAGTACCAGCTCGCAGAGACTGTACTCATCTTGGGGCGCTACTTGACCGCAAAGCTCTCACCCCTCCCGGGCCAATTGCCGTGTCCTCCACCAGTTGAGGTCGCAAAGATGAATCTGGTTAACACAACATGCCCCCTTGGTGTAGAACATTTCCCAATGCCTTTCAATCCTACACAATTTGTATAAATAGAACGAAGGCTTTCCAATCTCTTAATATATGGACAATCTATATTCATCATTGCTAGTGAAAAAAGACTCGGAGCCGAGACTCTAGAGAGACCACCATTTATTGATTGGGTACCTCTGACATGAATGTGCGTTGTTGGCCCACCTGCTTACATTGCTTGTATGCACTTCTAGTACTATGTTAGCACCCACATGGCATGCTTTTATCTAACAAGCTTTAATTTGCTATCTTCACCTTTGTGTTATAAACTGAAGTAACTGCATAAAACCATCATATTTGAGGCTAAGATAACTGGCTGGTACAGCTTTTCAGACAACTCATAGTGAACCACAACTTTTCCGCCTAATGAATAATACATATCACCGATCGTTTGATAACCTTGCAAAAATAGCGAAACTAACAAGTTGGGCCCACCTGTAAGGCTAACATGGTGTGCTTGTGTGGACAATATGCTGAGGTGGGCATAGGTCCCACATGTCGATGATTCAAGTGTTTATCTTCTCCCTTCATTTTTCTCATGGGCATTTTAGCAAGGCCTCACCCGGAAATCTCAATTGATCGTCGCCATCGGTGCCCTGCTCTCGAAACGAACAGAGTTTGTCGCCGGCCCCGGTGCACCACTCGAGCTCGCCTCTCCGTCCCCTGTAGCAACGATCAGCGACATCATCCGCCTTGGAGTTCCCACGCCTCCTGCAGTAGCTGGCTGCACCCAGCAGGGCGGCGGAGGGAGCCCCTTCGAGGTCTGGTCATCCTTGTCCGGTACATCACTCCTCGGCGCGTCGCTGTGGTTCGTCACGGACGTTGACTTTGACTCGTATGGCTCGGTGCAGGTGGAGTTTGGGTGCGGCACCATACCTTGGGCTCATACGACACGGTGCATGTGGAGCCCGGCTGCCCTCGCCGTGGCTCATGCCTATGCTATATCCACGCGCACGCCGTGTCGCTTCTCGTAGGAGAGAGCTCAACAAGCGGCAAAGAGAGAGAAGAGCTACGGCCTACGGGCATCCCGCTCCCAGCAGTGGGCCCACACAGGTCGTCGGTCGCGAGCTGCATCCACGGCTGTGGGAATTAATTGCAGAAAACCATCACATTAACACTTAGGTTTACAAAAAACATCGGTTTAGGAGTTTTTGTCAGAAACCACTGATTCTTGGCCTCATCTTTTGTAAAAAGCATTGATTGGTCTCTTTAGGTATTTTAACCTTAATTATGACAGGTGGGTCCCGCTTTTGTCGACATGGCGTAACGGCTCGCGTTAGACAACGTTTGGTCTAATATTACAAACTACTCCCTAGAATTTCACATACCATTTTTTCAATAAAAAGGCAATCCCCTCCATGTTTGGTTGGTCCACCCGGACAAAACCACACACAGGCACACAGGTAGCGCATGCAGCAACTAGGGTTCTTGCCGTCGCCGGCCAAGACCACCAGCTGCTGCCGCCTCCACCGCGTGCCGCCGCCAGCATCTCGACCTGTCGCCCAATCTCCTTCTCCAACTCCGCGGTTCACTATCAGGACGGCCGAAGGGAACAAGTGCAACGGCTCGTAGCCGACCGGCTTGTCGATGCCTAGCACCAAGTCCTTGCCCGAGTGCATCATAGCCAGCCTACCGGCGGCCGGCTCGCAGTGCCGAGACGGGCAAGACGACGGCCTGGGCGTCACCTCCCAGTGCCGGAGGTGGGCGACAACCTCGATGATGAGGGAGCCCGAGCTCGGGGATGGCCTGCCGTAGGTAGGGTGGGCAGCCGGTAAGGGCCTAATTGCCTTTTCCTATTCTAATTGAAGGGTAACTGTGCAAAAATACCAGGGACTATTTGGTAATTTCATGTCACACTTTGTCTAATGCCTTCTGGGACCAACAGTTATGCCACGTCATGTTTCGCGGGACCCACCTGTCATAGTCGAGGTTAAAATGGCCAAAGAGACCAATCAGTGTTTTTTTGGCAAAAGATAAGGCCAAGAATCAGTGCTTTCTAGCAAAAATCCGTAAATCAATGTTATCTGCAAACTAGTCGTCAACCCGTGCTACTACACGGGCTAGCAATTTATAAAAAGTTATAGTATTGTACATAGAGAGTTTTTAAGTATATTTTTCTAAGATCTTGTAGAAATTAGAAATACAAAATATTTATATTAACAATTTACTATTTTAGTATCTATTTTCAGTTTTGCACCACAACCAAAATTGTTGACACCACTATATGTATTTAATGGCTCCTATTATACATATAATGGTGTGTTTTGTTTTTACATTATTGTAGATATAAAATCTACTCCTTCCGTCCCATAATATAAGAAAGTTTTTGACGCTAGTGTCAAAAATATTCTTATATTATGGGACAGACGGAGTATATTTTTTCTCTCTATCTGTTACTATTGTTATGGTCACTCCATGGTCCCGCATGCAGCATGCATGTGGTTAAGATATTCTATTAAAACATGGTGCAATAACCGTTCTGCGACATTAGTTTATGCCAATCACCCTTCATCCAGTCGATGGTCCACACATCAATATCTAATTCATCGATGCCCCTACCAACAAAATGCTTATTAGTTCAACATGCCGGTGAGCTCCATGCCTTGAGAATTTTTGCGACTTAGTTCATGCTTATCCTTGTATTTTTAATATTTTCGGAAATTCGGTGAACTTCCTGAGGTTTTATTTAAACTTGTGGAAGCCTTCTTTGTCTTCTCAATAATTCCATATTTTTCTAGTTTTCTGATTTAATCTTTCTTTTGCTTGATTGTAACGTTCTTGAATCCATCCTTATATTTTAAATTTCAACATTGTAATTTTAGTGTTTTCTTGAATATTCTAAAAGCCCACACTTCTGCAGTCCGAAAATTCTCCTAAATTATTGCATGCCTGCCTGTAAGATATTAAAAGTTAATTACTTTGTACGTGTTTTAAAAGGCCATCTTCTTACTGCCCAACTAATAAGTCATTGGGAAAAGTGGTGATCCTATTTTTCTGCGAAATCACTAATTAAGGAGTACTCGTTGCAAAGAACACTCCACTTTCCCAGGTCGCTACAAGCGGCGCACATGCAATGCGCCACTTGTCGCAACCTAGGAATTTTCCCTTTTTTCGTAGATTCGTTTATCAAAAACGTTTTATCTCTTAAATCGTGCGTCCAAATCTTAAACCGTTTTCATCATTGAATTCCTTGCATCGAGATCTTTAAAACTAGATCCCGTGTTGATAGGTTTTGACGAACTTTTTTTTACAAAAAAAACCGGACGAAAATAACCGCGCAAAGAAACCGAACCAGGAGCACGGTTTTTTCCCTTTCCGAAAAAGGCATGTCCGTGCCTCTTGCGAAATCACAACCGTGCCTCTCGTGGAAGCAAAACCATGACTCTCGTGGAAGGAAAAAAATAGAAAACACGTTTTTTCCGTTTCCGAGAGGCACGACAGTGACTCTCGCGAAAACACAGCCGTGCCTCTCACGAAAGCAAAACCGTGACTCTCGAAAAAACAGAAAACACGTATTTTTCCCTTTCTGAGAGGCACGGCCGTGACTCTCGCGAAAGCACAACCGTGCCTCTCGCGGAAGTAAAACCATGACTCTCGCCAAAGAAAGAAAAACAGAAACGCGTTTTGTTTTTCCTTTTTCGAGAGGCACGGCCGTGACTCTCGCGAAAGCACAACCGTGCCTCTCGCGGAAGCAAAACCATGACTCTCGCGAAAGAAAAAAAACAGAAAACGTGTTTTTTTTCATTTCCGAAAGGCACGGCCGTGACTCTCGCGAAAGCACAACCGTGCCTCTCGCGGAAGCAAAACCATGACTCTCGCGAAAGAAAAAAAAAGAAAACACATTTTTTTCACACAAAAAAATATATTTTTTCGAAAAAAAAATTGATCGGAAAGCTAAGGAAGACCGGGGGAAAACCAAAACGTCGAAAAAACCCGGAAAAAACCCGTTTAAAAGCCGAAAACGCATGCGGAAAAATAAAAAATAATAATAAAATCCGGAGGAAGTATCCAGAACGCGACACGTAGCGAATGACTGAGAGCGCGCCAAGTGGCGCTGATAGTTGCGAGGCTCCCGAAGGAGCGCTCGTTAACTAGTTGCTCCCTTCTGTAGGCGATGACTGGTAGCTAGTCGGTGTCCTAGCCCATGATATATAGCTTTATATGACCGAGAACTATGTGTATTCTCCTTTTGGCTAGTATTAAATGTATATTTTATTAATTAAGGTTCTTCACGTTATTGTGGTCTTATTCCTTAAATACTAAATTTAAACGACATGGCTAGAAAAAACAGCGGGTTTTCTGATGCAATTGAACAATTTAGAAAATTTGATGTTTCTAATATAATATTGGATTATTTTTATTAATATATTAACGATGTAGATTTAAAAAACACTATTTTTCCATTTTCCGAAAACTATGTGCATGTCCCAAAAGCATTTGGGAGTATATGTGTGTGGGTGATTTGTAAACAGGATTAGTTTTGTTTATACATGCATATATCCCTTGTTGTTTTGTACATGGCGATTTCTCGGCGTGAAAAAATAATTCAGGTACCTAGATATACACACCACACACTGAAATATTGTACGCAGGTCTGTCGAAAAAATAGTGTACGCAGACTTTTAGCAAAGAGGACAATGTTAGTCCGTCACGTTTGATCCGTGATGCATATGTTGCAATGTGCTCCATGCATGCATGCGTATATTAGGTAGTACGTTGCTGGAAAAAATATTTTTTATTAGGTGTGATTTTAGTTTAGACGTTTGCTTCTTCATTAGTCTGGACGCTCTTTTTTCTAGAGAATGGACGTTTCCTTATCTTTTGTCTTCCCTTGTTCTCTTCTCTTACGTTGGACTCTTTGGCCTATTGGATATGTGTATAGGGTACATCTAGATGTGCTTTAGTTATTATACACATCTGAGTGAGTGAATCAAGCATAAAGAAAAAATAAGAAAAAAATATTTACACGAATCTTAATGTAAGATCAATGACATATGACTTAGATGTGTAATAATTATAGGACATCTAGATGTGTTTTAGCAACACTGCTCTTTTAAACCATACGGATTACTAAACATGAAGCGGTAGAGTTTTCCTATCTCATTTACTCCTAGACGCATAATTTAGATCCAATGGTTAGTTTGATGTAGTTTTCACGATTAACGTGGAGGCTCGTATGATGCTTCTAATTAATAAGTGACTACATACGAAGTAAAATAAATGAATCTACATTTTAAAAATATGTCTATATACATCCATATGTAATAGTTCATTTGAATTCTCTAAAAAGATAAATATTTAGGAACAAATGGAGTAGATATAAGATATAAGATGGTGGCTGCTAGGCGCCAGCGCGCCGACCCAAATTTGGGCCGGTCGTGCCGTAGCCACCCGATACCAGTCATCCTGACCGATGGATCTACAAACAAAAAACGGTTCGCCCAGCTTCTTCCTCCTCGCATTTAGCGCAGCTGCCCCTGCCC
>NC_041382.1:723661066-723665046 GCF_002162155.2 Triticum dicoccoides | reverse complement strand
CCCACGCTCGTCCTCGTCCTTGTGCTCGCGGGCAACGCGCCTTTCTCCTGATGCCTGTTGGCTGCAGTTTGAAGCAGTGGTTGTAGCAAAAAAAAAAACGATTGTAGCTTTGCGCATGTATGGCTGTAGCTTGTGCGAGACAACGTGGTAGCACTCTCCGACGAAAAAGCTTCGATGGTTGCAGCTCCCATAAGCACAGTTGCAGCAGCACCGATTCCAGTTGCCGGTAACCTCCATGAATGGTGGTATCAAAACGATGTCGCCAGTAGTAGCTTCCCGGAAAACAATTGCAGCTTTTTTCTCTGGTCGCCGGTGCTCGCAGCACCATAGATTGCAGCTCCATGTACCATCATTGTAGCTTTTCTAGAATATTGTTGTAGCTTTTTCTCTGGTCGGCCGGTCGTAGCTCGCCGTCACGCCCAAACCAGCATCGAGCACTTGCTGGTTCCAGCAAACTTCTCGCCAATTACAGCTAAACATGTTGTCGGTTCCAGCACTTGGAGGTTTGCTCACAGCCATGGATGTAGCAATTTTGATCGCGAATTCCAGCAAATCCAGGTGCCGGTTCCAGCAAAAACAACATGCCACCGTCTCTGCTCCGTGGGTTGTAGCTAAAAAAAACGGCGGGTTCCATCATCCTGTGTAGTCGGTTGTAGCAAAAACGTTTGCCTGTTGTAGCTCCCATCGGTGAGCAGCTTGTAACATCCCCCATGGCTCGGTCAGATGCATCGTCGCTCTGTAGCCAATTCTGGCAGCTCCTGCTCGGTATCACCACTGGCAAGGGATTGAGAAGGAGAGAGATGGGTCAGAGGAGGATGGACATGCAGAGCACTGACGGAGGGAGAGGGGATCAGAGAAAACAGAGAATAGGGCAGCGCGGGGGAACGAGCGGCTGACGGCTCTCGTGAAAGGATAAAGTTGAGAGGAGGAGAGGACAGTGCGGCTACAGCTCAGCGTGCGGGATACGTGTGACGTTCAATTTGTTAAGAATAGAATAGTTGCTTATTGATTAAGGTAATTAGGATTAAGTAAATTGTTAGATAGGTTGCTTGGTTCTCAAGCAACCATGTACTTCCTTGGCTCTCAAGGCAACTATGTAATTCCTTGGCTCTCAAGTAACCATGTGTTTACTTGACCGCCAAGCATCATGTGTACTTCCGCTTGAGTATAAATACCCCACTTCTATCATCAATAAAGACTGATGGATCATCTTTTATTCAAACTCTCTCGTTCTTTACTTTTCACTTAAAACACGTTATCATGCACTTTGCTCTCCGCTCAAGCGAATTAGTCACAGAGAAAAGGGGATCAGCCTAACAAACGACGAACGGCACTGTCATCGACCATAGCAGATGCAACTCCGGGTCTCCGGCGGTCTTCAACATCGACCACTGCACACAACACTGGCCTCGAGAAAAGATAAATCGGAGTCCAATAGCGTGGTTCTTTTCCGATTTAATTTCTGCCATAACAAGTCTTTTTGCAGGAAGAATAGAGAAGGAGAAGATGCAAGAGGAATCAACGAAAAATTAGAAACACTCCTCTTACGGCAGAAAACTCCGGTGATTTCTTTGAACGGCGCCAGAAACAGAGGCAATCCATCAACGGCATCGTCAACTAAAGATCAAAGAAGAACACAGCTTGTCAATCTGGCCTCAATTAAAAAAACAGAGATTACTAATCTTTGCCTATTTGATCTAATATTCTTGTGATGAACCAATAATCTAACAATGGATTGCTTTTTCCTGTATGGCTGTATGTACGTACTCACGCAAATCACACGTAGAAGCAATCAATCGTTTGAAGCACCGGCAGAAGGGACTTCAGCCCAAGGCAAGGCGACTTCCAGTGCGGAGCGCATGACAGCCCTCGGCACCGTCACTGCTCCTACCAGCGCAGCACTCCATGGCGTACGGCGCCCAACGGCGTGACACCACTTGGCCTTGACTGGCGAGAAACGGCCGGCGTAGCCCGCTGCATACGCGTTCCCATCGCGGCTCCCGGTGGCGCGTCCTCAGGCGCGCCCAACAACCGGTGCTTGGAGCGACGGATCCATTCGGCTGCACGGCACGGTCCATGCACCAACCGGCCGGAACGCGGCGCCTTCCGGCGCAGTTCCGTCGAGGCCACGGCCCGAGACGAGGTGGCGGTAGAGATCCCAATCCTCCTGTCTGGCCGGCAGGGCAAATCCCTAGCAGCGGTGGTTACGGGCAGAACTCCCGAGTTGGAACCGCACAGGATAGACAGATCGATGATTGGGGAAATCTTTATCTCATTGGCATTGTTCCAATTAGCCTTGTATTTCTGTATATCCAATACATGTCATTGCAGTTTCAACGTACAGGACGTGGGTTACTAGGATTCACTAGACCTACGGTTTAGTTCTCCAACAATTTGAAACTATGTTTTGTACATAGCACTTGCAAAATATTCCATCAGGCTTACTTTTCTTCTGCAATTTAGTACATGTACGTACTTTAAGTTGTAGATTTGACGATCAACTATTTTGCAAGTTTGGATAGGAGACTCGCTTTCCCTATTGCATTTACAGATTGTAAATGATAATTCTATCTTAAAAAATCAACATGTTTAATACGTCTGCCTCAAGCATTCTACTATGTAGCATGTAATTTTAGTACAACAACTATATTATACAACTAAAGTTAAACTTGGAATCACAAGGTATTGATGACATCTACTGCATAATTTGCAGATTATCCATCATTACTGTGAGGTCTACGTCTTGTCGTTTGATAAGATGACTACCTTCAAAGTGTTCTTCCAAATATTAATATTAGATGTGACTACCTCAAGATATCATAAGGTAATACTGGCATCTACTGTGAATTTTGCAAACTATCCATTATTACTGCAAGGTCTACATCATGCCATTTTGGAAGATGATTACCTTCAAAGCGATTTTCTTAAATATAACATAACATAAGGTAATAGAGATATGAACATCTACTGACAAAAGTCAGACTATGTTTTCTATTACTGCGAGATCTACACCGCATTCGGTGATTATCTTCAAAGTGTTATCTATATAATTTGTGGTATACACATAAGACCCCGATAGCATCAGCTATATTTATAAAATTTGCTCCTCAAAAGCAGCAGTTGTTGTTCACTAAAATGATTTACTCTCATAGTAAATATTGTTCTTGCACACTCGCTATACGCCGAAATGGTATTGTGTGCTAATATCAACTATTTAAGCCTCATTTTGCTTGAATATGTCATAGGAAACTATATAAATATTTGCATATAATCGTGATTGACTTCTATTACATTGGTAAAATACATGGCAGTGAAGCCTATGTCACTATCTATAATTATAGTGTTGTCCATCCATCAAGATGGATCCCATAATTATGGCAACGATCGAGTGTCTCAACACTTTTGCAGTGTCCACATCTGTGACGCCCGGAAAATTAAGCTACAGTGATCCTCTGCTAGTGATGCCACGTCACCTCAATTATAGTTGCTAATCTTGAGTTAGTTCGAAACCGATTCAAATTCAAATTCAAAATTTGGTAAATAATAAAAGTTTTCAAACATTAAAATAAAATTGTTCGGTTTGTACTAGATATTACATAGATGATTATGGTGTAGAAGACACAGTTTTATAAAATGTATAAATATTTTAAATTAAATGAAAACAGAAAATAATAAATAAAAGAAAAGTAAAAAAAGGCAAAGCAAAAACAAAAGAAAGAAGGAGACCCCTTGCTGGGCCGTGGCCCAGCTGGCCATCGGGCCCCCCAGGCCGGCCCAGTCGCGCCCCCCTCTGCATAACCCCCTCCCACCGAACCCTAACCCCCGTCGCCCCACTGCCCCCCTCTCGATCCAATCTGGATCGAGGAGGCCCCCCCCCAACTCCCTCGTCCCTCTCGCCCCCCCGATCTGGATCGGGGCTCACCCCCGACTGCACCTCGCCTCCGCCGCCGCCCGGTGCCGCCCCGGCCCCGAAACCGACC
>NC_041382.1:723660795-723661056 GCF_002162155.2 Triticum dicoccoides | reverse complement strand
GCCGCGATCACCGCGTCCACGTCCGCGCCCCGTTCGTGCCCCGCACACCCTGGCCTCCTCCCCGCACGGCCCGGCGATGCTCGCGCGCAACGCCTCTGGGCGCCGGAACTCGTCCCGCGCGCGTGCGCCACCGTGCTGCCCGTCTAGCCCCGTCGCGCCGCCGTTTTGGCCACGGCCACGGCCGCCCGTGCACCACCGCGGCCTCGCCCCGCTTCACGCCTCGCCAGCGCCCCCGGGCGCCCTGTCGGGCGCCAGTGCCCG
>NC_041382.1:723652963-723660201 GCF_002162155.2 Triticum dicoccoides | reverse complement strand
CCGTGCTGCCCGTCTAGCCCCGTCGCGCCGCCGTTTTGGCCACGGCCACGGCCGCCCGTGCACCACCGCGGCCTCGCCCCACTTCACGCCTCGCCAGCGCCCCCGGGCGCGCCCCCGGGCGCCCCCGACCCGCCCCATTAGGCCCCTGGAGCCACTGGTGGTTGGGCCCCGCCCTGTGTGCCAATGACACATGGGGCCCGCCCCAGTTAAAATGAAAATGAAAATATATAAAAAAAGGGATGATTAAAATTGTTAATTAATTAATTAGATAATTAGTTAGCCTAATGAACATATTTAGTCTAATTAAACGTGCTTAATTAAACTAGACAATGACACTTGGGCTCCACCGCCCCTTTGACCAGTCAACCCGGTCAAAGTTGACTGCTGACCCTGCTGACGTCTTGATGACGTCATGCTGATGCAATAATACTAGTTTCGAATTTGATTAATAATTAATAAATTAGAAATTGTTTTAAAAAAAACTTTAAAAATTAATATAAAATAAACCGTAGCTCGTATGGAAAAACTTTATACATGAAAGTTGCTCAGAACGACGAGACGAATCCGGATACGCAGCCCGTTCGTCCACCACACACCCCTAACATATCAAACCCGCAACTTTCCCCCTCCGGTTCATTTGTCAGAAAACACGAAACGCCAGGAATACTTTCCCGGATGTTTTCCCCCCTTCACCGGTATCACCTACTACCGCGTTAGGGCACACCGAACACCGCGTATTGTCTTGTTACGCTTTGTGATGCCTTGATTGCTCTGTTATTTATTGTGTTCCCTCTCTGTTACTTCTTTCCGATAGACCCCGAGACTGCCGGCGACCCCCAGTTCGACTACGGTGTTGGTGACTCGTCCTTCTTGCCAGAGCAACCAGGCAAGCCCCCCTTTTGATCACCAGATATCGCCTATTCTACTCTATACTGCTTGCATTAGAGTAGTGTAGCATGTTACTGCTTTCCGTTAATCCTATTCTGATGCATAGCCTGTCATTGCTGCTACAGTCATTGATACCTTACCCGCAATCCTAAATGCTTAGTATAGGATGCTAGTGTTCCATCAGTGGCCCTACACTCTTGTCCGTCTGCCATGCTATACTACTGGGCTGTGATCACTTCGGGAGGTGATCACGGGCATATACTATATACTTTACATTGTTACATTACCTGTGATACTGTTCAGAGTTGGGGGCTGAAAGGACAGGTGGCTCCATCCCGGTAGAGGTGGGCCTGGGTTCCCGACGGTCCCCGACGGTTACTTTGTGGCGGAGCGACAGGGCAGGTTGAGACCACCTAGGAGAGAGGTGGGCCTAGCCCTGTTCGGCATTCGCGGATACTTAACACGCTTAACGAGATCTTGGTATTTGATCTGAGTTGGCTACGAGCTTATACGCACTAACCATTTACGCGGGAGTAGTTATGGGTATCCCGACGTCGTGGTATCAGCCGAAGCACTTCAGACGTCACCGACGGAGCGGCGCGCGCCGGATTGGAACGTAAGCCTGCTCTTGTATTAAGGGGGCTAGTTCTGCTTCCGGTCGCCCTCGCAACGTGCAGGTGTGCTATGGGCGATGGGCCCAGACCCATGTGCGCTTAGGTTTAGACTGGCGTGCTGGCCTCTCTATTTTGCCTAGGTGGGGCTGCGACGTGTTGATCTTCCGCGGCCGGGCATGACCCAGGAAAGTGTGTCCGGCCAAATGGGATCAAGCGTGTTGGGTAAGTTGGTGCACCCCTGCAGGGAAGTTAATCTATTCGAATAGCCGTGATCTTCGGTAACAGGACGACTTGGAGTTGTACCTTGACCTTATGACAACTAGAAGCAGATACTTAATAAAACACACCCTTCCAAGTGCCAGATACAACCGGTGGTCGCTCTCTCTCAGGGATACGAGGAGGGGATCGCCGGGTAGGATTATGCTACTGGAGATGCTATTTGGAGATGCTATTTGGAGATGCTACTTGGAGATGCTACTTGGAGGACTTCAATCTACTCTCTTCTACTTGATGCAAGACGGAGGCTGCCAGAAGCGTAGTCTTCGACAGGATTAGCTATCCCCCTCTTATTCTGGCATTCTGCAGTTCAGTCCACCGATATGGCCTCCTTACACATATAACCATGCATATGTAGTGTAGCTCCTTGCTTGCGAGTACTTTGGATGAGTACTCACGGTTGCTTTTCTCCCTCTTTTCCCCTTTCCCTTCTACCTGGTTGTCGCAACCAGATGCTGGAGGCCTGGAGCCAGGCGCCACCGTCGACGATGTCTACTACCCCGGAGGTGCCTACTACTACGTGCAGGCCGCTGACGACGTCCAGGAGTAGTTTAGGAGGATCCCAGGCAGGAGGTCTGCGCCTCTTTCGATCTGTATCCCAGTTTGTGCTAGCCTTCTTAAGGCAAACTTGTTTAACTTATGTCTGTACTCAGATATTGTTGCTTCCGCTGACTCGTCTATGATCGAGCACTTGCATTCGAGCCCTCGAGGCCCCTGGCTTGTATTATGATGCTTGTATGACTTATTTATGTTTTAGAGTTGTGTTGTGATATCTTCCCGTGAGTCCCTGATCTTGATCGTACACGTTTGCGTGCATGATTAGTGTACGATTGAATCGGGGGCGTCACAAGTTGGTATCAGAGCCGACTGCCTGTAGGAATCCCCCTTCCACACTCCTTGGCCGAAGTCGAGTCTAGACATTACAAAAACTTTTACTAACTTGGCTATGTGCCTTACAGGTCCACGTCGCCATCGGGTGGTACTAGGATCTTTTACTCCTCGACCTTTACTCTGGGACTCTGAACTCTTTTCTATTCGGGTTAAACGATTTTTACTAAAATCTAACTTTAGGTTCTCGCAAGTACCTTCTACCGGGGAGCCACTTGTTACCGATGACCGCCTGCTGCACCAGAAGATTTCGAAGATACTCTCCAATATTCTCTCGAGACCTTGTGCCCGTTGCTTTTGCAATTCCCTTCCACCGAAATATCCCCAGGGATAAATACTTACACCCGTCGTCCTTACTTTATACCCAGTCGATCTTGTTATTACAAGATACCTCGAAATTTTTTCTAATGTTTCGAGAATACTTTGTGCCTACTGCCTTGCGGTTCTTTGCTATATGAATACCACTACGGATAAATTTCTCGCACTTACCGAGTATCCACTCATCCCCAGTTGTTTCATGTATGTCACCAATCCTCGAAATATCATTCGATCTTCCGAAAATCTTGAGCATCTTGTTGCTCTTGAAATTCTTGATTGCTTGCATTATGGTTAGTCCCATAAGTCTAGTAATCTTGTTGACACCCATTGTCATTGTCATTTTGAGTCCGTTGATTCGATTTGTTGCGAATGCTCGCAATCCTCAAACAGATCCTAGAATTCATCCTTCCGGCTCAGACGTCGTTTTAATCATGAGCTGGTTCTCGCCAATTAAATTGTCATCGATTTTGCCCCTAAGTCTATTGAACTTATCCATCCTTGATCAGAGCGTCTGCTTCTGATTCTTCGCTTTGTAAACCATAACCCCTTAGCAATTGAGCTCTAAGTTATTCAGTTGTTTCGATAATCCAATGTCTTTGCCTGGCTTCTTCCTCTGGTTGTGTGTCGATACTCACCCCAGATCCTTTGCTGGATTTTATCCGACAATGTCCTTCATATTCAATAACCTTGAGCCTTTCCTAGGATATATACTGCCTTTGGTAAATTGTATCCTCTACTTGCCAACCATGCTCTGCTATCGAGCTTGTGTTATTTACTCCTGAAGTTTGTGGTATATGTTCCTAGGAGGCCCTGATGGGTTGGACATATGCTTTTCTTTAAACTGTGTGAACCCGGAAACCACTACCGGTCATACTCTACTAGTGTTATGTCAGATAAAATTTCAACACACAATTTCGTTGAAGGCGAGAAGTGAATGAAAGGTTATGCATTAAAGAAGTGGGAGTCAACCTTGAACTTTGTGTTCAAGCCCATGGACACGATGTAGATCCTGTCATAGAAGCTTCTTGTAATAATAACTATTTCCTTGATAACTAACATATGGTATCTGTGAATTGATCCCTTGCAACCGTGGTTCCGACCATGATTGTTCTTCTTTGATCTCATTTCTCGGACAATTTAAAACCATTGTCTCCTATGGATCAATACGCCAGTCCAACCTTTACTTTGATCCTGTGTCGAGTATTACCCCCCTGGTATCTCGAGATTATCATGGAACTGCATAACTTCTTATGAGTTCTTCATCAAGTGCTACCTTCCAACTAATTCCAATTTTTCACGGGCTCTGAGTTATTATACACTCAAAGACACCGATAACTGAACCGAGTCCGCACTACGGTTCAACAACTCTTCAGTAAGCTTCTATAAATACGAGTTTGTACCCGATCACGCCATTCCTAGCCTGTTTGGCTATATCATTGTCGTGATGATATTAACTGTGCTACCCGGTCCTTCTTCTCGGAGCACAATTTTCGACGATGAACTAACCTTACGTCGATCCTCATCGTCATACCATTTCGCCTTGAACAACAAGCTTGGTTTCGAGTTGTGTCGTACCCTTGGTTCCAATAACCTTTCACTTCATCATTACTTTGACTTGATGTCGTCGCCGATCGATTACATCTTCATGAACTCTCGTGACAAAGGTGTCGTGATCATCAACATTCTGAGCTCATCTAGGATATCAATTGAATTCATGATGAGAAATACCATCCTTGTCCCTCGATGATTTGAGTTATCATCGGCAACATTCTTGCCTCGAGAAATACCATCCTTGTCCCTCGATGATTTGAGTTATCATCGGCAACATTCTTGCCTCCCCCCCCCAACACAAACTTGTTCACAACTTGTGTTGTACCTTGGTTTCCTTGCTATCCAGCAATTGTTCTTCTTTACCTCAGAAGTATTACCATCTCTTTTTGTCAAGAATGTGGTGAGAATTTCACCACCTCTTAAAAATTCTTGATATAATAATAATTCTCGCCATCTCCGTTCATTCCTTGGACCCCGTATTGTTTTTTTTAACCGGAATACTGACAATTGAGCTATGACGTGTGAATTCAAAACTTCTAGCAACCCTATTGCTTTGAATTTAATGGTCGATAGTTCATTCTTAGACTATTGGTTATGGAATCACCATTTTAACATTGATCATGCTACCTAACCCCATATTTCGGGTGCACATTTCAACCAATGTTTAATTGTGTATGTTTTCCTCGAGCATGCCTCATTACATCATTTGATCTGACAAATGTTATCTCCTTGTTCACATAAGTGTGGAAATCCATCTTTTGAAAATTTCAATGAATAATAGTTGAGTTCATCAGCCACCTCCTCGTCCTCTCCTTGGTTAAATGATGAACTCATGATTCAGAACTTGCTTCCATAATACATTTCCCGAGAATTTTGCAACTCCATCTCATCTAATTGTGTTGCCCCCTTTCCTTCTCGGGCATCATGAGTCTGAGTTATCCTGACACCAATCAGATCTGAATCTCGGCCAGATATGATGGTTGGAACATTTTCCAAGAGTCATAACATTGGTCCTTATATAACCCAGTAAGGTGATATCATGCCTAGCCCACCTGTTCGGAGGACCTAATGCTATAGTATCCTTTTACAAGGTTAGCCATTCGTCCATGGGGAAATGGTAAGACTTATTCTATAAGTTGTTCCTGATGGATCCTTTTTGTTTCCAAAGTCTGATTTTCACCTGTTGACCATGTCAATGCTATCTCGAAGCATGTCTATGGTACTCCGTTCTTCAACAAGAACATTTGAAGCCCAATGCTAATTGTTTCTTGCTCAACTATCCAAAAATCGTTGTATGGATAATGTCATGAAAATTTCTCTCCCCTCACCTAGAGGCTTTTCTACTTAACATCATGTCATGGTTATCATGCTCTGCTTGTCCTTGGGAAGGATATACCCCTGAAATATCTGATAATCATATTTTCCTTTCCATTACTTGGTTTACCCTTTCTAGTGATCATTATAGTCTAAGCAGTATTAATTCCCTGCTTATGTAGACCCCTCGTGTACAATTCTGTCAGTAAGACCCTGTTACTTTTGTTGATGACATTTCGTTAACCACCGATGGACGAGAACTTTGCCTATAGGCCCGCCTCGTTTCAACGAGCAGGAAAATGGTTCTCTTCGTCCCTCGCCCTTGGTACTGATATTGTTGCCGACATAACTGATAGGCTATCCTCTAACATACCTTCCTTACATGATCATGCAAGACGTCATCGCCCTTCCTACTTTTAACCACATGGTGGGCCCATAACCCACAATTCCACATGATCGAAACCTGACTCTCCTGTACACCCCTGTTGCCCAAGTTATTCCTCGTGCTTGACTTCGTATGTAATTCACGGGGTCACTTTCCTAGTAATCTATTCTGGTATCAGACACAAAACTTATTACCATTGCTCTGGACCCCTTTTACACTTTGTTTCAGGCATCGGATGATTGCCTACCCGCTTGAAACTTCTCATGGTACCTTCTTACTTGCTCTCGATATTTTCTTGAGTTCCAGTTCGAGAGTTACTTTCCGCCACCTTCCCCTATGTTAGCTACCAGATAGTCAACCTTGCATAGGTTCGTTCTGCCGGAATACCCCCTTACCTATTCGTAAGTACGTTGGAGTCCCGAGAAAAGGGCGGCATCACCATGATGACCTGTAGCAGAGAAATGATGATGTCAAGGTAATGGATCGACCTCTTCAAGAAGAGCAACCAAGACTGAGAAGATTCGTTAGGATTTCGTAACCAGACCTTTCCCCCTTACTCCCCTCTTAAATCTCGGGACGAGATTTCTTGTAGTGGAGGAGAATTGTGACGCCCGGGAAATTAAGCTACAGTGATCCTCTGCTAGTGATGCCACGTCACCTCAATTATAGTTGCTAATCTTGAGTTAGTTCGAAACCGATTCAAATTCAAATTCAAAATTTGGTAAATAATAAAAGTTTTCAAACATTAAAATAAAATTGTTCGGTTTGTACTAGATATTACATAGATGATTATGCTGTAGAAGACACAGTTTTATAAAATGTATAAATATTTTAAATTAAATGAAAACAGAAAATAATAAATAAAAGAAAAGTAAAAAAAAGGCAAAGCAAAAACAAAAGAAAGAAGGAGACCCCTTGCTGGGCCGTGGCCCAGCTGGCCATCGGGCCCCCCAGGCCGGCCCAGTCGCGCCCCCCTCTGCATAACCCCCTCCCACCGAACCCTA
>NC_041382.1:723592383-723652243 GCF_002162155.2 Triticum dicoccoides | reverse complement strand
CCGGAACCACGACGCCGCCGGACTGCTTCCTCACCGGATCTCCTTCCCATCGCCCGGTCGTCCCCGTCCACCTCCTCGAACCCCCGCTGCCCGAACCCCTGCAGCACCCCTGTGAGCCGCCGCCTCCCCTCCTCACTCCCTCTCTCCCGTTGTTGAGCCCCCGCTCAGGGCGCACATGCCCTACTCGCGGCCGCGATCACCGTGTCCACGTCCGCGCCCCGTTCGTGCCCCGCACACCCTGGCCTCCTCCCCGCATGGCCCGGCGATGCTCGCGCGCAACGCCTCTGGGCGCCGGAACTCGTCCCGCGCGCGTGCGCCACCGTGCTGCCCGTCTAGCCCCGTCGCGCCGCCGTTTTGGCCATGGCCACGGCCGCCCGTGCACCACCGCGGCCTCGCCCCGCTTCACGCCTCGCCAGCGCCCCCGGGCGCCCTGTCGGGCGCCAGTGCCCGACCCGCCCCATTAGGCCCCTGGAGCCACTGGTGGTTGGGCCCCGCCCTGTGTGCCAATGACACATGGGGCCCGCCCCAGTTAAAATGAAAATGAAAATATATAAAAAAAGGGATGATTAAAATTGTTAATTAATTAATTAGATAATTAGTTAATTAACTTAATTAACTTTGATTAATTAGCCTAATGAACATATTTAGTCTAATTAAACGTGCTTAATTAAACTAGACAATGACACTTGGGCTCCACCGCCCCTTTGACCAGTCAACCCGGTCAAAGTTGACTGCTGACCCTGCTGACGTCTTGATGACGTCATGCTGATGCAATAATACTAGTTTCGAATTTGATTAATAATTAATAAATTAGAAATTGTTTTAAAAAAAAACTTTAAAAATTAATATAAAATAAACCGTAGCTCGTATGAAAAAACTTTGTACATGAAAGTTGCTCAGAACGACGAGACGAACCCGGACACGCAGCCCGTTCGTCCACCACACACCTCTAACATATCAAACCCGCAACTTTCCCCCTTCGGTTCATTTGTCAGAAAACACGAAACACCAGGAATACTTTCCCGGATGTTTTCCCCCCTTCACCGGTATCACCTACTACCGCGTTAGGGCACACCGAACACCGCGTATTGTCTTGTTACGCTTTTTGATGCCTTGATTGCTCTGTTATTTATTGTGTTCCCTCTCCGTTACTTCTTTCCGATAGACCCCGAGACTGCCGGCGACCCCCAGTTCGACTACGGTGTTGGTGACTCGTCCTTCTTGCCAGAGCAACCAGGCAAGCCCCCCTTTTGATCACCAGATATCGCCTATTCTACTCTATACTGCTTGCATTAGAGTAGTGTAGCATGTTACTGCTTTCCGTTCATCCTATTCTGATGCATAGCCTGTCATTGCTGCTACAGTCATTGATACCTTACCCGCAATCCTAAATGCTTAGTATAGGATGCTAGTGTTCCATCAGTGGCCCTACACTCTTGTCCGTCTGCCATGCTATACTACTGGGCTGTGATCACTTCGGGAGGTGATCACGGGCATATACTATATACTTTACATTGTTACATTACCTGTGATACTGTTCGGAGTTGGGGGCTGAAAGGACAGGTGGCTCCATCCCGGTAGAGGTGGGCCTGGGTTCCCGACGGTCCCCGACGGTTACTTTGTGGCGGAGCGACAGGGCAGGTTGAGACCACCTAGGAGAGAGGTGGGCCTGGCCCTGTTCGGCGTTCGCGGATACTTAACACGCTTAACGAGATCTTGGTATTTGATCTGAGTTAGCTACGAGCTTATACGCACTAACCATTTACGCGGGAGTAGTTATGGGTATCCCGACGTCGTGGTATCAGCCGAAGCACTTCAGACGTCAGCGACGGAGCGACGCGCGCCGGATTGGAACGTAAGCCTGCTCTTGTATTAAGGGGGCTAGTTCTGCTTCCGGCCGCCCTCGCAACGTGCAGGTGTGCTATGGGCGATGGGCCCAGACCCCTGTGCGCTTAGGTTTAGACCGGCGTGCTGGCCTCTCTGTTTTGCCTAGGTGGGGCTGCGACGTGTTGATCTTCCGCGGCCGGGCATGACCCAGGAAAGTGTGTCCGGCCAAATGGGATCAAGCGTGTTGGGTAAGTTGGTGCACCCCTGCAGGGAAGTTAATCTATTCGAATAGCCGTGATCTTCGGTAACAGGACGACTTGGAGTTGTACCTTGACCTTATGACAACTAGAACCAGATACTTAATAAAACACACCCTTCCAAGTGCCAGATACAACCGGTGGTCGCTCTCTCTCAGGGATACGAGGAGGGGATCGCCGGGAGGATTATGCTACTGGAGATGCTATTTGGAGATGCTATTTGGAGATGCTACTTTGAGATGCTACTTGGAGGACTTCAATCTACTCTCTTCTACTTGATGCAAGACGGAGGCTGCCAGAAGCGTAGTCTTCGACAGGATTAGCTATCCCCCTCTTATTCTGGCATTCTGCAGTTCAGTCCACCGATATGGCCTCCTTACACATATAACCATGCATATGTAGTGTAGCTCCTTGCTTGCGAGTACTTTGGGTGAGTACTCACGGTTGCTTTTCTCCCTCTTTTCCCCTTTCCCTTCTACCTGGTTGTCGCAACCAGATGCTGGAGGCCTGGAGCCAGGCGCCACCGTCGACGACGTCTACTACCCCGGAGGTGCCTACTACTACGTGCAGGCCGCTGACGACGTCCAGGAGTAGTTTAGGAGGATCCCAGGCAGGAGGTCTGCGCCTCTTTCGATCTGTATCCCAGTTTGTGCTAGCCTTCTTAAGGCAAACTTGTTTAACTTATGTCTGTACTCAGATATTGTTGCTTCCGCTGACTCGTCTATGATCGAGCACTTGCATTCGAGCCCTCGAGGCCCCTGGCTTGTATTATGATGCTTGTATGACTTATTTATGTTTTAGAGTTGTGTTGTGATATCTTCCCGTGAGTCCCTGATCTTGATCGTACACGTTTGCGTGCATGATTAGTGTACGATTGAATCGGGGGCGTCACAACATCATATTGTGGTTATACTTTCACAGTGACTAACCAATGTCAAACATGCAACGTCTATGTTTTTGGCGGTGACTCTAAAGTTGCAACGCTCATATGCACTTTATGTGTCCCAACTTCCACTTAGTTCTCAAACTAAAGTACATAATGGATGGATTTTTATTCACGCTAAATATCTCCCTTAATATAAATATGATGCCTTGAGCACATCGCGAATGATTACCCATTCGTTTTTCAAGACCTCAAGTCTATCGCAGCTCACAATTTTATCACATAATCAACTTCAAGCTGAGATATCGTGATCAAATATTTTCCTATATACAGATCCAGTTGAAAAGTCGTTAATGCACTTTACATCCTCGTAAGATGGTACTACCTTTTTTATGATGAAGAAACATGAAATTTCTTAAAATCATCAGATTCACCCAACGGGTGCTATACCATTATTTGAAATTCGTACTAGTATCGAGAATACTATGCAAGTTAGTGGTCACAAAATAGAACCATGAGGAATTAGAAGTAAAGTGGAGGCTAATAGACAACCAAAGATAGAATTATCTCTTAATAGGAATTGGTCGTTATCAAATGATCAAAAGACAACTCTCAAGTTTGTCGAATGTGTGGTTATATAAATATTGTCCCTGTGATTACCAAACCCTCAAACATATGGTCAACCCACACCACATAATTATTGAAAAGGCAAATAAGTTCATTGGGATAATTTGAAAATTTGCAAACATACAACCAGAAAATATTCTGGTAAATGATTGTTCTCAGATCTTCATCTCAAGGAGAACCAAAAATATAGTGGATTAGAAGGAAGGTGAATTCCTTTGCATCGATGATATGTTTGCGTAATTAAATTTTCAGTAATGTTGAAGACCTCATGTAATCTCCTAGTTATTCCCAAAATATCTTTAGCCTGTACTTGTGCTACTAAATGTAGTGTGATGTCTGATATCCTATTTTTCGGACATGATATTTGATAAATTTGAATGTATGGTTCAATTCATACTCAATATTGTTGCGTACACAATAATTTTCTACATCTTAATAAATGAATATTTGGCTTAATAACCTTATCCATCCTAGTTTGGGGAAGATTAGAAAATTATTGACAATCCTGTTGGTCACAACTCAACAAGTTACAAATTTTCCCAAATCATCAGATTTTATGTGCACCGCATGTGCCATAGGAGAAATAAGTTTTAAGGCACTCTCACCTTAAAATTCTAAGCAGGACACTTATTTTTCCTTGAACACATTCAAAAGATATGTCTGGATTGCTTAACCATTATCTGGGGTAATTTAGATACTTCATGGTACTCATATACACATTCATAAAATGTTTTTAAGTGTGTCTCTTATCACACACAACCATGCATGATCTTACCCAATAAATTGCTTAACTTATCAAAGTAGAAGCAAATTCTCCTGAACAAAGGATAAACCCATTCGAATGGACAATGTCGTTGAACTCATTTCACGATAATTTTCGGATTGCATTCAGTACCCTATGTACATACCCATAATGGTTAAACTAAATTTCTTATCAAAGATAGTCAAATGAATTACATGACCATTTTTTAAAGAATTGTAAATTTACCAGCCTCTTGCTGGACACATACGGCCTTACACATCGTAAGTATGATCTAAATCATACCAACTGCATATCATACTACTTTCCCCTTGTAGTAACTACGTGGAAATCAACAAAGTATTTCCCATCTGCGATAATTCGGTTACATACTGATATCACCACTTCAGCGTACATCAATGGGCACTCACAGAAAATTAGGGATCTATGTGAGGAATAACAATTTATCCGTCAATCAAAAGTATTCATAGCCCGTATGCTGATTGCATCAGCAATAAGGATATTTTCTGGCATTAGGGGGAGATAAGTACCACAAAAAATGCCGAGAAATAAATTAGAAATGTTATTGACATTCAATCCTTATATTCACGTACTCAAAGAATCTGAACTAAAAGTTTAGAGAATTATATATTTGCAACACATTGCAAATCTGCCACATACATTTACTGATAACAAGGTGTTACTAAATTCTATATTCCTGCAGTAAAGTGTCAGAAAGAGTGGAGGTACCTGATAAACCACTCTTGTCCCCAAATGACAGCAAGAGGGGGAGAAAATCTGACAAGACGAGATATAACTTCTCATATGCTTCCGCGGAAACAGAGGAAATCAAATCCTCAACCAGTAAATATAATTCAACATCAAGTTGAAAGACACCTCACTGGATGCTCATAATCCAAAGCCCGGCATAAATGTGCACAAATTTTTTGGTGTCGGGAAATCGAAACACCTTGACTCCATTTGTTGTAGGAAATCACAAGGAGTTAAAAAGGAATAAATATTTTATCCATAAACTTCAATGATTCCATCAGAATCATATAAACTAAAGACTACATTTGTCGACATATATTTCTTCTCAAATTGCTAAAACCTTTTTGGGCCCAGAACCATAATCCATGGTAGAGTGCCTCTTGCACTCATATTGGTTCACATAAAAGGAAGCAAGTAATGAAGAATAGCACCCGCTCAACAAATGAGTGGTATTTATTGCAGTAATACCTACTCCTCATAAGTATCTTCCATATGGAATACCAAAAACTTCTCGTTCATTGACAGAGTCAACGAGGTGGTGAGAAAGCGAGGCTTGTAGCAAAAGGGTTCACGCAGAGACCCGACATCGATTACGATATAACATACCCTCTTGGTATAAGTGGAATTATGTTTCGATACTAAATATCATTGGCAATAAAATAATAATAATATTATCCATGCAGTTGATGGATGAAGTGGCTACATACTCATATGAGTCACTTATTTCGGAAGTCTCTATTGAAGTCCCTGAAGGGCTTATACTTCCAAATACAAAAGCAAATCACAACAAGTTTTGTGTAAAACTTCATAAGTCACTCTATGGCTTGAAATAGTTGAAAATTATATGGTACTACCGACTAAATGAGTTCCTTCTTCAAAAGGATTGCTTGAATAATCATGATTGTTTATGTGTTTTAATAAAGAAATCAGAAGTTTTATTCCTTACATCACCTCAGTGTATATCGATGATTTCATCATCAATGTCTCGAAAGGACCTAAAAATACATAAAATCATCTCAAGACGGAAAATTTGGATTCAACCAAATTTAGCTTAAGCTTACAACTTGAGCATTCTCTCAAGAATACTTATATCAGTCTACATATATCCAAAACATACACGAGAAGTTCAATGTGGATATATCGTATCAATAAAAGACATGTAATATGGTCATACTACCCCTGATAGGGTACACATCCATTCATACCTAGACGTGTTAATGAAGTGATATCAGGACCTGAAGTTCTATATCTCACTAATGTCAAAGCACTCATATAATTGCAAACTATGTCAGGCCTGACACTATATTTGCTATCTATGTTCGGAGTGCAACCCCCAACAAAAGGTATATGGTCGATATAAGAAATATCAGCTTATATCTCAAGCTCACAATAAATCTTGGATATTTCCATCAGGAAATACAAGATATGGCCATGATATGATATAATTATATCGGCTCTTTCTTTGATCCCAACAATGCCATATCAATGACTGAATTTGCTGGAATAGCCTTCATATGGAAGTCATCTAAATGGGCTTTAATGGCTAGTTCTAGTTATCATTCTGACGTAATTGCTTTATCTAAAATCATTGCAAAATATGTATGGCTTAACAGAATGATTAACCACACTAAAAATCATGTGGTTGAGATTCATCAGAATTACATAACTTGATTTATCAAGACGCTACCACTTGTGTTACTCAAAAACTACAGGTTATATGAAGAGCATCATTTTTTCCTTATTATTTTTCCCACTGGGTTTAAAGGAGTTTTAGCAATATATCTCCACTATTCTCCTCATATTTTTCCCACGGGGTTTTTGGAGGAGACATTCAAGATTATTCAAATAATTTGTCAAGATGATGGATGTACCAAAGAAGAGGCGTTGTACAAGGGGGAGTGTTAAGAATAGAATAGTTGCTTATTGATTAAGGTAATTAGGATTAAGTTAATTGTTAGATACGTTGCTTGGTTCTCAAGCAACCATGTACTTCCTTGGCTCTCAAGGCAATTATGTAATTCCTTGGCTCTCAAGTAACCATGTGCTTACTTGACCGCCAAGCATCATGTGTACTTCCGCCTGGATATAAATACCTCACTTCTATCATCAATAAAGACTGATGAATCATCTTTTATTCAAACTCTTTCGTTCTTTACTTTTCACTTAAAACACAATTTACTTTGACCGAACGCTTCGTGCGTGACCTGACGGCTACAAGCATTTCCCATATAAGATGTAGGCGTCAACGTGTGGTTTTTTACAAATAACTCCGGCTGCGGACACAATGGATGCCGAGGACAATGAAGGCGCGTTTATGGAGGTCGATCAAGAAATGACTCACTAGCCGCTTTGGACGCACCAATGGTTCTTGCTTGCGCCGCTGCATTTTGCTGCCTTGCTTCACTTGCAAAAAGGTCAGATCGGCGAAAGCACAAGGGCAAAATGAAGAAAACTGACATCGAGGCGCAACTATTTCACAAACTAAATAGATGAACAAATTCATCCAGCTAATTATTTTGTGTCGCGCCTGACAGGTCGGCGCTGTACTACACTGAGTAGCGTCTAATTGACAGGCGATACGCCCCTCACAATTATGACACCCTGGGCCAGACAGGCCCCACCTCTAGTTTGGTCTTCAGCACTGCGCAACCAGAAGTGGGGCCTGGTCTAACCCCACGCCGACCACGAGTGTAGCGCTTGTCAGTTAGGTGCTAGTGAAGCCCTAAAAGAATTAGCTGGGTGAATTTGTTTCGCCTATGATTTACTAGTTTGTAAAATAGTTACGTCTTGAGGCCAGTTTTGTCCATTTTGCCCAGTACAAGGGGTGGTATTGCGGCTGGGATGGTACGCCAGTCAACCACATAGCACGGGTTTGAGAAACAACACCAGCACATAAAGACGTGAGAGCATGAGAAGGTACAATCACAAGGACAGAACACGATTTGAGCTACAATGAATTAGCCAAGAGGAAAAACTTCCGATGCTTGAACTTCAATTTCAAAGGCGTATAACCCATGCTGGCAGAAAGTGTTATCTGCTTCGTAATTGTTGGATATCGTGATTATTAGGCAATAGTACAACGTAAGATCGATTCTATCTTGTCTTGTACTTCAATTTGATCATGTATATATATATATATATATATATATATATATATATATATATATATATATATATATATCCATGAGGCTCAATCGATACAACAATCATTGACTCTACCTATTTTTTCTCTATTCTCTCTATATGGTATCAGCCTAACCTCGATCCAAACCGTAGCCGCCGCCGTTTCTGCACCGCGCCGTCCCGGACAATCAGTCCCAATGACCGCCACCAAGGGCAACGCCACCCGTACCTAAGGTTTGTTCGCTGGTTATGTTGATCGACTGTCCTAGAGAGTCTTTTTCTTAATCCGTTGATTCGAATTTTCTCTCACGCATTGGTCGTTTTGATCGCCGTTTTTTTTTTTCTTTTTCAATATAAGATCGGTTTAAGTCGCCCAACTCTGCCCATCGACCCCCACGCACATACTCCGACAGTGGCCCCACTACTCGGCCTCTTCGCCGAATAGGCGACCTCACGCGACGTGATGGCCCAACGACCATCACTGCACATCCGTCCGCTCGTCGTTCTGTGCCGTTCGTCATTGCCTTCATCCAATCAAGATCCTGCACCAACCACACTTCCATCCCGCTCAACCATATCAGACGCTAGACCATAGTGCCACCAAGCACGCTATGCGCGACCGGTTGCATTGTGTTGCTTCGCTCCTCGCCCGGACAGACGTGGGTCGCGCGTGCACGCATTGGCTATAGGCATGTACGTCCGGGCGTCGCTTCGATCGCCTAGCTCCTTCATCACCAAGAGGCATCCCCGACCTCGCAAGCGATCAGATTGATCACCGCCTGCCCATGCTCCGGCCCATCCTACCGCGCGACCGACCTAGCCAGTGGCTTGCGCGTGACTCTCCACTGATCAAGCAACGGGCTGGCGTTGTGTCAGCTCGACGGGCCGCAGCGCCTCCACCCCATGGTTGAACTGACTCGCGCGCCGCTGTTGTGTTGCCCCTTTGGACAATAGCACCGCAGCACAAGGTCCACGGCGCCGCCCCGAGGGCGTCCCCAGAGTGCACCGACCTGTAGGCTGCTGCCGTGTCACCCCTTTGAGTCGTAGCGCAGCAGCCCATAATCCATGTTGTCGTCCTGACGGGTGCGTTGTTGCTATGTCGCCCCTTCAGACTTACTGAGGACTTCACACTTACTTTTAATACTTCTTTCTTATTATCTTTCATTAATACGAGTAATTGTTAAGAATTAGACCCAGTTTTTCCTTCCTTTTACTCTTTAGTACTTCTCACTTTCTTTAGTTTAAGTTTTCGATGTGCTTCTCAAAAAAGGAAAAAATCATGAACTCTTTTTGCATGTTTTTATTTGCTTCCATCTTAAAAAGGGACAAAATTCTCAAAAAAAAAAAATATATTTTGCACAAGTTTTTTTGTTCCACAAGAAGAACAGATTTGCTTCCGCGAGAAGCACTGTTATGCTTCTCGGAAAAAGGAAAAAAATCATGATTTTTTGTGCTTCCATGAGAAGCACAGATTTGCATCTTTATTGGAGACATAGATATGTGCTTCTCAAAAAGGAAAAAAGGTGGGAAAACGATGCTTACGGCTACGGCTTTTTTCTTCCGGTTTTTTCGTAAAAAATTAATTCAAAACCTATTAACATGGAATGTAGTTTCAAAAATCTCGATGCAATAAATCCAATGGTTGAAATGGTTCGGTATTTGGATGTATGGTTCAAGAGATAAAATATTTTTGAAAAATGAATCTAGGCAAAAATTATCATATTGCGACAGTCACATTCATTGCGCCACTTGTAGAAGGTGGAAGTGACCTTAGTAAGGAGATCCCATAACTACTTATTTCTTTATAATTTCCGTTATCCTAGGAAGGAAGCCCATCAACACATAAGACGTGGCCCAGTTTATGACGTATGATAAGAATATTGAGGGAGGATGTCTCAAAAAAAGAATATTGAGGAAGGACGCGACTCAAAGCAGCAAATGCGAGACGTTTTCTTGTTTTAGCGAAGAATCGCTATTTCTAGACCGCGGGTTGATTGTACGGAGTATTAGGGGAGTTTTCTGCAAAATTACTTTACAGGCCAAGAATATCACTTTTTTTAACAAGATCTGGCCAGCTGGAAACAGTTGCTTGAAAAGTTGGAGGGCCATTTGGTATGACAAAGCAGAATTCTCAAGTTTCTGATACGCTTGTGACCAGAGGAACAGAAGCACATAGACTATCCATATTGTCATCTTCTTTCATGCGTCTGCAGCTCATATCGTTATGTGCATGTCACACCCAGGTCAGAAAGTGACTATGTACTAAACAGCACAGATTATCCTTGTCACCAGCAGCTACTGGACTACAAAGGTCTCTTCTCGCCCGGACCAATTGCCGCGTCCTTCACGGGTGAGGCCGGAGAGATAAAACTGATTAACCAAATCTACCAAATTGCCACAAAACAGCTTCCGATGCCTTTCAAGCCTAGACATTTTGTGTAAATATAGTACGTAGACGTTTTCCGCTCTCTGGACATATGAAGTTATGGACCATCTATGTTCATCATTGCTAGAGAAAACTGAAACCGGAACTGCGAGGCTCCGCGGAGACCAATATTTATCGATTGGGTATTTATGACATGAAGGTGTGTTGTTGGCCCACTGCATCACATGGCTCGTGTCCGCTCCTAGTACCATGTTAGCTCATGGGATGCCCTTCTCTAATCAGCTTTGATTTTCTACTTTTACCTTTATGTGTGATAAAACCATATATTGCTCGTTTAAAAAAAACCATATATTAACTTGGCCATATATATTCTCTCATCGGTTGCACGCCTTCCAACCGATGCAGAGGTTGACTTAAAGAAAACGATGTAAAGGTTGGGTGTAATTGGTATCTTCGCGATATTAATATATCCCCCTTTAAAAAAACGCCTTCCAACCATAGCTGGACACAACCGGGAAGCTGGACCAAACATCTGGAATCTTAGTCTTTACATCACACACATTAAAAACTCTTATTAGAAATTCCACCATGCACGCACGCACGTCCACGTGCACACCATCTGGTACCAAACCTCTTAGTGCGACTTCTTTTCTATCTCTATTCAAAATTGCAGATAGTGCATAACCTAGTAGGTTTAAAAGCAGGTTTTTTTATGCAAAATTTCTGATAGTTTGAAGTTCAGCTTAATTGAGCAAGTCTGCATAATCACAAGAAATTTGCCTCCCCCTTCCTCCTTTTCTTCCACACTTTTATTTTCACTAACCAGACAAGTGTGCTCTTTGAGTTTGTATCCACTTGATACACCTTTCTGATCCAATAAATAAAATCCATCCTATGTCGAAAAAAGACATTATGCATTAAGAAGACCATGTGGGGATTTGAACATCTATCCCAAACACCTCGCTCGACAGGTCAGATGATTGATTTCCGTGATGTTTTGGAGGTGTGTGGTCTCGGTGATCTTGGCTTTTCTGGGGTGCCGTACACATATGACAACCGTCGTTTTGGATGGGCAAATGTGAAAGTCCGTCTAGACCATGCGGTGGCGAACAACCGGTGGCGGGACATTTTTTCCGAGGCTAGTGTGGTGCATCTGGTGGCACCAAGTTCGGACCACTCCGCCATCCTTCTCAAGTGTTAGGTGGAGCCTCAACGACAAGAGCCATCCAGAAAGTGCAGGCACTACGAGGTTATGTGGGAGCATGATCCTGCACTTCCAGAGATCATACAGAATGCCTGGACAGCGGCAGGTCGCATGGGTGACTTGGGTGATGTTGCTACTGTTGGGGAACGTAGCAGAATTTTAAAATTTTCTACGCATCACCAAGATCAATCTATGGAGTCATCTAGCAACGAGAGTGAGGAGTGCATTTACATACCCTTGTAGATCGCGAGCGGAAGCGTTCAAGAGAACGGGGTTGATGGAGTCGTACTCGTCGTGATTCAAATCACCGATGACCGAGCGCCGAACGGACGGCACCTCCGCGTTCAACACACGTACGGTTGGGGAAGACGTCTCCTCCTTCTTGATCCAGCAAGGGGGAAGGAGAGGTTGATGGAGATCCAGCAGCACGACGGCGTGGTGGTGGAAGCGGCGGGGATCTCGGCAGGGCTTCGCCAAGCTCAGCGAGAGGGAGAGGTGTTACGAGGGGAGAGGGAGGCGCCAGGGGCTAGGGTGCAGCTCCCATGCGCCTCCCCACTATATATAGGGGTGGAGGGGGCTGGTTTCTTGCCCTCCAAGTCCATTGGGGCGTTGGCAAAGGTGGGGGAAAGAAATCCCATCATTTTCCTTCCCCACCGATTGTTATCCCCCCTTTTTAGGGATCTTGATCTTATCCCTTCGGGATATGATCTTATTCCTTCTAAGGGGGGATCTTGGTGCGCCTTGACCAGGGGTGTGGGGCCTTGCCCCCACTACCCACGTTCATTTGGGGGCCCCCATGCAGGTGGGCCCCACTCCGGAACCTTCTAGAACCTTCCCGGTACAATACCGAAAAATCCCGAACATTTTCCGATGGCCAAAATAGGACTTCCCATATATAAATCTTTACCTCTGGACCATTCTGGAACTCCTCGTGATGTCCGGGATCTCATCTGAGACTCCGAACAACTTTCGGGTTACCGCATAATAATATCTCTACAACCCTAGCGTCACCGAACCTTAAGTGTGTAGACCCTACGGGTTCGGGAGACATGCAGACATGACCAAGACGACTCTCCGGTCAATAACCAACAGCGGGATCTGGATACCCATGTTGTCTCCCACATGTTCCACGATGATCTCATCGGATGAACCACGATGTCGAGGATTCAATCAATCCCGTATTCAATTCCCTTTGTCCAGCGGTATTGTACTTGCCCGAGATTCGATCGTTGGTATCCGATACCTTGTTCAATATCGTTATCGGCAAGTCTCTTTACTCGTTCCGTAACACATCATCCCGTGATCAACTCCTTGGTCACATTGTGCACATTATGATGATGTCCTACCGAGTGGGCCCAGAGATACCTCTCCGTCACACGGAGTGACAAATCCCAGTCTCGATTCGTGCCAACCCAACAGACACTTTCGGAGATACCCGTAGTGCACCTTTATAGCCACCCAGTTACGTTGTGACGTTTGGCACACCCAAAGCATTCCTATGGTATCCGGGAGTTGCACAATCTCATGGTCTAAGGAAATGATACTTGACATTTAGAAAAGCTTTAGCATACGAACTACACAATCTTTGTGCTAGGCTTAGGATTGGGTCTTGTCCATCACATCATTCTCCTAATGATGTGATCCCGTTATCAACGACATCTAATGTCCATGGTCAGGAAACCGGAACCATCTATTGATCAACGAGCTAGTTAACTAGAGGCTTACTAGGGACATGGTGTTGTCTATGTATCCACACATGTATCTGAGTTTCCTATCAATACAATTCTAGCATGGATAATAAACGATTATCATGAACAAGGAAATATAATAATAACCAATTTATTATTGCCTCTAGGGCATATTTCCAACAGTCTCCCACTTGCACTAGAGTCAATAATCTAGTTCACATCGCCATGTGATTAACACTCACAGGTCACATCGCCATGTGACCAACATCCAAATAGTTTACTAGAGTCAATAATCTAGTTCACATCACTATGTGATTAACACTCAATGAGTTCTGGGTTTGATCATGTTATGCTTGTGAGAGAGGTTTTAGTCAACAGGTCTGCAACATTCAGATCCGTATGTATTTCGCAAATCTCTACGCTATATTTGGAGCCATTTCAAATAATTTTTCTACTTGGAGCTATTCTAAATTGTTGCTCCATTATACGTATCCGGTATCTCTACTCAGAGCTATCCGGATAGGAGTTAAGCTTGCATCGATGTAACTCTTTATGTCGAACTCTTTATCACCTCCATAACCGAGAAACATATCCTTATTCCTCTAAGGATAATTTTGACCGCTATGTGGTGATCTACTCCTAGATCACCTTTGTACCCTCTTGCCAGACATGTGGCAAGGCACACATCAGGTGCGGTACTCAGCATGGCATACTGTATAGAGCCTATGACAAAAGCATAGGGGACGACTTTCATCCTTCCTCTTTCTCCTGCCGTGGTCGAGCTTTAACTTCATAACTTCATACCTTACAACTCAGGCAAGAACTCCTTCTTTGACTGGTCCATCTTGAACACCTTCAAGATCATGTCAAGTTATGTGCTCATTTGAAAGTACCATTAAGCGTTTTGATCTATCCTTATAGATCTTGATGCTCAATGTTCAATTAGCTTAATCCAGGTTTTCCATTGAAAAACACTTTTCAAATAACCCTATATGCTTTCCAGAAATTCTACATCATTTCTGATCAACAATATGTCAACAACATATACTCATCAGAAATTCTATAGTGCTCCCACTCACTTCTTTGGAAATACAAGTTTCTCATAAACTTTGTATAAACCCAAAAGCTTTGATCATCTCATCAAAGTGTACATTCCAACTCCGAGATGCTTACTCCAGTCCTTAGAAGGATTGCTGGAGCTTTGCATACTTGTTAGCATTTTTCAGGACTGACAAAACCTTCTGGTTGTATCACATACAACCTTTCCTCAAGAAAATCATCAAGGAAACAATATTTTGACATCGTATCTGCAAGATTTCATAAACAATGCCATAACTGCTAACATAATTCCAACAGACTCTTAGCATCGCTACGAGTGAAAAAGTCTCATCGTAGTCAACTCCTTATACTTGTCGGAAAACATCTTAACGACAAGTCGAGCTTTCTTAATGGTGATACTTACCACCATTGTCCGTCTTTCTTTTAAAATCCATATGTACCCAACAGCCTTATTGTTGGGGAACGTAGTAATTTCAAAAAAATTCCTACGCACACACAAGATCATGGTGATGCATAGCAACGAGAGGGGACAGTGTGATCTACGTACCCTTGTAGACCGACAGCGGAAGCGTTAGCACAACGCGGTTGATGTAGTCGTACATCTTCACGGCCCGACCGATCAAGCACCGAAACTACGGCACCTCCGAGTTTTAGCATACGTTCAGCTCGATGACGATCCCCGGACTTCGATCCAGCAAAGTGTCGGGGAAGAGTTCCGTCAGCACGACGGCGTGGTGACGATCTTGATGTACTACCGTCGCAGGGCTTCGCCTAAGCACCGCTACAATATTATCGAGGATTATGGTGGAAGGGGGCACCGCACACGGCTAAGAATATGATCACGTGGATCAACTTGTGTGTCTAGGGGTGCCCCCTGCCTCCGTATATAAAGGAACAAGGGGGGGTGCGGCCGGCCAGGAGGAGGGCGCGCCAGGAGGAGTCCTACTCCCACCGGGAGTAGGATTCCCCCCCCCCTTTCCTAGTTGGAATAGGATTCGGGAAAGGGGAAAGAGGAGAGAGAGAAGGAAGGGGGGCGCCGCCCCCCTCTCCTTGTCCTATTCGGACTAGGGGGGAGGGGCGCATGACCCAGCCCTGGCCACCTCTCCTCTCTTCCACTGAAGCCCACTAAGGCCCATATACCTCTCGGGGGGTTCTGGTAACCTCCCGGTCCTCCGGTAAAATCCTGATTTCACCCGGAACACTTCCGATATCCAAATATAGGCTTCCAATATATCAATCTTTATGTCTCGACCATTTCGAGACACCTCGTCATGTCCGTGATCACATCCGGGACTCCGAACTAACTTCGGTACATCAAAATGCATAAACTCATAATATAATTGTCATCAAAACCTTAAGCGTGCGGACCCTACGGGTTCGAGAACAATGTAGACATGACCGAGACACGTCTCCGGTCAATAACCAATAGCGGAACCTGGATGCTCATATTGGCTCCCACATATTCTACGAAGATCTTTATCGGTGAGACCGCATAACAACATACGTTGTTCCCTCATCGGTATGTTACTTGCCCGAGATTCGATCGTCGGTATCTCAATACCTAGTTCAATCTCGTTACCGGCAAGTCTCTTTAATCGTTCCGTAATACATCATCTCACAACTAACTCATTAGTTGCAATGCTTGCAAGGCTTATGTGATGTGCATTACCGAGAGGGCCCAGAGATACCTCTCCGACAATCGGAGTGACAAATCCTAATCTCGAAATACGCCAACCCAACATGTACCTTTGGAGACACCTATAGAGCTCCTTTATAATCACCCAGTTACGTTGTGACGTTTGGTAGCACACAAAGTGTTCCTCCGGCAAACGGGAGTTGCATAATCTCATAGTCATAGGAACATGTATAAGTCATGAAGAAAGCAATAGAAACATACTAAACGATCGGGTGCTAAGCTAATGGAATGGGTCATGTCAATCACATCATTCTCCTAATGATGTGATCCCGTTAATCAAATAACAACTCTTTTGTTTATGGTTAGGAAACATAACCATCTTCGATTAACGAGCTAGTCAAGTAGAGGCATACTAGTGACACTTTGTTTGTCTATGTATTCACACAAGTATTATGTTTCTGGTTAATACAATTCTAGCATGAATAATAAACATTTATCATGATATAAGGAAATAAATAATAACTTTATTATTGCCTCTAGGGCATATTTCCTTCAGTCTCCCACTTGCACTAGAGTCAATAATCTAGTTCACATCGCCATGTGATTTAACAGCAATAGTTCACATCACCATGTGATTAACACCCATAGTTCACATCGATATGTGATCAACACCCAAAGGTTTACTAGAGTCAGTAATCTAGTTCACATCGCTATGTGATTAACACCCAAAGAGTACTAAGGTGTGATCATGTTTTGCTTATGAGATAATTTTAGTCAACGGGTCTGTCACATTCAGATCCGAAGTATTTTGTGAATTTCTATGTCAACAATGCTCTGCACGGAGCTACTCTAGCTTATTGCTCCCACTTTCAATATGTATCTAGACCGAGACTTAGAGTCATCCAGATCTGTGTCAAAACTTGCATCGACGTAACTTTTTACGACAAACCTTTTTGTCACCTCCATAATTGAGAAATATTTCCTTATTCCACTAAGGATAATTTTGACCGCTGTCCAGTGATCTACTCTTAGATCACTATTGTACTCCCTTGCTTAGCACAGTGTAGGGTATACAATAGATCTGGTACACAACATGGCATACTTTATAGAACCTATGGCTGAGGCATAGGGAATGACTTTCATTCTATTTCTATCTTCTGCCGTGGTCGGGTTTCGAGTCTTACTCAATTTCACACCTTGCAACACAGGTAAGAACTCTTTCTTTGACTGTTCCATTTTGAACTACTTCAAAATCTTGTCAAGGTATGTACTCATTGAAAAAACTTATCAAGCGTCTTGATCTATCTCTATAGATCTTGATGCTCAATATGGAAGCAGCTTTACCGAGGTCTTTCTTTGAAAAACTCCTTTCAAATATTCCTTTATGCTTTCCAGAAAATTATACATTATTTCCGATCAACAATATGTTGTTCACATATACTTATCAGAAATGTTGTAGTGCTCCCACTCACTTTCTTGTAAATACAGGCTTCACCGTAAGTCTGTGTAAAACTATATGCTTTGATCAACTTATCAAAGCATATATTCCAACTCCGAGATGCTTGCACCAGTCCATAGATGGATCGCTGGAGCTTGCATATTTTGTTAGTACCTTTAGGATTGACAAAACCTTCTGGTTGCATCATATACAACTCTTCTTTAATAAATCCATTAAGGAATGCAGTTTTGTTTATCCATTTGCCAGATTTCATAAAATGCAGCAATTGCTAACATGATTCGGATAGACTTAAGCATATATACGAGTGAGAAAATCTCATCGTAGTCAACACCTTGAACTTGTCGAAAACCTTTTGCGACAATTCTAGCTTTGTAGATAGTAACACTACTATCAGCGTTCGTCTTCCTCTTGAAGATCCATTTATTTTCTATGGCTTGCCGATCATCGGGCAAATCCATCAAAGTCCATACTTTGTTCTCATACATGGATCATATCTCAGATTTTATGGCCTCAAACCATTTCGCGGAATCTGGGCTCATCATCGCTTCCTCATAGTTCGCAAATTCGTCATGGTCTAGTAACATGACTTCCAGAACAGGATTACCGTACCACTCTGGTGCAGATCTCACTCTGGTTTACCTACGAGATTCGGTAGTAACTTGATCTGAAGTTACATGATCATCATCATTAGCTTCCTCACTAATTGGTGTAGTAGTCATAGGAACAGATTTCTGTGATGAACTACTTTCCAATAAGGGAGCAGGTACAGTTACCTCATCAAGTTCTACTTTCCTCCCACTCACTTCTTTCGAGAGAAACTCCTTCTCTAGAAAAACTCCAAATTTAGCAACAAAAGTCTTGCCTTCGGATTTTGTGATAGAAGGTGTACCCAACAGTCTCCTTTGGGTATCCTATGAAGACATATTTATCCGATTTGGGTTTGAGCTTATCAAGATGAAACTTTTTTCATATAAGCATCACAATCCCAAACTTTAAGAAACGACAACTTTGGTTTCTTGCCAAACCACAGTTCAGATTGTGTCGTCTCAACGGACTTAGATGGTGCCCTTTTAAACGTGAATGCAGCTGTCTTTAATGCATAACCCCAAAACGATAGTGGTAGATCGATAAGAGACATCATAGATTGCACCATATCTAATAAAGTACGATTATGATGTTCGGACACACCATTATGCTGTGGTGTTCCAGGTGGTGTGAGTAGTAAAACTATTTCACATTGTTTTAACTGAAGGCCAAACTCGTAACTCAAATATTTTACCTCTGCGATCATATCGTAGAAACTTTTATTTTCTTGTTACGATGATTCTCCACTTCACTCTGAAATTCTTTGAACTTTTCAAATATTTCAGACTTGTGTTTCATTAAGTAGATATACCCATATCTGCTCAAATCATCTGTGAAGGTCAGAAAATAATGATATCCGCCGCGAGCCTTAACACTCATCGGATCTCATACATCAGTATGTATTATTTCCAATAAGTCAGTTGCTCGCTCCATAGTTCCGGAGAACGGCGTTTTAGTCATCTTGCCCATGAGGCATGGTTCGCAAGCATCAACTGATTCATAATCAAGTGATTCCAAAAACCCATTAGCATGGAGTTTCTTCATGCGCTTTACACCAATATGACCTAAACGGCAGTGCCACAAATAAGTTGCACTATCATTATTAACTTTGCATCTTTTGGTTTCAATATTATGATTATGTGTATCACTACGATCGAGATCCAACGAACTATTTTCATTGGGTGTGTAACCATATAAGGTTTTATTCATGTAAACAGAACAACAATTTATTCTCTTACTTAAATGAATAACCGTATTACAATAAACATGATCAAATCATATTCATGCTCAACGCAAACACCAAATAACACTTATTCAGGTTCAACACTAATCCCGAAAGTATAGGGAGTGTGCGATGATGATCATATCAATCTTGGAACCACTTCCAACACACATCGTCACTTCACCCTTAACTAGTCTCTGTTTATTCTGCAACTCCCGTTTCGAGTTACTAATCTTAGCAACTGAACTAGTATCAAATACTGAGGGGTTGCTATAAACACTAGTAAAGTACACATCAATAACATGTATATCAAATATACTTATGTTCACTTTGCCATCCTTCTTATCTGCCAATCACTTGGGGTAGTTCCGCTTCCAGTGACCAGTCCCTTTGTAGTAGAAACACCTAGTCTCAGGTTTAGGACCAGACTTGGGCTTCTTCACTTGAGCAACAACTTGCTTGCTGTTCTTCTTGAAGTTCCCCTTCTTCCCTCTGCCCTTTTCTTGAAACTAGTGGTCTTGTCTACCATCAACACTTGATGTTTTTCTCGATTTCTACCTTCGTCAATTTCCGCATTACGAAGAGCTTGGGAATCGTTTCTGTTATCCCTTGCATATCATAGTTCCTCACGAAGTTCTACTTGAAGGAAATATGCCCTAAAGGCAATAATAAAGTTATTATTTATTTCCTTATATCATGATAAAAGTTTATTATTCATGCTAGAATTGTATTAACCGGAAACATAATACATGTGTGAATACATAAACAAACAGAGTGTCACTAGTATGCCTCTACTTGACTAGCTCGTTAATCAAAGATGGTTATGTTTCCTACCCATGGACAAAGAGTTGTTATTTGATTAACGGGATCACATCATTAGTTGAATGATCTGATTGACATGACCCATTCCATTAGCTTAGCACCCGATCGTTTAGTATATTGCTATTGCTTTCTACATGACTTATACATGTTCCTATGACTATGAGATTATGCAACTCCCGTTTGCCAGAGGAACACTTTGTGTGCTACCAAACGTCACAACGTAACTGGGTGATTATAAAGGAGCTCTACAGGTGTCTCCAAAGGTACATGTTGGGTTGGCGTATTTCGAGATTAGGATTTGTCACTCCGATTGTCGGAGAGGTATCTCTGGGCCCTCTCGGTAATACACATCACTTAAGCCTTGCAAGCATTGCAACTAATGAGTTAGTTGCGGGATGATGTATTACAGAACGAGTAAAGAGACTTGTCGGTAACGAGATTGAACTAGGTATTGAGATATCGACGATCGAATCTCGGGCAAGTAACATACCGATGACAAAGGGAACGACGTATGTTGTTATGCGGTCTGACCGATAAAGATCTTCGTAGAATATGTAGGAGCCAATATGAGCATCCAGGTTCCGCTATTGGTTATTGACCGGAGACGTGTCTCGGTCATGTCTACATTGTTCTCGAACCTGTAGGGTCCGCACGCTTAAGGTTTTGATGACAGTTATATTATGAGTTTATGAGTTTTGATGTACCTAAGTTAGTTCGGAGTCCCGGATGTGATCACGGACATGACGAGGAGTCTCGAAATGGTCGAGACATAAAGATTGATATATTGGACGGCTATATTCGGACACCGGAAGTGTTCCGGGTGATTTCGGAGAAAACCGGAGAGCTGGAGGGTTACCGGAACCCCCCCGGGAGAAGTAATGGGCCATATGGGCCTTAGTGGAGAGAGAGAGGGGCAGCCAAAGGTGGGTCGCGCGCCTCCTCCCCCCTGGTCCGAATTGGACTAGGAGAGGGGGGGGCGCCCCCCTTTCCCTCTTCCTCCCCACTTCCTTCCCCCTCCTAGTAGGAGTCCTACTCCTACTAGGAGGAGGACTCCTCCTTGGCGCGCCTATAGGGCCGGCCAGCCTCCTCCCCTTGCTCCTTTATATACGGGGGCAGGGGCACCCCTAGAGACACAAGTTGATCGACGTGATCATATTCTTAGTCGTGTGCGGTGCCCCCTTCCACCATAGTCCTCGATAATATTGTAGTGGTGCTTAGGCAAAGCCCTGCGACGGTAGTACATCAAGATCGTCACCACGCCGTCGTGCTGACGGAACTCTTCCCCGACACTTTGCTGGATCGGAGTCCGGGGATCGTCATCGAGCTGAACGTGTGCTAGAACTCGGAGGTGCCGTGGTTTCGGTGCTTGATCGGTCGGGCCGTGGGGACGTACGACTACATCAACCAAGTTAACGCTTCCGTTGTTGATCTACAAGGGTACGTAGATCACACTTTCCCCTCTCGTTGCTATGCATCACCATGATCTTGCGTGTGCGTAGGAATTTTTTTGAAATTACTACGTTGCCCAACAGTGGCATCCGAGCCTAGGTTTTATATGTTGATGTTATATGCACGAGTAGAACACAAGTGAGTTGTGGGCGATATAAGTCATACTGCTTACCAGCATGTCATACTTTGGTTCGGCGGTATTGTTGGACGAAGCGGCCCAGACCGACATTACGCGTATGCTTACGCGAGACCGGTTCTCCCGACGTGCTTTGCACATAGGTGGCTTGCGGGTGACAGTTTCTCCAACTTTAGTTGAACCGAGTGTGGCTACGCCCGGTCCTTGCGAAGGTTAAAACAGGACCAAATTGACAAACTATCGTTGTGGTTTTGATGCGTAGGTAAGATTGGTTCTTGCTTAAGCCCGTAGCAGCCACGTAAAACTTGCAACAACAAAGTAGAGGACATCTAACTTGTTTTTGCAAGGCATGTTGTGATGTGATATGGTCAAGACATGATGCTAAATTTTATTGTATGAGATGATCATGTTTTGTAACCGAGTTATCGGCAACTGGCAGGAGCCATATGGTTGTCGCTTTATTGTATGCAATGCAATCGCGCTGTAATGCTTTACTTTATCACTAAGCGGTAGCGATAGTCGTGGAAGCATAATATTGGCGAGACGACAACGATGCTACCATGGAGATCAAGGTGTCGCGCCGGTGACGATGGTGATCACGACGGTGCTTCGGAGATGGAGATCACAAGCACAAGATGATGATGGCCATATCATATCACTTATATTGATTGCATGTGATGTTTATCTTTTTAAGCATCTTATCTTGCTTTGATTGACGGTAGCATTATAAGATGATCTCTCACTAAATTATCAAGAAAGTGTTCTCCCTGAGTATGCACCGTTGCAAAAGTTCTTCGTGCTGAGATACCACGTGATGATCGGGTGTGATAGGCTCTACGTTCAAATACAACGGGTGCAAAACAGTTGCACACGCGGAATACTCAGGTTATACTTGACGAGCCAAGCATATACAGATATGGCCTCGGAACACTGAGACCGAAAGGTCGAGCGTGAATCATATAGTAGATATGATCAACATAGTGATGTTCACCAATGAAACTACTCCATCTCACATGATGATCGGACATGGTTTAGTTGATTTGGATCACGTAATCACTTAGAGGATTAGAGGGATGTCTATCTAAGTGGGAGTTCTTTAAGTAATATGATTAATTGAACCTAAATTTATCATGAACTTAGTACCTAATAGTATCTTGCTTGTTTATGTATGATTGTAGATAAATGGCCCGTGTTGTTGTTCCGTTGAATTTTAATGCGTTCCTTGAGAAAGCAAAGTTGAAAGATGATGGTAGCACTTACACGGACTGGGTCCGTAACTTGAGGATTATCCTCATTGCTGCACAGAAGAATTACGTCCTGGAAGCACCGCTGGGTGTCAGGCCTGCTGCTGGAGCAACACCAGATGTTGTGAACATCTGGCAGAGCAAAGCTGATGACTACTCGATAGTTCAGTGTGCCATGCTTTACGGCTTAGAACCGGGACTTCAACGACGTTTTGAACGTCATGGAGCATATGAGATGTTCCAGGAGTTGAAGTTAATATTTCAAGCAAATGCTCGGATTGAGAGATATGAAGTCTCCAATAAGTTCTATAGCTGCAAGATGGATGAGAACAGTTCCGTCAGTAAGCATATACTCAAAATGTCTATGTATAATAATAACTTGATTCAAATGGGAGTTAATCTTCCAGATGATTGCGTCATTGACAGAATTCTCCAATCACTGCCACCAAGCTACAAGAGGTTCGTGATGAACTATAATATGCAAGGGATGAATAAGACTATTCCCGAGCTCTTCGCAATGCTGAAAGCTGCGGAGGTAGAAATCAAAAAGGAGCATCAAGTGTTGATGGTCAACAAGACCACTAGTTTCAAGAAAAAGGGCAAAGGGAAGAAGAAGGGGAACTTCAAGAAGAACAGCAAGCAAGTTGCTACTCAAGAGAAGAAACCTAAGTCTGGACCTAAGCCTGAAACTGAGTGCTTCTACTGCAAGCAAACTGGTCACTGGAAGCGGAACTGCCCCAAGTATTTGGCGGATAAGAAGGATGGCAAGGTGAACAAAGGTATATGTGATATACATGTTATTGATGTGTACCTTACTAATGCTCGCAGTAGCACCTGGGTATTTGATACTGGTTCTGTTGCTAATATTTGCAACTCGAAACAGGGACTACGAATTAAGCGAAGATTGGCTAAGGACGAGGTGACGATGTGCGTGGGAAACGGTTCCAAAGTCGATGTGATCGCGGTCGGCACGCTACCTCTACATCTACCTTCGGGATTAATATTAGACCTAAATAATTGTTATTTGGTGCCAGCGTTAAGCATGAACATTATATCTGGATCTTGTTTGATGCGAGACGGTTATTCATTTAAATCAGAGAATAATGGTTGTTCTATTTATATGAGTAATATCTTTTATGGTCATGCACCATTGAAGAGTGGTCTATTCTTATTGAATCTCGATAGTAGTAACACACATATTCATAATGTTGAAGCCAAAAGATGCAGAGTTGATAATGATAGTGCAACATATTTGTGGCACTGCCGTTTAGGTCATATCGGTGTAAAGCGCATGAAGAAACTCCATACTGATGGACTTTTGGAACCACTTGATTATGAATCACTTGGTACTTGCGAATCGTGCCTCATGGGCAAGATGACTAAAACGCCGTTCTCCGGTACTATGGAGAGAGCAACAGATTTGTTGGAAATCATACATACAGATGTATGTGGTCCGATGAATATTGAGGCTCGTGGCGGATATCGTTATTTTCTCACCTTCACAGATGACTTAAGCACATATGGGTATATCTACTTAACGAAACATAAGTCTAAAACGTTTGAAAAGTTCAAAGAATTTCAGAGTGAAGTTGAAAATCATCGTAACAAGAAAATAAAGTTTCTACGATCTGATCGTGGAGGAGAATATTTGAGTTACGAGTTTGGTGTACATTTGAAACAATGCGGAATAGTTTCGCAACTCACGCCACCCGGAACACCACAGCGTAATGGTGTGTCCGAACGTCGTAATCGTACTTTACTAGATATGGTGCGATCTATGATGTCTCTTACTGATTTACCGCTATCGTTTTGGGGTTATGCTTTGGAGACGGCCGAATTCACGTTAAATAGGGCACCATCAAAATCCGTTGAGACGACGCCTTATGAACTATGGTTTGGCAAGAAACCAAAGTTGTCGTTTCTGAAAGTTTGGGGTTGCGATGCTTATGTGAAAAAGCTTCAACCTGATAAGCTCGAACCCAAATCGGAGAAATGTGTCTTCATAGGATATCCAAAGGAGACTATTGGATACACCTTCTATCACAGATCCGAAGGCAAGACTTTTGTTGCTAAGTTCGGAAACTTTCTAGAGAAGGAGTTTCTCTCGAAAGAAGTGAGTGGGAGGAAAGTAGAACTTGACGAGGTAACTATACCTGCTCCCTTATTGGAATGTAGTGCATCACGGAAAACTATTTCTGTGACACCTACACCAATTAGTGAGGAAGCTAATGACAATGATCATGAAACTTCAGAACAAGATACTACTAAACCTCGTAGATCAACCAGAGTGAGATCCGCGCCAGAGTGGTACGATAATCCAGTTCTGGAAGTCATGCTACTAGATCATGATGAACCTACGAACTATGAAGAAGCGATGGTGAGCCCAGATTCCGCAAAATGGCTTGAAGACATGAAATCTGAGATGGGATCCATGTATGAGAACAAAGTGTGGACTTTGGTTGACTTGCCCAATGATCAGCAAGCAATTGAGAATAAATGGATCTTCAAGAAGAAGACTGACGCCGACGGTAATATTACTGTCTACAAAGCTCGACTTGTCGCAAAAGGGTTTCGGCAAGTTCAAGGGGTTGACTACGATGAGACCTTCTCACCCATAGCGATGCTTAAGTCTGTCCGAATCATGTTAGCAATTGCCGCATTTTATGATTATGAAATTTGGCAGATGGATGTCAAAACTGCATTCCTGAATGGATTTCTGGAAGAAGAGTTGTATATGATACGACCGGAAGGTTTTGTCGATCCAAAGGGAGCTAACAAAGTGTGCAAGCTCCAGCGATCCATTTATGGACTGGTGCAAGCCTCTCGGAGTTGGAATAAACGCTTTGATAGTGTGATCAAAGCATTTGGTTTTATACAGACTTTTGGAGAAGCCTGTATTTACAAGAAAGTGAGTGGGACCTCTGTAGCATTTCTGATATTATATTTGGATGACATATTACTGATCGGAAATGATATAGAATTTTTGGATAGCATAAAGGGATACTTGAATAAGAGTTTTTCAATGAAAGACCTCGGTGAAGCTGCTTACATATTAGGCATAAAGATCTATAGAGATAGATCAAGACGTTTAATTGGACTTTCACAAAGCACATACCTTGACAAGATTTTGAAGAAGTTCAAAATGGATCAAGCAAAGAAAAGGTTCTTGCCTGTGTTACAAGGGGTGAAGTTGAGTCACACTCAATGCCCGACCACTGCAGAAGATAGAGAGAAAATGAAAGATGTTCCCTATGCTTCAGCCATAGGCTCTATCATGTATGCAATGCTGTGTACCAGACCTGATGTGTGCCTTGCTATAAGTCTAGCAGGGAGGTACCAAAGTAATCCAGGAGTGGATCACTGGACAGCGGTCAAGAACATCCTGAAGTATCTGAAAAGGACTAAGGATATGTTTCTCGTATATGGAGGTGACAAAGAGCTCATCGTAAACGGTTACGTTGATGCAGGCTTTGACACTGATCCGGACGATTCTAAATCGCAAACCGGATACATGTTTACATTAAACGGTGGAGCTGTCAGTTGGTGCAGTTCTAAACAAAGCGTCCTGGCGGGATCTACGTGTGAAGCGGAATACATAGCTGCTTCGGAAGCAGCAAATGAAGGAGTCTGGATGAAGGAGTTCATATCCGATCTAGGTGTCATACCTAGTGCATCGGGTCCAATGAAAATCTTTTGTGACAATACTGGTGCAATTGCCTTGGCGAAGGAATCCAGATTTCACAAGAGAACCAAGCACATCAAGAGACGCTTCAATTCCATCCGGGATCTAGTCCAGGTGGGAGACATAGAGATTTGCAAGATACATACGGATCTAAATGTTGCAGACCCGTTGACTAAGTCTCTTCCACGAGCAAAACATGATCAGCACCAAGGCTCCATGGGTGTTAGAATCATTACTGTGTAATCTAGATTATTGACTCTAGTGCAAGTGGGAGACTGAAGGAAATATGCCCTAGAGGCAATAGTAAAGTTATTATTTATTTCCTTATATCATGATAAAAGTTTATTATTCATGCTAGAATTGTATTAACCGAAAACATAATACATGTGTGAATACATAGACAAACAGAGTGTCACTAGTATGCCTCTACTTGACTAGCTCGTTAATCAAAGATGGTTATGTTTCCTAACCATGGACAAAGAGTTGTTATTTGATTAATGGGATCACATCATTAGTTGAATGATATGATTGACATGACCCATTCCATTAGCTTAGCACCCGATCGTTTAGTATGTTGCTATTGCTTTCTTCATGACTTATACATGTTCCTATGACTATGAGATTATGCAACTCCCGTTTGCCGGAGGAACACTTTGTGTGCTACCAAACGTCACAACGTAACTGGGTGATTATAAAGGAGCTCTACAGGTGTCTCCAAAGGTACATGTTGGGTTGGCGTATTTCGAGATTAGGATTTGTCACTCCGATTGTCGGAGAGGTATCTCTGGGCCCTCTCGGTAATGCACATCACTTAAGCCTTGCATTGCAACTAATGAGTTAGTTGCGGGATGATGTATTACAGAACGAGTAAAGAGACTTGCCGGTAACGAGATTGAACTAGGTATTGAGATACCGACGATCGAATCTTGGGCAAGTAACATACCGATGACAAAGGGAACGACGTATGTTGTTATGCGGTCTGACCGATAAAGATCTTTGTAGAATATGTAGGAGCCAATATGAGCATCCAGGTTCCGCTATTGGTTATTGACCGGAGACGTGTCTCGGTCATGTCTACATTGTTCTCCAACCCGTAGGGTCCGCACGCTTAAGGTTTCGATGACAGTTATATTATGAGTTTATGAGTTTTGATGTACCGAAGTTAGTTCAGAGTCCCGGATGTGATCACGGACATGACGAGGAGTCTCGAAATGGTAGAGACATAAAGATTGATATATTGGACGGCTATATTCGGACACCGGAAGTGTTCCGGGTGATTTCGCAGAAAACCGGAGAGCCGGAGGGTTACCGGAACCCCCCGGGAGAAGTAATGGGCCATATGGGCCTTAGTGGAGAGAGAGAGGGGCAGCCAAAGGTGTGCCGCGCGCCTCCTCCCCCCTGGTCCGAATTGGACTAGGAGAGGGGGGGGGGCGCCCCCCTTTCCCTCTCCCTCCCCACTTCCTTCCCCCTCCTAGTAGGAGTCCTACTCCTACTAGGAGGAGGACTCCTCCTTGGCGCGCCTATAGGGCCGGCTGGCCTCCTCCCCTTGCTCCTTTATATACGGGGGCAGGGGGCACCCCTAGAGACACAAGTTGATCGACGTGATCATATTCTTAGCCGTGTGCGGTGCCCCCTTCCACCATAGTCCTCGATAATATTGTAGCGGTGCTTAGGCGAAGCCCTGCGACGGTAGTACATCAAGATCGTCACCACGCCGTCGTGCTGACGGAACTCTTCCCCGTAACTTTGCTGGATCGGAGTCCGGGGATCGTCATCGAGCTGAACGTGTGCGAGAACTCGGAGGTGCCGTGGTTTCGGTGCTTGATCGGTCGGGCCGTGGAGACGTACGACTACATCAACCAAGTTAACGCTTCCGTTGTTGATCTACAAGGGTACGTAGATCACACTCTCCCCTCTCGTTGCTATGCATCACCATGATCTTGCGTGTGCGTAGGAAATTTTTTGAAATTACTACGTTGCCCAACACTACTAACTTGGTGATGGTGACTAGAGAATTCTGTCAATCACTATCTTATCTGGAAGATTAACTCCCACTTGATTCAAGCGATTGTAGTACTCAGACAATCTGAGCACATGCTCACTTGTTGAGCGATTCTCCTCCATCTTTTAGCTATAGAACTTGTTGGAGACTTCATATCTCTCAACTCGGGTATTTGCTTGAAATATTAACTTCAACTCCTGGAACATCTCATATGCTCCATGACGTTCAAAACGTCTTTGATGTCCCGATTCTAAGCCATTAAGCATGGTGCACTAAACTATCAAGTAGTCATCATATTGAGCTAGCCAAACGTTCATAACGTCTGCATCTGCTCCTACAATAGGTTCGTCACCTAGCGGTGCATCAAGGACATAATTCTTCTGTGCAGCAATGAGGATAAACCTCAGATCACGGATCCAATCCGCATCATTGCTACTAACATCTTTCAACACAATTTTCTCTAGGAACATATCAAAATAAACACAGGGAAGCAACAACGCGAGCTATTGATCTACAACATAATTTGCAAAATACTACCAGGACTAAGTTCATGATAAATTTAAGTTCAATTAATCATATTACTTAAGAACTCCCACTTAGATAGACATCCCTCTAATCCTCTAAGTGATTACGTGATCCAAATCAACTAAACCATGTCCGATCATCACGTGAGATGGAGTAGTTTCATTGGTGAACATCGCTATGTTGATCATATCTTCTATATGATTCATGCTCGACCTTTCGGTCTCCGTGTTCCGAGGCCATATCTGTATATGCTTGGCTCGTCAAGTATAACCTGAGTATTCTGCGTGTGCAACTGTTTTGCACCCGTTGTATTTGAACATAGAGCCTATCACACTCGATCATCACGTGGTGTCTCAGCACGAAGAACTTTCGCAACGGAGCATACTCAGGGAGAACACTTCTTGATAATTAGTGAGAGATCATCTTATAATGGTACCGTCAATCAAAGCAAGATAAGATGCATAAAAGATAAACATCACATGCAATCAATATAAGTGATATGATATGGCCATCATCATCTTGTGCTTGTGATCTCCATCTTCGAAGCACCGTCGTGATCACCATCGTCACCGGCGCGACACCTTGATCTCCATCGTAGCATCGTTGTCGTCTCGCCAATCTTATGCTTCCACGACTATCGCTACCGCTTAGTGATAAAGTAAAACATTATAGCGCGATTGCATTGCATACAATAAAGCGACAACCATATGGCTCCTGCCAGTTGCCGATAACTCAGTTACAAAACATGATCATCTCATACAATAAAATTTAGCATCATGTCTTGCCCTTATCACATCACAACATGCCCTGCAAAAACAAGTTAGACGTCCTCTACTTTGTTGTTGCAAGTTTTACGTGGCTGCTACGGGTTTAAGCAAGAACCAATCTTACCTACGCATCGAAACCACAACGATAGTTTGTCAAGTTGGTGTTGTTCTAACCTTCGCAAGGACCGAGCGTAGCCACACTCGGTTCAACTAAAGTTGGAGAAACTGTCACCCGCTAGCCACCTTTGTGCAAAGCACGTCGGGAGAACCGGTCTCGCGTAAGCGTACGCGTAATGTCGGTCCAGGCCGCTTCGTACAACAATACCGCCGAACCAAAGTATAACATGGTGGTAAGCAGTATGACTTATATCGCCCACAACTCACTTGTGTTCTACTCGTGCATATAACATCAACACATAAAACCTAGGCTCGGATGCCATTGTTGGGAACGTAGTAATTTCAAAAAAATTCCTACACACACACAAGATCATGGTGATGCATAGCAACGAGAGGGGAGAGTGTGATCTGCGTAACCTTGTAGACCGACAGCGGAAGCGTTAGCACAACGCGGTTGATGTAGTCGTACGTCTTCACGGCCCGACCGATCAAGCACCGAAACTACGGCACCTCCGAGTTTTAGCACACGTTCAGCTCGATGACGATCCCCGGACTTCGATCCAGCAAAGTGTCGGGGAAGAGTTCCGTCAGCACGACGGCTTGGTGACGATCTTGATGTACTACCGTCGCAGGGCTTCGCCTAAGCACCGCTACAATATTATCGAGGATTATGGTGGAAGGGGGCACCGCACACGGCTAAGAATATGATCACGTGGATCAACTTGTGTGTCTAGGGGTGCCCCCTGCCTCCGTATATAAAGGAACAAGGGGGGGGGTGCGGCCCGCCAGGAGGAGGGCGCGCCAGGAGGAGGGCGCGCCAGGAGGAGTCCTACTCCCACCGGGAGTAGGATTCCCCCCCTTTCCTAGTTGGAATAGGATTCCGGAGGGGGGAAAGAGGAGAGAAAGAAGGAAGGGGGGGCGCCGCCCCCCTCTCCTTGTCCTATTCGGACTAGGGGGGAGGGGCGCGCGGCCCAGCCCTGGCCACCTCTCCTCTCTTCCACTAAAGCCCACTAAGGCCCATATACATCTCGGGGGTTCCAGTAACCTCCCGGTCCTCCGGTAAAATCCTGATTTCACCCGGAACACTTTCGATATCCAAATATAGGCTTCCAATATATCAATCTTTGTGTCTCGACCATTTCGAGACTCCTCGTCATGTCCGTGATCACATCCGGGACTCCGAACAAACTTCGGTACATCAAAATGCATAAACTCATAATATAACTGTCATCAAAACCTTAAGCGTGCGGACCCTACGGGTTCGAGAACAATGTAGACATGACCGAGACACGTCTCCGGTCAATAACCAATAGCGGAACCTAGATGCTCATATTGGCTCCCACATATTCTATGAAGATCTTTATCGGTCAGACCGCATAACAACATTCGTTGTTCCCTTTGTCATCGGTATGTTACTTGCCCGAGATTCGATCATCGGTATCTCAATACCTAGTTCAATCTAGTTACCGGCAAGTCTCTTTACTCGTTCTGTAATACATCATCTCACAACTAACTCATTAGTTGCAATGCTTGCAAGGCTTATGTGATGTGCATTACCGAGAGGGCCCAGAGATACCTCTCCGACAATCGGAGTGACAAATCCTAATCTCGAAATACGCCAACCCAACATGTACCTTTGGAGACACCTATAGAGCTCCTTTATAATCACCCAGTTACGTTGTGACGTTTGGTAGCACACAAAGTGTTCCTCCGGCAAACGGGAGTTGCATAATCTCATAGTCATAGGAACATGTATAAGTCATGAAGAAAGCAATAGCAACATACTAAACGATCGGGTGCTAAGCTAATGGAATGGGTCATGTCAATCACATCATTCTCCTAATGATGTGATCCCGTTAATCAAATAACAACTCTTTTGTTTATGGTTAGGAAACATAACCATCTTCGATTAACGGGCTAGTCAAGTAGAGGCATACTAGTGACACTTTGTTTGTCTATGTATTCACACAAGTATTATGTTTCCGGTTAATACAATTCTAGCATGAATAATAAACATTTATCATGATATAAGGAAATAAATAATAACTTTATTATTGCCTCTAGGGCATATTTCCTTCACTTATGACCATCAAGCAGTTCTTCCAAAGTCTACACTTTGTTTTCATACATGGATCCTCTCTCGGATTTTATGGCCTTGAGCCAATTTTCGGAATTCGGGCCCACCATCACTTCTCCATAGCTCGTAGGTTCATTGTTGTCTAGCAACATGACTTCCAAGACAGGATTACATACCAATCTGAAGTAGTACGCATCCTTGTCGTCCTACGAGGTTTGGTAGTGACTTGATCCGAAGTTTCATGATCACTATCATAAGCTTCCACTTCAATTGGTGTAGGTGCCACAGGAACAACTCCCTGTGCCCTTCTATACACTGGTTGAAGTGACGGTTCAATAACCTCATCAATTATCCACCATCCTCCCACTCAATTCTTTCGAGAGAAACTTTTCCTCGAGAAAGGACCCGATTCTAGAAACAATCCCTATTGCTTTCGGATCTGAGACAGGAGGTACACCCAACTGTTTTGGGTACTCTATGAAGATGCATTTATCCGCTTTGGGTTCGAGCTTATCAGCCTGAAACTTTTTCACATAAGCATTGCAGCCCCAAACTTTTAAGAAATGACAGCTTAGGTTTCTCTTAAACCATAGTTCATACGGTATCATCTCATTGGAATTACGTGGTGCCCTATTTAAAGTGACTGTGGTTGTCTCTAATGCCTAACCCATAAACTATCGTGGTAATTCGATAAGAGACATCATGGTATGCATCATATCCAATAGGGTGCAGTTATGATGTTCGGACACACCATCACACTATGGTGTTCTAGGCTGTATTAGTTGTGAAACAATTTCCACAATGTCTTAATTCTGTGCCAAACTCGTAATTCAGATATTCATCTCTATGATCATATCATAGATATTTTATCCTCTTGTCACGACGATCTTCAACTTCACCCTGAAATTACTTGAACCTTTCAATAATTCAGACTCGTGATTCATCAAGTAAATATACTTAGCATCTACTCAAATCATCTGTGAAGTAAGAATATAACGATATCCACTACATGCCTCAGCACTCATTGGACTGCACACATCAAGATGTATTACTTCCAACAAGTTGCTTTCTTGTTCCATCTTACTGAAAACGAGGCCTTTTAGTCATCTTGCTCATGTGGTATGATTTGCATGTCTCAAGTGATTCAAAATCAAGCGAGTCCAAAGATCCATCAACATGGAGCTTCTTCATGCGTTTCATACCATTGTGACTAAAATTACAGTGCCACAAGTATGTGGTACTATCATTACTATCTTATATCTTTTGGCATGAACATGTGTATCACTACGATCGGGATTCGATAAACCATTCATTTTAGGTGCAAGACCATTGAAGGTATTATTCAAATAAACAGAGTAACCATTATTCTCCTTAAATGAATAACCGTATTGCGATAAACATAATCCAATCATGTCTATGCTCAACGCAAACACCAAATAACAATTATTTAGGTTTAACACCAATCCTGATGGTAAACAGAGCGTGCGATGCTTGATCACATCAACCTTGGAAACACTTCCAACACATATCATCGTCTCACCTTTGACTAGTCTCCGTTTATTCCGTAGCCTTTCATTTCGAGTTACCAACACTTAGCAACCTAACCGGTATCTAATACCCTGCTGCTACTAGGAGTACTAGTAAAGTACACATTTAATATAATGTATGTCCAATACATACTTATTTCAACCCTGCCAGCCTTCTCATCTACCAAGTATCTAGGGTGGTTCTGCTTCAGCGATCGTTCCCCTTATTACAGAAGCACTTAGTCTCGGGCTTGGGTTCAACTTTGGGTTTCTTCACTAGAGCAGCAACTGATTTGTCGTTTCATGAAGTATCCCTTTCTTGCCCTTGCCCTTCTTGAAACTAGTGGTTTTACTAACCATCAACAATTGATGCTCCTATTTGATTTCTACTTTCGTGGTGTCGCGAATAGCTCAAGGATCATCATATCTATCCCTGATATGTTATAGTTCATAACGAAGCTCTAGTAGCTTGGTGGCAATGACTTTGGAGAACCATCACTATCTCATCTGGAAGATCAACTCCCACTCGATTCAAGCGATTGTAGTACTCATACAATCTGAGCACATGCTCAATGATTGAGCTTTTCTCCTTAGTGTGCAGGCTTAAGAAACTTGTCAAAGGTCTCATACCTCTTGACGTGGGCACTAGCCTGAAATCCCAATTTTAGTCCTTGGAACATCTCATATGTTCTGCGATGTTTCAAAAACGTCTTTGGTGCCTCAATTCTAAACCATTTAGCATTACGCACTGAACTATCATGTAGTCATCAAAACGTGTATGTCAGATGTTCGCAACATCCACAACCGACGTTCGAGGGTCAGCTCACTGAGCGGTGCATTAAGGACATAATCCTTCTGCGCAGCAATGAGGACAATCCTCTGTTTACGGACCCAGTCCGCATAATTGCTACTATCAACTTTCAACTAAATTTTCTCTAGGAACATATCTAAAACAGTAGAACTAAAGCATAAGCTACGACATAATTTGCAAAGGCCTTTTGACTATGTTCATGATAATTAAGTTCATCTGATTATTTAATGAACTCCCACTTAGATAGACATCCCTCTAGTCATCTAAGTGATACATGATCCGAGTCAACTAGGCCGTGTCCGATCATCACGTGAGATGGACTATCATCATCGGTGAACATCTTCATGTTGATCGTATCTTCTATACGACTCATGTTCGACCTTTCGGTCTTCCGCGTTCCGAGGCCATGTCTGTACATGCTAGGCTCGTCAAGTCAACCTAAGTGTATTGCGTGTGTAAATCTGGCCTACACCCGTTGTATTCGAACGTTAGAATCTATCACACCCGATCATCACCTAGTGCTTCGAAACAACAAACCTTCGCAACGGTGCACAGTTAGGGGGGACACTTTTCTTGAAATTATTGCGAGGGATCATCTTATTTTAGCTACCGTCGTTCTAAGCAAATAAGATGTAAAACATGATAAACATCACATGCAATCAAATAGTGACATGATATGGCCAATATCATTTTGCTCCTTTTGATCTCCATCTTCGGGGCGCCATGATCATCATCGTCACCGGCATGACACCATGATCTCCATCATCATGATCTCCATCATCATGTCTTCATGAAGTTGTCTCATCATCTATTAGTTCTACTACTATGGCTAACGGTTTAGCAATAAAGTAAAGTAAATACATGACGTTTATGTTGACACGCAGGTCATAAATAAATTAAGACAACTCCTATGGCTCCTGCCGATTGTCATACTCATCGACATGCAAGTCGTGATTCCTATTACAAGAACATGATCAATCTCATACATCACATATATCATTCATTACATCCTTTTGGCCATATCACATCACAAGGCATATGTTGCAAAAACAAGTTAGACGTCCTCTAATTGTTGTTGCAAATTTTTACGTGGCTGCTATAGGTTTCTTAGCAAGAACGTTTCTTACCTACGCAAAAACCACAACGTGATATGCCAATTTCTATTTACCCTTCATAAGGACCCTTTTCATCGAATCCGATCCGACTAAAGTGGGAGAGACAGACACCCGCTAGCCACCTTATGCAACTAGTGCATGTTAGTCGGTGGAACCTGTCTCACGTAAGTGTACGTGTAAGGTCGGTCCGGGCCGCTTCATCCCACGATGCCGCCGAATCAAGATAAGACAAGTAACGGCAAGTAAATTCACAAAATCGACGCCCACAACTACTTTGTGTTCTACTCGTGCATATAAACTACGCATAGACCTAGCTCATGATGCCACTGTTGGGGAACGTAGCAGAATTTTAAAATTTTCTACGCATCACCAAGATCAATCTATGGAGTCATCTAGCAACGAGAGTGAGGAGTGCATCTACATACCCTTGTAGATCGCGAGCAGAAGCGTTCAAGAGAACGGGGTTGATGGAGTCGTACTCATCGTGATCCAAATCACCGATGACCGAGCGCCGAACGGACGGCACCTCCGCGTTCAACACACGTACGGTTGGGGAAGACGTCTCCTCCTTCTTGATCCAGCAAGGGGGAAGGAGAGGTTGATGGAGATCTAGCAGCATGACGGCGTGGTGGTGGAAGCAGCGGGGATCTCGGCAGGGCTTCGCCAAGCTCAGCGAGAGGGAGAGGTGTTACGAGGGGAGAGGGAGGCGCCAGGGGCTAGGGTGCAGCTCCCATGCACCTCCCCACTATATATAGGGGTGGAGGGGGCTGGTTTCTTGCCCTCCAAATCCATTGGGGCGTTGGCAAAGGTGGGGGAAAGAAATCCCATCATTTTCCTTCCCCACCGATTGTTATCCCCCCTTTTTAGGGATCTTGATCTTATCCCTTCGGGATATGATCTTATTCCTTCTAAGGGGGGATCTTGGTGCGCCTTGACCAGGGGTGTGGAACCTTGCCCCCACTACCCACGTTCATGTGGGTCCCCCCATGTAGGTGGGCCCCACTCCGGAACCTTCTAGAACCTTCCCGGTACAATACCGAAAAATCCCGAACATTTTCCGGTGGCCAAAATAAGACTTCCCATATATAAATCTTTACCTCCGGACCATTCCGGAACTCCTCGTGATGTCTGGGATCTCATCCGGGACTCCGAACAACTTTCGGGTTACCGTATAATAATATCTCTACAACCCTAGCGTCACCGAACCTTAAGTGTGTAGACCCTACGGGTTCGGGAGACATGCAGACATGACCGAGACGACTCTCTGGACAATAACCAACAGCGGGATCTGGATACCCATGTTGGCTCCCACATGTTCCACGATGATCTCATCGGATGAACCATGATGTCGAGGATTCAATCAATCCCGTATTCAATTCCCTTTGTCCAGCGGTATTGTACTTGCCCGAGATTCGATCGTCGGTATCCGATACCTTGTTCAATCTCGTTACCGGCAAGTCTCTTTACTCGTTCCGTAACACATCATCCCGTGATCAACTCCTTGGTCACATTGTGCACATTATGATGGTGTCCTACCGAGTGGGCCCAGAGATACCTCTCCGTCATACGGAGTGACAAATCCCAGTCTCGATTCGTGCCAACCCAACAGACACTTTTGGAGATACCCGTAGTGCACCTTTATAGCCACCCAGTTACGTTGTGACGTTTGGCACACCCAAAGCATTCCTATGGTATCCGGGAGTTGCATAATCTCATGGTCTAAGGAAATGATACTTGACATTTAGAAAAGCTTTAGCATACGAACTACACAATCTTTGTGCTAGGCTTAGGATTGGGTCTTGTCCATCACATCATTCTCCTAATGATGTGATCTCGTTATCAACGACATCTAATGTCTATGGTCAGGAAACCGTAACCATCTATTGATCAACGAGCTAGTTAACTAGAGGCTTACTAGGGACATGGTGTTGTCTATGTATCCACACATGTATCTGAGTTTCCTATCAATACAATTCTAGCATGAATAATAAACGATTATCATGAACAAGGAAATATAATAATAACCAATTTATTATTGCCTCTAGGGCATATTTCCAACAGCTACTGCCCTTGGAGATTTCATGAGCACGCTTCATGGCTGGAGCAGAAAGAAATTTGGTAATGTGGTAAGAGAAATAAATAAATGTCGTACTCGTTTAGAGGAGTTGATGGTTATGAATGCATACCAACGAGAAATACGAGAAGCTACCGATCGCATGAATGAACTCCTCTATAGGGGTAGATGCTCTGGATGCAGGGATCACGTATAGCGTGGCTTCGAGAGGGTGACCGGAACACCCAGTTTTTTCACAGGAAGGCGGTGTGGAGAGCACGAAAAGAACCGCATCAAGTCCTTGGTGGATGAGGCTGGGATTGTACGGAACGATCAGGCAACTATGCGGACATGCCCACTGCATACTTTGCAAATCTGTTCACGGCTGATTCATCCCTATAATATGAACTTGTAATAAACCTTATTGATTCACATGTTACTGACAATATGAATGAAGGCCTTTGTGCAGAATTTTCTGAGAAGGAAATATCAGACGCTCCCTGTTTCAAATTGGTCTCCTCAAGGCGCCCAGACCGGATGGATTCCAAACAAGAATGTTTCAGCGGAACTGGGCGGTCATGAAAGAACATGTGATTGCAGGGGTCAAGGAGTTTTTTTGAACTGGATTGATGCCAGATGGAGTCAACAATACTTCTATCGTCCTCATTCCAAAAGTTGGCAAGCCAGCTAAGCTCTCTGACTTTCGTCCTATTAGCATATGCAACGTTACTTATAAGGTGGTGGCAAAGTGTCTTGTTAACCGGTTACGGCCCATATTGGATGATATAATTTCGCCTGCCCAGAGTGCCTTTATTCCAGGACGAATGATCACGGATAATGCCTATGTTGCATTTGAATGCATTCATCACATCCAACAGGAAAAAGATCCGGAGAAGAGCTTTTGTGCATACAAAGTGGACTTATCAAAAGCATATTATAGGGTTGATTGGACCTTCTTGAAGCAAATGATGCAAAAATTGGGTTTCGCTCACAGGTGGATCGACTGAATAATGTCTTGTGTCACCATTGTGAGGTACAATATGAAATTTAATGGAACCCTTTTGGATTCATTTGCACCGACGCGAGGGCTTCGGCAAGGTGATCCACTCTCTCCTTTTTTGTTCCTTTTTTTGTTGGCGGTCTCTCGTCCTTGTTGAAGGATGGTAAAAGGAGTGGGAATTTGGTGCCACTGAAAATCTGCCGGCGTGCCCCGGGGATCTCCCACTTGTTGTTTGCAGATGACACCCTACTCTTTTTCAAGGCTGATAGTGAGCAAGCTGATGGGGTCGTAATATCCTCATGTCCTACGAGAAAGCAACAGGCCAGTTGATTAACCCAGCAAAATGCAGTATCATGTTTGGGAAATCATGTCCGGAGAGAAGCCAAGCGAGTATTCGTTCGACCCTACAGGTTGGAAGGTCGACCTTTAAAGAGAGATATCTTGGGTTGCCTACACTAGAGGGGCGGATGTCGAAAAGAAAATTTCAGAATCTTCAGGCACATTTGACAAAAAGGATTATTGCATGGGGTGACACACTTTTGTCGGCAGGGAAAGAAGTGATGGTCAAATCCATTTTGCGGGCAATCCCAACCTTCGTGATGAGTGTGTTTAAACTTCCAATATCTGTTTGTGATGACTTGAACGGCATGGTCAGGAACTTTTGGTGGGGATCCTTAAAGGGAAGCGCAAACACATTGGATCTCTTGGCCAAATATTATGGCGCACAAAACCAAGGGAGGCCTTGGATTTAGAGACTTCCGCTTGTTTAACCAAGCCCTGCTAGCCCAACAGGCTTGGCGCCTCCTAACTAAACCAGATAGTTTATGTGCGTAGGTTCTAAAAGCTCGATACTATCTTGCGCATTGAGGATACGGTTTTTTCTGGTGGTGCTTCGGCATCTTGGCAGGGCATCCAGCACGGCCTCGAACTTCTGAAGAAAGGGATGATTTGGCGCATTTGTAATGGCAAAAACATTCGCATATGGCGAGATAGCTGGCTACCGAGGGAGCATGGAGGGAATCTCATCACAATGCAGGGCATGTGCCGACTGAGGCGAGTGGGGGATCTTCTTGATGAGCGCGGCGCATGGCGGCTGGACCTTCTTCGTCGACACCTCCTTCCGGTCAACATTGACGTCATCACGTGCATCCATGCATGCCCCCATGGCTTCAACGACACCCTTGCTTGGGCGCTAGAGAAGAACGGCATATTTACCATTCGTTCGGCATACCGCCTAGCCATGGACGAGCGCGAGCGCCCATCGGCATGTGCAATGAGCAGGGCATCGGATGGTCGTCGTGCCATCTGGAAGATCATATGAGGGTGCTCTGCTCGCCCTAAGGTACGCGTCTTTGCATGGCGGCTCGCGACTAATTCTCTGGCCACTTGGTCCAACAAATGTTCTCGTCACTTGAAACCATCTAATATATGCCCTGTGTGTGGAATGGAATGCGAGGACGGCTTCCATGATATGTGTAGGTGCCCTCGTGCGGTGTTCCTACGGCGTGCCATGGCGCAGGATTGGTTGCTGCCAGATATCAGCTCTGTTCGCAACACAGGGCCAGAGTGGTTGTTCGAGGTGCTGGAGCCGCTCAACGACACCTCAAGAATGGCTCTACTGATGACTATGTGGCGCTCATGGCATGTCCGAAATGAGATCACACATGAGAAGGAGGCTACACCGACTGAGGCATCACGCAGATTCTTACACAGCTACATCACGTCCCTCCTTTGTATCCAGCAGCGTCCCCAAGGTGACCATGAGAAAGGCAAAATGGTGGTGCAGTTGTCGGCGCCCCATGTGGCTGGAACGTCGCTTAGCAAACCGACCAGTAGGGACGGGGTGTCACGGCAACCGAACAGATGGGAGCCGCCTCCCACTGGCTGGCTGAAGCTCAACATCGACGGCTCTTACTCGGAGCAAGTAGGGAATGGCGGCATTTAGGATGGTCATGCGAGACGCGGAGGGCCATTAGGGCCAGCCCTGAGGGGGGCAGGGGGGCGGCCGCCCCGGCCCCCAAGGTCTAGGGGGCCCCGTCAGATCGCACTTAGTCTATAGGCCTGGGAGGCTGAGACGCTAATCACTAGTATTATTAGGCCCGATTGATTGATTAGGACGCATGCATAGTATTGACGCAGCCGCAAGGGCCTAGCAGCAGACACGCACGGCTTAGCCGGAAAACCCTATTCGCCGCATTTTGCGGCAAATGTCGACCTGTCGCACACCCATCGACCGCTCGTGGGCTGGTCCATGTCGGATGCTTCCTACAGAGAAAATCGTTAAAAAAAATGAAGAGAGGAAGGAATCGAACCTCAAACCTCCCACAACTGGAAATGCGTATCCAGCCACTCGAGCCTAACAACACTTATGTCTTACACATGCAAAAAGGTCTCCTATTACCTGTTTCTTTCTTTCACGTTTTTCGTTTTCCTGTTTCTTTCTTTCTTTCATTTTTGTTCTAGAAATATAGCAATTTCAAAAAAAGTTCAATATATTCAATACTTTATTCAACTTTTTATAAAAAAATGTTTGATTCTTTTTGTTCAGGTTTCAATAAACATTTTGTTCTTTTCAAAAAAATGTACAAAATTTGTTGGTGTTTCAAAATGTGTTCGGTGTTTCAAATTTGTTCGTGATTTTCAAAAAATGTTCGTGTTTTCAAACTTATTCAAATTTTCCAAAAAATGGAATTTCACATTTGCTGTCATTTTTCAAAATTTGCACGTGATTTTCATAAAATGTTTGCATTTTCAAATTTGTTCAAATTCTCAAAAAAGTTTTGGAATTTTACATTTGTTCCATTTTTCGAAAATTGTTTGTGTTTTCCAAAAAATTATTCGCATTTTCAAAAAATGTTCACGTTTTCAAAATTTGGATAGAAATTTTATAAATGTTCAAGAATTTCAAAAAATGTTTATGGTTTTAAACTTTTGTTCATACTTTCATGAAATATTCCATTTTTATTTTTTTGTTCACCAATAAAAAAATGTTCGCTGTATGAATTTTTGTTCGGAATATCATGAAATGTTCCATTTTTCAAATTTTTGTTCAAAAATTCAAAAAATGTTTGCGGTTTCAAATTTGTTTGGAATATCATAATTTGTTCGCAAATTCAAAAAATGTTTGCGGTTACAAATTTCTTCGGAATTTCATAATTTGATCACACGGTTTAAAATTTGTTCACAAATTGAAAAGGTGGTTCACATTATCACAAAAACAATTTCTGACTTTTCAATTTTTTTGTTCACATATTCGAAAAATGTTCCTGTCTCTATTTTTTTCATCAATTCAAAAAAGGTGCGCACTTGTTTAAAGAGACACATAGAAAGAAAGTACAGTTTAAAAAAAATCAATACAACAAGTAATTTTGGGTTCGCTACAGTAATTTGTTCCTGTTCACAAGTCAGCTTTATCTTTAAGCTATGCGCTGCGCTTGAACCAACTGTACCAGTCTACTGGGTTGGCCAGGTGCGCGCGGTCAAAAGCATTGAGTCTCAAGTTTGAATCCTCGTCGCGCCTGCCTTTGCTTTTTGCCATCTTTTTCGTCCCGCGGTGAAGCTTCATGGGCCGGCCCAGTCGAGCTGCCCCTGTGCGTCTGGCCGCCAATTTGACGCAAAGAGCGTCCAATAGGAGCTCTCGGCTTAGCCCGTAGGGACGCACACGCTGGGCGAGCCTATGGGCCTGGGAGACAGGAGTCCACGCTGCAATCGTAAGTTCTTTCTAAGGGCTTGTCTAAAAAAAGGTTCCTTCCAAGGGCAAATCCTGACGATCCCTATCCCATGGCCCAGGTCGCGAGGCGAGTTGCTGGCGGCGCTGGACGAACCTCCGCCGGAGTGCAGCACGCGGACGAACTCGGCTATGCTCTCTGGTCTCCAGATGCTGGACGCGCACGCACGCCGTCAAGTGCCTCCTGCCGGAGCCAGACACAAATTCACATCGCATTATCACCGAGATCTGACCAATCGAGGTATATCATATCTTCAACTTATCACTCCCCATGTCATATCAGCATATCTATCTATCTAGATTTAAACTGGGTTGGCCAGGTGCGCGCGGTCAAAAGCATTGAGTCTCAAGTTCGAATCCTCGTCGCGCCTGCCTTTGCTTTTTGCCATCTTTTTCGTCCCGCGGTGAAGCTTCATGGGTCGGCCCAGTCGAGCTGCCCCTGTGCGTCTGGCCGCCAATTTGACGCAAAGAGCGTCCAATAGAAGCTCTCGGCTTAGCCCGTAGGGACGCACACGTTTTCGTCCCGCGGTGAAGCTTCATGGGTCGGCCCAGTCGAGCTGCCCCTGTGCGTCTGGCCGCCAATTTGACGCAAAGAGCGTCCAATAGAAGCTCTCGGCTTAGCCCGTAGGGACGCACACGCTGGGCGAGCCTATGGGCCTGGGAGACAGGAGTCCACGCTGCAATCGTAAGTTCTTTCTAAGGGCTTGTCTAAAAAAAAGTTCCTTCCAAGGGCAAATCCTGACGATCCCTATCCCATGGCCCAGGTCGCGAGGCGAGTTGCTGGCGGCGCTGGACGAACCTCCGCCGGAGTGCAGCACGCGGACGAACCCGGCTATGCTCTATGGTCTCCAGACGCTGGACGCGCACGCACGCCGTCAAGTGCCTCTTGCCGGAGCCAGACGCAAATTCACATCGCATTATCACCGAGATCTGACCAATCGAGGTATATCATATCTTCAACTTATCACTCCCCATGTCATATCAGCATATCTATCTATCTAGATTTAAACTGGGTTCACGTTCGCTCATTCTTTGCGTTGTGTGACGCGATTTGCTCCATCACCCACCGTGGTCATCTAGGAAGATTCACAGGCATAGGTCTAGAAGAGCCCCATAATTCCTACTCCCTCCGTTTCGAATTACTTGTCTTAGATTTGTCTAGATACGGAGGTATCTAGCAATAAAATGAGTCTAGATACATCCGTATTTAGACAAATCCAAGACAAGTAATTCGGAACGGAGGGAGTACAACTGGTGTTTGCCCTGTCACACGCAACATGTAGCGCGGTCCGTTGTGCTATATTAGTGTTCTACGTGTATGGTGTGGATTTTTGGAATCTGATCGACGCTAATTATGTAATCTATCTTCATATGCATTCAGGGGCGATTCTACTCAACAGGCTTCAACGGGCTCTAGTGTACCCTTAAAATTTGCCACGCAAAAAAACACCACCAATGATCAGCGCACTAGTAATTAGGTGCAGCACATAAAATGGCTTCCGACACCAAAAAAATTAGTATCCTTGAAGTTGAGCCTCCCAGCATTTACGTCCTAGATTCGCCACTGTATGCATCATTCATATATAGCTTGCACTGTTCAAGCTTTGATGCAATTTTTTAGCACTTTGTGTTATCATGACATTTAAAAGAGCATGTATGTTTCGCTCCAAAAAAATATGATCTGAAAATTGATTTTTAGATGCATTTACATGCTTATTGGCAATATTTGGTACATATATCAATTACTACCGCTCTGCTATTTACACGGAAGGGCCCTGAGTTTTAGGTTTGCCCCGAGCCCCCAAAGTCTCAGGACCGGCCCTGAGGGCCATATCGTTTTTTCTTCTTGCCGCCACATGTTCACGTGCAATAGTGCACTAGCAGCTGAACTGGAAGCATGTAGAGAAGGGGTTGCCCTTGCTATGGAGTGGAGCTCAGCACCATTCATCCTGGAGACGGACTGCTCAGAGGCTGCTGCTATGCTCATGCACAAGTCTACAGACCGGTCACCAAATGCAGGCCTTGTTCATCATGAGATTAAAGCGCGTATGTATGGTGGAAGAGAAGTGAAGGTTAGAGCCATTAGAAGGGAGAGTAATCAAGTTAGTAATGAACTAGCTAGAATAGGACGTGCCTGTGTTAAAAGAGCTGTTTGGCTGCGATCTGCACCTGAAGAGGTTGTAAACTTATGCTCCTTGGATCATCCTGATCCAGACTGATTAAAAGAAGGTCTTTCACCCCGCAAAAAAAATGATCATTACCCCCCAAAAAAGACTATGACCATTAGGGCATCTCAAATGTTGACTCGTAAATTTCCTCATGCATCCGTCTGCGGACAGGGAACCAGTACGCGGATACAGATGCGGGAGGCGACCATCCAACGCTGCCCGCATACATCCTCCAGCTTTCCTTTATATGTTGATCGTTTCTTAACTACACTTGCCTAATTATAACTTGCTCAAGTTTTGATAACTCCAACATGATTCGTAGTGCCACGTGATGAACAGTCCCTATCCGATAGCTCATCCGCTTATTTCTGTAAGTATTTCTATATAGCTAGCTTTAAAGCAAAGATCCAAGAAGCATCAGGCACGTCACACAATCAATCTCCGTCGTTCCTTGAGAAGCGAACCCCGATGGGTTGGAGCGACGGCTCAGAGCAGCAGCAGATGATGGAGGTCAGGTCACCAAGGTGTAGGGGCTACCAAGGTGGACCTCCGCGGGCTGGAGCCCGGAGAGCAAGCTGGGAGCAAGCCTGGGACACGGCGACTGTGTCCGTGGCGGTGCACGACGTGCTCCGCGGGTAATCAACCAAGGCCACCATCCATTCTTGCTTCCTTGCCGTGGCGGCGTGGCCGTGTCCGTCCGTATATGTGCAGCGTCATGATCGTGTCGGCGGCCAGGGACGCCTTCACTGACGGTGGAGAGGGATCGTGCTCGAGGTCGAGGGCCTGGGCGTCCGGGAGAAGCGCATCGACGCGCACCTGGGCGCGCTCGCCCACGCCGTCCAACCCTCATGCTACGGCGTGCCGCCGGACGCAGAAACCCGCGTGTGTGTTCATGCAGGCGCGCCGCGACGACAGTGCGATCACCATGATTGTCCAGCACGAGGTGGAGGGGCTCAAGGTGCACGCCTCAAACTGGAGCTGGCTCGCAGTGCCGCCCGATCCGGCGGCCTTCACATTCGTGGCCGGCAAGAAGTTCAGCGTAAGACAAGTGCCCTCTCTCTCGCGCGGTGCTACTGTTAGAGTGGCTGCGGTTCCGGCCGTATGATCAGAGGAGGAAGCCTACATCAGGTTACATCTCAGTTGGAGTATGTACGTTACAAGTTGGAATCTGCAGCAGTAGCAAAATTTTGATACGCACCAAGTGCAGCCAAAACAAATACTTTACCAATCAGAGGTTCAAACTCATGTCCCGATGTGACTATATCAGGGTTCAGGTCACAGAGTAAGACAAGAGAACCATGCGGGGAATGTACTCGTCTCCCAAGGCTGCTGGCTGCCAAAGGTCTCTTCCCGTCCAGGCCGAACGCCATCCGGCCTGGACGGGAAGAGACCTACACAACTGTTCATGGTTGTACCGATGCATCAGATTAGCTGGTTCCGTCCAGCTGCCGAAAAATTGTTCCCGATGCCTTTCAAATCTACATAATTCAATTTGTATAAATTTGACAAACATTTTTCACTCTCTGGATATATGGATGGATCTCTGTCCGTCGACCCTTGCTAGAGGGAATTGGAATTAGAATTGAGAGGCTCTGGAGAGATCAATATTTATCGGTTGGGGAGACATGAAGGTGTAGCACATGGGGTTCTCTTCTCTAGCCGATTTTCATTTGCTATGTTCACCTTTACACGTAGCAAAGCCATATATTGACTATGTCATAGGGGATCCAGACGGAACTAGCAAAGGTGTCACCTATTCTTGTATTGTAGCCTCCTGTTTCCCCCTCGGTGCTTAGTCTCACATGTCCTGTATCTTGTGCCCATAGATGGGAGCAACTGTGGAGAAGGCTAGGAGTACATTATCATCACGCTGCTGGAGAAGCTGAACGTGACAGCAATCGACGCCTACGACAACCACCAGATGGCGATGGCCTTCTCCCTGGCCACCTGCGCCGAGGTACCAGCCACCATCGAGGACCCCGGGTGCACCCACGTGATCTTCCCCATCAACTTCGACATGCTAAGCACCTTCGTCTTCTTGCAAGATGATGTATGAGCCTATAATATTAGTTTTACTAGCAAAAATATCCGTGCGTTGCAACGGAAAAAAAATCACGTTCCTATAGTTTAGGTCGCAAGACTGTGCAACAGGGGTCCATCTCCAACACCAGCACCACGACCAACATGATGCTCAGTGTGATGAAGACAAAACGAAGCATGCTGTTGATTGGCGGCCGCTGGTCGACACAACCATCCGTGAAGATGTAAGGTCACCGCAGGCACCACATCAAACGTGTACACATCCTCATGACACGATGGCTCAGCACCCGCTCGACTGCTGCTATCGCCAGCATCGGTAATCCACACCGCATCCTCCTGCTAGCAGGATACAAGATGATGGCGGGAACGGTAGGTATTATAAAATATTTACATGTGTTGCAATAGAGAAAAATATTATTTTTGAAATAATTTTTCATTATTACAATAGATTGACTTAAAAAACAATGCAACCGTGGATAAATTTTTCTCCTAATGCGTTCTTCTCCTGACATGCATCCATAATACTCCCTCCGTCCCAAAACTTTTGTCTTAAATTTGCCTAGATACCGATGTATCTAATACTAAAACGTGACTTGATACATCCGTATTTAGAAAAATCTAAGACAAAAATTTTGGGACGGAGGAGGTAGTACTATATCATGTATGCCACGTGGTGGTTCCACTTTTTACTCCACGTAGTCTTTTTTAACCATACTTCATGTAGGCTTTGTGATTAATCCAGAAAGTCACTTTGGAGCACGGGCACGTTGTGACCATTTTTTAGAAAACATATTTTTATTCAAAAAGTCAAAAAAGTAGTATATTTGTGTGAGTTTTCATCACAACCTGTGTTTGTAAAAGACAAACATACGCAAAAAAATCGTTTTACTTCATGCTGCCTTTTTTAAACCATACTTCACGTAGTCTTTGTGATTAATCCAAAAAGTCACTTTGGAGCAAGGGCACATTATGACCGTTTTTAGAAAACATATTTTTTATCCAAAAAGTCAAAGAATGTAGTATATTTGTGTGAGTTTTCATCAAAATCTGTGTATAAAAAAAGACAAATACATGCATATTGTTTTTGGTTGGATATTTGTAAAAAAATCACCTTTGAAAGAAATATGATAGGACTCAGATTTTCATATTTGTCAGGTTTATTATCGTCTTCTATTTCCTTGGCAATGGGGACGTGGCTCTTGGCTCGCACATGCATTTTTCATATTTTTATGGGCACACGCATGTTTCCTAGCCAATATTTCCTTCTTTTAGACGCACATACCCAGACGCTAATCATGTTGGCCTTCTTCCTGTGTTTGGTTCTGTTCACGCCTCCTTCATTTCATTTCTTGGGTTCTGTTCGGCTGATTGATTTTTATATACATGTATAAGCAGGTGAAAATTGCTGTGAAGAAGCGAGGTGGGATTATTTGATTATAAGGTTAACGCTATTTTTTTGTCACAACAACGCCTTAGTCTGTTGGCTACAGCCGTATTGATGTAGCGATAGGTTGTGTGTTTGAATCCATTAATGCACACAATTTTTCGCTTCTCCTACGAAGGCAAGGAGAAAGCCCATCAGCAATTCAGCACATGAGGCCCAGTACGGCGTAGGACGCGGCACGAAGTAGAAAACGAAAGCAATTTTATATAGGACATCCCAAAATTAATACCACCTCGTTTATATTACAATTTTGTCTATACGAATCGTAAAAGCGTATTGTGACGGTGAATCCGACAAAGTCAATCCGTGTTTTATTATTAAAAAAATAGAGTTAATTGCACAGAAGTATCAAAATTGGGGCATTACATACAGATTGGTACCACATGAGGCCCAGTACGGCGTAGGACGCGGCACGAAGAAGAAAATGAAAGCAATTTTATATAGGACATCCCCAAATTAATACCACCTCGTTAATATTACAATTTTGTCTATACGAATCGTAAAAGCGTATTGTGACGGTGAACCCGACAAAGTCAATCCGTGCTTTATTATTAAAAAAATTAGAGTTAATTGCACAAAAGTACCACAATTGGGGCATTACATACAGATTGGTACCATTTTTCGTAATTTTTACATGTCAGTACTAAGTTTGAGGCTAGCCGTTACAAAAAAATCTAAATCACGTATAAATACGTATTGATAGTGTATCTGACTGACGGGGCCTGCCTATCAGGTGCCTGTGTGGCAGATTTTTTGCAGAAAACCCTCTAGCTTTATATGTAATTACATAAATGCCCATTTTTTCGCGGTAAAAAAGGCTGCTGAGAGGGTTTTTTTTTGTTCGCAAGTTTTTCACGGACTAGTTTGAAAGTTCCAGGCGTATTGAACAAATAAAGTATAAAACGAAAAATCATGCGCCAGCAGGATTCGAACCCCGCGATCAGCGGTTCGGCAGCTACCCGCTCTAGCCAAGACACCAGGGCTTCCCCGACGACGGTATGCAGGCGATATCTCTTTTCTAACGGTTCGCAATGTTTGGCCGGCAGTTGGGCTTAGCGAGGCCTTAAACAGACGAGCTTTCGCGCGGGGCACTTTCTTAATGGGTCAGCCCACTCGTTGCGTCGTACTGAGTCGGTACTAAAATTCCACAAAAAATACGATGGATCGAGGAATCGAACTCGAGAGCAGACGATCGAAAGGAACAGTTCTTTGCCAGTCGATCTAATGAGTGTAAATGTTATTTTTGGCCGCACGAACATTTAAGAACTAAATGCAACGCTAGACAAAAAGAAGTCGAAATTTAGACCGTTGTACATTTTTTAATATAATTTGAACATTTTGTAATGTACAATGAACAAATTTTAATTACACATTAATTTTTTTGTGAAATATACTGAACAATAATTAAATACACATTGAACATTTTCTGCGATATACGCTGAACCATTTTTACATATACATTGAACATTTTTTAATGTATGTTGAACAACTTTTTGCTACACCTTGAACATTTTTGTGATATACATGGAACTATATTTATATACACATTGAACATTTTTGTGATCTATACTGATTTTTTAAATTATGAACACATTTTTCAAAATGTGAACAAAATTTGAAAACCATGAACAGTTTCGAAATCATGATCAAAATTTGGATTTCAAAACATTTTCTTGAAAACAAAGTACAAAAATAAAAACGAAAAAGGATAAAATAAAATAAACAAAAACAAAAACAGCAAAACAAAACAAGGGAAAAAGAAAAAAATAAAGAAACAGGAAAACCCGTTAAAAAAACAGATAGAAAACTGGTTGAGGGACACTAGTGAGCCGGCCCGTACGTGATAGTGGCTTGTGCATCCCTAGTGTAATAAGTGTTCCGCCTGGGTCTCATCAGCGGCCGCGCTGTGGCGTTGTGGCTAGCGGGCGCAGTGCTTCGACGACAGGTCTACACTGTCAATACGTGTTTATATGCAATTTAGACCTTTTTGTAACGGCTCGCCCCAAACTTGGTACCGACACGTAAAAATTACGAAAAGTGGTACCAATCTGCATGTAATGCCTCAATTGTGGTACTTCCGTACAATTAACTCATTAAATTAGGAAGAGATAGCATGGCGTGGGACTTGAGGTAAAATGAGTTGTAGTGCACATTGTATTCATTTTTTGAATAAGAAATGAATGACCACCCAGTTACCCGGATGTAATGCTGCTCGAGGAGGATCTTCAACATGCAAGCTAGGGAAGGAGGCAACATTCCCCCGCGCTTCCAAGTAACAAAAGGTTCAGCAAATGGTGCCCAAGTATTATAGCTTGCACAAAGAGTAGCACAACTCTCAACTGCTTGAACATGTAATGCTCAACCGAAACGAAACAATTCAGGTAAACATCTCAATGCGAGATCCTACAGAGCGAGTGTGTGCCACCTGCATAGGAGATCGATGCTCGTTGTTATTGCATTATGTGTGAAGCATGCTATGGAAGCTTAATTAGTGCGACTTTGTAACATGTACTCCTATTACTACTTTTTAAGAATCACATGTACTACTAATGTGTACTAGGCGAAACAGTTGTCGTAAACAAGTGAACCTTGGGGCACCGAGGAGCAGTCTAATGTGTACTTCAGCATTCCACGGGGATTGTACAACTTGTTTCCCGCGGTTGTTGTGGCCCGCAAAAGGCCCCTTCCCGTCCAGGCCGATCGCCATCTTCTCTACTAGGTTAGCTTGGAGAAAGAAAGTGGTTAACAGACTTTGCCTCATCATCATAAAATTGTTCCTGGTTCCTTTTAAGCCCACGCAATTCATAATGGATGCTTTTTATTCTCTAGATATATGTATGGTTTTCTCATTGTTAGAGGAAATATGAATTGGAACTAAGGGGCACGAGGGAGATTGATCTCCATCCAACGTTGCTAGAGAATATTGGTATTGGGTATGGTGACATGAAGGTGCCACCACGTGCCCACCGCATTGTATCTCTTTTGTGTGCTAGTGGTACTATTTTAACGCATGGGTTACACTTCTATAGTTTGCTTTAATTTGCTATCTTCACCTTTATGTTGTAAAATTATATATTGACCATGTCATAGGCTCTCATCGGGTACACGCCTCCATGGCTTCCGTGGTCAACACCAGCACAACAAAGAGGCAAGAGCATGAGCAGGTTTATTACAATCATAATGATTACAATCATAATGAGAACTCACCCTAATGGTTCCATTGATTTCAATAGATTGATCTGTGTACCCTTGTAGGAATCCTCATTTGATGTATGAATCCCCCGAAGGAACTAGGGAAACAAATCCAGTTATTTTATGTTGATAGTGGTGATAATATCGATGGAAAGTTTATATCTTCACTCATGAAGTTAATACATGTGAGGATTGATTTTTGTTATTCATATAATTCAGAATAGGAAGACTGTCTCGATGAAGACTGGCCTTCTCACTCTCAACACATCTACGTCTAGATTCTTCCCTAGCTTCTTGAATTGAGATGCCGACAACTCTTTCCTAGGGAATCATGCCATCTGTTTGCTATGAAAAAACAAACTACGACAGATCATATAGATGAATATGAATGGAGTCTTATTAGCTCACTGTACACATCCAATATAACGCCTTCCTGAGCCCCTATGTAAAGGGGTGTCATGTTCTGCTTTACAATGGGGTTGATCATCCAATACATTGCTTGTTTGTTAAGAACATAAGAAGTCGATGCTAGAATAGATGTTTATCCAACAGAGGTTTGACTTGAGCTTCAATAAAACTAGTCGAGAGGAAAAATTTCACTGCTTCAAATTTAATTCCAATGGCATGTAATTCTTGCTAGGAGAAAGCATTGGTTGCTTCAGTGTCATGCAAGCTAGGTAAGGGACACAACAGCTCTCAATTAAACGCTTTAAATATAATGCTCAACCTAAATGAAACAATTCAAGTATGGATCTCAACACGAGATCCTATGGAGGGAGAGCCCACCACCAACATAGAAGATCGATGCTCATTCTTGTTGCGTTATGCGTTAAGCACACTATGGGCACTTAATTAGTGTTACTTTTTAGTAGACACAATTAGGCAGACAATTAGCATAAGCAAGTGGCCCAATTCGTGTTTAGAAAAAAAACAAGAGCATCACATGGCAATCTATATTCTACCCAATCAAAAAATACTCTAATGAGAAGAGGTGTGACCTCAGGTCGAGAGATGCCTAAATGTCGGGTCAGAGTGTCAATGCACCTTGTCGCAAGGATTGTACATGTCTGTTATTGTTGCTGGCCTGCTAAGGTCTCTTCCCATCGGTGCCTATCACCAAGTCCTCCATCAAATGAGGTTGGCGACATAAACTATTGTAACAAACGGAGCCTTGTTTCCGTAAAATTGTTCCCGGTGCATTTCAAGCCTACACAATTCAAAATAGTTGCTCTCCACTCTCTAGATATATGGATAACCCCTCATTGCTATAAGAAATTGGAATTGGAACTAGGAGACATGAGAGATAAGAAATTGGAATTGGAGTTGAGAGGCATGGGGGAGACTGGTATTTATTGGTTGGGTATGGTGACATGAAGGTGCTACACTGACCCACCGCATTGCATGACTATTGTTTGCTTCCGAGAACTATTTTCGCGAGCCAGCTTTGATTTTCTATCTTCACCTCTATGTGTAGTAAAATCATATATTCAGCATGTCACATGCTCTCATCGGGTGCACGCCTCCACAGCTAAATCATCGATCATCAAACAAGCTACAAACCCTGGTATGTAGGGAAACCACATGGCACATGGGATGGCTTAGGTGGACGGCACCAACCCACAAAGTGGCGACAGCCACAAGCGGGTTTATTACAATCATGAGGAGAACTCATCCTAATGGTTTCACTTATTTGAATGGATTGATTTGTTGTACCATAGTAGGAATCCTCATTCAATGTACGAATCCCCTTGAGGAAGTGGGGAAGCAAATCCAATTTTTTTGTTATGATACGAGCAGTTATAGTTTCGAGGAAGTGGTGTATCTCTTCATTCATGGATGTAATAAAAGTGAGAACTGAGTCTGTTATCCATATAATTTGAAAGAGGAAGATCATCTTCTCAAGAAAGCCCGACCTTCTCGCTCTCGGCACATCCGAGTATTTTGCCTAGATATTTTTTTACTATTTTTAAATTGTTTTTTTTTCTAAGCGGGTGTGCCTAGACCAAGGTTCCAAAAATCCGCATCCGACTCGATGGTAGATGGATAAATTTGTTTTATAAACAATTTATCATACGTGGAGTATTGGTGAAGTCTAGTATCCACTCGGGAAATTTAAAACTGAGCGGGTAGCTATCTCAAAAAGAACAAAAAAAACAATCAACACTCGAGAAATTTATTTAAAGAAAGCAAATAAGCAGGGGATGCTTTGGTAGACGGCCCAGATACTTTCCCCCACCCCGAACCGCCCATCGATTCTCGTCTCCCGACGACCCGCGCGGCGGCGCGCATCTGGGCCTCCGCCGGCGGCCGGACTACATGAGTGAGTCCCTCGCTTTCTCTTCTCCCTCCCTCCGTTCTTCTCGCGAGCGGGGCAGGCGGAGCAAGCCCGAGCTTGGCCGGCAGCGCGCGGTGGGCGGGGCTGCTGCTTCTTGCCGGCGGCGTGGCAGTAGCGGGGGCGGGTCCTTGGCGCATTTCTTTAGGCGTGCTTTCCCGCTGCAGGAGCAGGAGCAGGAGCTTCGGAGACGAGACAAGACGGTGCTGACGCGCCCATGAGCTTCACGGCAGCAGCTTGATTTCCTCCCCCAAATTCCAGGTTATTTGGCCCGCCCTTGAATCCTAATCTTCCTCTTAGTACTAGTGCTTTGCAGAGAATCTCCATGCTGTTGACTTGTCATCTACAGTAAATATTGCCGAATTGCCAGCATAGAATGTCCATGGTTTTACAACGACACAAATATGTTAATTTATGCTCCCTCCCCCCGAAAAAGTTTGCACTGACTTGGTGCTAGATACATCAATTTGAGGAACAAATTTTTCCCGACGGAGGGAGTATTCAACAAGAATGTGTGACCTGCTGAACAACTTACCTGTCCCATCTTGGCATGGGTCATGGCAACCTTGTATGCCCACGCTTCGCGCACTCCTTGATAATTGGAAACTATAGCCTGTACATATGATCATTTTCCAATCAAGGTTGCAAGTTATTTGGAATTCTAGGAGCATCCTGTGTACAAATAAACTGAGGAAATACAGGAACACAGAATTATTACAGAAGCCAGTCAAACAGAATAACATTGTCTTCATCAGAAATGCAAGTATTGTGCTCCTGTTTTCGTTTTTAATCCTTTTTTTTGCTTTTTTTTTACCTTTCATTTAATTAATCATAGTTGTATTACATCCAGTCTATCTTGTAACTATTGCAACTTTACTCAACAATTCTTTGTCTTGCTCCCTTTGTTATTTATAGGACATAATGGCAGATATACAGTTAAGCCGTTACACTATAAAGTCCCATGGAGCCAAAATTGCAAGACTCCACATGTATGACTGGATAATACTTGTCCTCCTTGCTGTCATAGATGGATTGTTGAATATAATTGAGCCTTTTCACCGTTTCGTTGGGAAGGACATGATGACTGACTTGAGATATCCCTTACAGGGCAATACTGTGCCCTTTTGGGCTGTTCCGGTGTGTTCTTGTGCTGCTAATTTTGGACTTTCCATTGTTTACATCATTTTTGTGCCATTCGAAAAGATAGTCCCATTTTTGTAACTCACATGATTTGCAGGTCATTGGAATTGTCTTACCCTGTGCCATCTTTGGTGGAATTTACTTCAAGAAGAAGAATTTCTATGATTTGCACCATGGCATTCTGGGTATCTAACATATTCTTAGGCATATGAATATGTTGATATTGTATGTGCAAGAAATAATTCGAAACACGTATATTTTTGTAGGTATTCTTTATTCGGTGCTCATAACTGCGGTGATTACTGATGCAATTAAGGATGGAGTTGGCCGACCACGTCCTGATTTCTTCTGGCGCTGTTTCCCAGATGGAAAGGATGTAAGATTACTAGCCAAGAACTTCACTTTTTCCAGTCACAAGTTTATCTTTGTTGACCTGCTCATTGTTCAGTTCTTATCATCTATGGAGCCCATATTTGACCAAAACTCATCGAAGGACTCTTTTTCAGCTTTATGATAATGTTACTACTGGCGTTCTGTGCCATGGGGAGAAGAGTGTCATCAAGGAAGGTCACAAGAGCTTCCCAAGTGGACACGCATCATGTAAGTCATTTAATTGGTAATACTGGTGTCAGGCATTTGGTCAGCTATGCCTATGGAATTCTTTAAAACTCAGTTAGATACTTGAAGTTGTTTTTTACACCCTTGTGATAATCCTTTTTGACACAAACCATGCTGGGACCTGGGAATAAGTGATGGTACCTGTGTTTTTGCGGTTGGTTGGGCTGCTTGTGTTAGCTGGCTTTGGAGGCCTTGTACAATGCAAGGTGCCTAGTAGAGAAATAAACCAGTTTTTCCTCAAGCACCGGTGCTTATTTGTAGAGGCTAGATGCTTAATTAGGCATCCCTCCTGTAGAAATAAGCACTGGTGCTTAAGAAAAACTTGGTTTATTTTCCGAAGCACTCTAAGCACCTTGCATTGTACAAGGCCTTAGTGGCAGTCATTGAACCAGGGGAACTCTGATGGGTGGCTAGGCCACAATTGGGCATAAGACAGCCTGGCATTGGCTACGTTGGTGCGATGTGGCAGCGAACCAGGAAGTGCCCCATTTCAGTTTAGATGCTTTGGTTGCTGCTTGGTGTAGTAGTTGTGTGGTAACTAGTTCTGGAACTACTCCACGGCATAAAAACATTGGGTTTGTCATGTGTACCATTTTGTGGAGGTATATATATACATCTTGTAATGGACAATGCACATAAGTCATGTGTTTGATTAGAGACCCCACAAAATTGGCCTAGCCTTAGCCTTGTCTCAAGGTTGCAGCCAAAACATGCCCTGTGTGGTGAAATGCGAGTCCTATCAGAAGCATTTTTCTAGGTAAAATCAACATGTTTTCAGGCCAATTCAGTAGGGGTCTCAGTCTTTTATTACCCACATGTACAATCTATATATGTTGTAGTGTTGTTACAATTGCGTCAAATAGGTCATGGCTAGATCACCTAACTAGACCGTCGATATAATAACCTGTTTTCTTTCACCTTGTGCTAATAATCAATCTATTCCAGGGTCTTTCGCCGGCCTGGGCTTCCTCACGTGGTACTTAACTGGGAAAATCGCAGTTTTTGATCGTAAAGGCCATATCGCAAAGCTGTGCATCATTGTTCTGCCTCTACTTACTGCTGCGCTCGTTGCCGTTTCTCGAGTGGATGACTACTGGCACCACTGGCAAGATGTGTTTGCTGGAGCTATCATAGGTTTGTCTGCCATTTGTCGTTGTTGCGTAAATTAGTTATACAGATGACCTTCTAGACGCCCATAGTTGATTAATAAAAAAAATTATTCTCCTGTTGCCCTTTGCAGGTCTCACAGTGGCCTCGTTCTGTTACCTGCAATTTTTCCCATATCCTTTCGACACAGACGGTGCCTCCTCCCTTTACCAATCGAGTTTCGAGTCTTCCGTGGTTTCTCAGTGATAAATACTTAGCAAGTACTGATTTCCATTGCAGGATTGTGGCCTTACGCGTACAACACCCTCCAGCTAGCCGAGGCGGGCATTGCAGCAAACTCCTTCAGCGTGCGGCCGACAGAGGAGACGGTGGAAGAAGGGCAAGGTGAGGGTGGGATCGCCCTGAGAAACGCCGTGCGGCCCACGGAGGAGACGGTAGAAGAAGGGCAAGGCCGGGGCGGGGTCGCCCTGAGAGACGCCCTAAAATATGATGAAAACTAGGAGTGGAAGGATCCAGCGACACCCTAACTACAACGACCGTCCGTGGGCTTACGTTTTCGATGCACGTCGCAGGCGGCTGTCTGGGAGCTGTTTTTCTCATGCACACTTTGGTTTGATTGGTGTGTTATTGACCTGCTGGTGTTTTGTATGTACGTGTGCGACCATTTGTTTGTTAGAGGTTGATTGGATGGTTAGGCAAGTGAGGATCTGGCGTGGTACATTACCTAGTCAGTGCTAGTGGAGTGGGTGAGGACATTGTGCACTAATTATTTCTTGCCTTTTCAGCAAGCAGTATGTATATATGATTGCTTTGTTTTGTTTTGTTATCCAACCTGTGCTATTGATTGGCTGCTCAGATCAACTGGTTTGTTATCCAAAGATGTATAATCAGAAAATTTTGCTAATATGCAGGGATTCTCTAAGTACTACCAAATTTTGCTGCTGTTTTGTATATTTCAATGTAATACAGTTCAGAAAATCTTCCACTGAAGATATCAAGGAAACGCTACCAAATCTCATAGATAAATAGCGATCCATGTATAAACATTCAACCCGGCACACACAACAGGGCAACGAACGAAAATTGACAGATAATTTAGGACAGTAGGCACTTAGAATCACGAAGCAAAGAACCTAGTCATACAAAACCCAGTTCTCATACTACAGAAAGTTTCAAAAATATCTTGGTACGCTGGTGTCTCTCCACCCTTGTAGAAAGATTTAAAGACACATATCATGGGGTAGCATAACTACTGGTCGCTGATGGTCACTTCGACCTCGACGCCGGGCTCAATGGTGATCGAGGTGATCTGCTTGACGACGTCGGGGGAGCTGACGAGGTCGATCACCCTCTTGTGCACCCGCATCTCAAACCGATCCCAGGTGTTGGTACCTGTTTTACCAGAGACCAAGAACAAGTAGTTAGACTGAGTTCATCTCAAAATTTTATTTCAAAGAAAAAATGCACAGCAAGATTAACAGAAAACTGATTTGTGATGAGCTGAGCATCAGGTTTAAAAAGCTCGATTTTGAAACATCAAATGGATCAGACTAATCATATGCATCATCATTTGCTCAGCCCATCTACTAATTGCAAATGCTTCATTCTTGGTAAGATAAGATGCTAACTGGTTAAAACCAATTGTAACATAAGCTACAATCATGCCATACTGGTTAAAAAATGTGAGGAGGACTGAACTTAACACATTACTCGCATTGCCTGCTAGAAGGAACAGGTACAAAGAAGAAAATAATCACAAGACAGGCTAGCCATCAGTCTTAAAAAGCTCGATTTTGTATTCCTCAAAGAAAATCTCAGGAATATGTTGTTTCAGCATCATCTGACCAGCCCATCATAAAACATAAACAGAAAATCAACATCGCACATGACAAACTGTCATGGATAGGATCACTGCTAGATTCAGTGTGCAATAGATTTCAATTTACAAACAGATGACCAACATGTAGGATGACCAACAACCAAGAACGATACTCGTAATCTAACTTCGCACCGAGTGAACCAAGCATCAGTTTTAAAAAGCTCGGTTTAAGATACTTCAACGAAGGGACATCTCAGTAGCATCTCCTTGTAACATCACGTGCTCAGCTGACAAACGGTTCATATGCAACTACTCTACATTATTACCACTGTAATAGAGCTGCATCTCAGATACACAAGAACAAAGCAGTACGTTGATTGATGGCATGCCAGGCATCAGTTTTAAAAAGCTCGATTTTTAGATCATCAAAGACCGGAAAGGCCTCAGCGGTCTAAATGTTTCACATCCTCTGCTCAGCACGCCACCATCAACGTACCAGCAATTCAAACCATAGACACGTCCTTACTGACATGGACTACCAGGAACTGATACGATGCACGGCATGTAGGCAAAATAAAAATGGGATCAGGCAGAGAGGTAGGGAGGTGGCTACCAACCTTCTCCACAGGGGGACTTCCTGGTGGTGATGTTGAGCACCTTGGTGGGCATCCTGACGGGGCCCTTGACCTTGAGCTGCTTCTCCTTGGCGCCCTTCACCAGATCCGAGCACACTGCACACGCACAAACGCATCAGATCGGAGACGAACGGTGAAGAAGCAAGAGAAGGGATCGGATGGGGCACTGACCCTTCTCGAGGTTCTTGACGGACTTGGAGGAGAGGGTGATGCGGATGCGGTGCTGCACCTCCTGGGTTCCCTCGAACCCGAGCTTGCCCGACTTCATGGGCGGCGCGTAGGCCAGCTCCGTCGCCATGGCTGCCGGTGGAGGATGGGAGGGAGGAGGCCGCGGCGCTGCGGGCGAGCTAGGGTTTGGGGCGCAGAGGAGGCGGCGGCGGCGCTGGGGGTGGAGCTCGCTAGGGTTTGCTGGGGGCGCTTTATGTAGAGGAGGCTGTGTCTGTGGTGGGAGGAGGCATGGGCTTGGGCTGGCGTGGAGACTTAGCGGGCTTCCAGAATTGCGCTGGGCCGCCCGTCGTAAAAGAACGCAGCCTGGCGGCCCAATAAGCCGATCTTCTTTTCTTTTTTCCTAAAAAAATAGAAGCAGATCTTCTTCGGAGGGACTACTGTAAATTGCTCTACAAAATGAACAATGCATAACTGAGAGAAGCTGAGCTGGTCTCAAAGCAGTGTGCTTCATTCTTTATCAGTGAGCTCAAGATGAAACTTATCGAAGACTGGTTAGCAAGACTGTGGGAGAAAAAGTACCAACTCGGGGGCATCCTAAACTGAAGGAAACAGATTGTTATAACTGTGGCGTGGTAAAAATTCAGACAACACAGTAATGAACAAAAGTTTGAAAATTCA
>NC_041382.1:723568107-723592164 GCF_002162155.2 Triticum dicoccoides | reverse complement strand
AGAGCCCAAAACGCACCAAAAACAAAAACAAAATTGCAGATAGGACATGCGAGCAGAAATCGCTTTACGCAAATTCTACATATTTTTTTGAAACCGCCGTGGAATGCATGCAAAATTTACATATTTTTGAATGAAACTTCGCAGATCTACACATCATAAACAAAATTTGCTACTCCATAACATCTGGAAATCATCATCATACACAGGTTTTGCACAACCAGCAGCAGAATAATGCTCCCTCTCATATACGGATATACCAGGGTTACATGACGAAACTCTTTCAGATATTACAACACGGTTGATTTCCTTTTCGGCAAGGAGAATCCTGTCGTGCAGCGCATTCATTCCAAGTTTTCGCTGAGCGGGAGGCCGTGCGGGACTCCAGTGCTACGGTAAGGTCTCTTCTACCTCTGGAACGGTATCGGTGCACGTCCTGGCCATGTTTCGATCTTCTCGAAGTACTTGACGGGGACAACGCCGTCGAAGCCCTCCGTCAGTATCACCTTGTTGTCTGAGATGTATAGCTTCATCCCGTCTGAGAAACAAATTCAGAAATCAAATGTTAGCCTCTAGTCTAGAGAACCCAAATGATTTGCTGGTATTTACATGCGGCAGTCATACCTTGGAGTGCCTTTCTGACATTCAAATACATCAATATGTTTGCGCCACTCCGCATACCTGAAGAAGACAAACCGTTAGTCCATGAAAAGGCAGAGGTGGAAGAAAAATTAGACCGCAAGATGGGAATAAATAATTATCGGGTATGAGTTGATGATGCACCTAAATAATGGAGAACCGCAATAACTGGGAGCACATCAGATTTACATTGGAAAGATAAATATGGATAATTTTCAGTATGATTTTACTTGGAAGAACAGCTTTAGTCCTTCTATTTGTTTCCATAAGAATAAACTCAATAATAGTATGTTTGAAATGGAAAATCGTACCACTAATAACACCTCCATCTGATGGTAAACCACTGGAGAAATGTACATGTAGTCTTGCCATACGTTTAAGCCCATATTTCAATATTGAATCAACATTTTTCCTGTAAGTTCCATGGACACAGACTGTGGATAGAAAAAATTAGCACAAACGCCAGCCATTCAGGAGAGGATGCAAACACGAGTGTTAAAATCAAATACCTGAGACTTCATCAGCCGATAGAATTGGTTTCAACAAGCTCTCTGATGTAACAGTCTGCAAGAGGTTTACTTGATTATTATAATGGCAAACATGATTCGCTAATTCCACTAGGCTAGTTACTTGCAAATAAATTCACTTGATGCTAGAATAGGGTAGCAGATCACATGCCACAAACCACCTCAACACGGAAACAGAACAGGAACTCTGCTCCCAGAAATATGCAAAAATAGGAATGAAGATTGGAATTATGTGTCTTCTGATTAAATTAGGGTATTTCGCATATGACCTCAAGAACTGTGAGGGAACATGTAACAATGAAGACAAGTCGCTAAAAGATAAGTTGATTGTATTCTCTGACTTAAGATCAGATATGATTTCTTTCAAAACATACCCACAGGTTACAAAGCTACATTAGTACAATCCTGTAATAGCTTAGGCATCAGAGAGGACAGGAGTGTCTTAAATCTTAATTACTAACATGGAAGCTCAACCGTAGTGCTAAAGAAGAATATACACTATCGCTGTATGCCTGTATAGCACATCGAGGAAGCCAGACCAGGATAAATCCAAGCCATTATCAGCACGATGAATTGCAACTTCATTCCTAGTACGGGCCAACAAGGACCGACACTATAATTCTTATGACTAGTTAACAATAGGAAAACTACCACCGAGATTATATTACTGTAAAAACATTCACATCTCGAGCTAAAGCACACAATGCCCCATATGGAATTGATTCGAAAAAGTCTGTATGAAAATCCCAAGAGGGTGCATGCCACTATTAGGGCTCCTTTTATATGTCTAATTTTCTCAGAAGTTACAGAAAAGCAATGGTTACAAGGCAGATGATCATGAACATGATAAACACACCATACTTGTAGAAAAAAGAATACATTAGTGCAGGGGGGTTCAGGCAGAGAACATACTGTCACAGTGTGCCCCTGGTTAGCTCGAATCAGCAGCTCGCCATCCTCCTCCAACAGACCAAACCTCTGCTTGTTGTCTCGCCTGACCGCCTACATGCAAAATTGCAGAATTTTACTCAAATCGTCTTACAGCTCACAACAAGTTCAATAGTAACCTGATTAATTTTACAACTTACAGATATTTCCCAATTTATGTTCAAGGTGATAGCTAACAAGATGAAAACATGTAGCAGACACAAGTACACCAGGGTGCTTAGAAAGATCGTCTACTGTTAAGCAGGAAGATGAGGCATGAGCAATATTACCTCCCTGATTTCATCCACCGTGTGGGAGTTGAGCGGAACCTTGGCGAAGGTCTCCAGGTTGAGGCGGAGCAGGTCGCGGACCCGCACATACCCGTCGCTCCTCATGTTCAGCCTCAGCTCCGGCGCCATGTGCCGCAAGACCCTCGTCCTGAGAAGAGAAGCACAGAAGCACTAGTGAGTACCCGGCTAGCATCAACGCGACTGCAGAGAGGGGACCTGGGGCTTTGTGCCAGTGTATTACAGGAGGCGGCCGAGGGCGTCGATGCGGTTTCCGCCGTCGCCACCGCCATCGCCACGTCCACCCGGTCGCCTGCCACCGCCACGGCCGCCACGCGGCTGGTGCGTGGAGGCAAAGGCGGCAGCATTGGAGCAGTAGCCAGAGGAGGAGGAGGGGTTCATGGTGAGAGGGAGGCGGAGGGTTGAGCGGAAGGAGGGGTGGTGGAGGAGGAGGGCGCGTATCGGGGAGGAGATTGTGGCGGCAGTGAGGGCTCTCATAAGCAGCGGAAGTGGCGGCGGTGACACGACCGGCGACGCGCGGTGGCGGCCGGACAACCCCTGCTGATGAAGACGGGTGAGCTGGGCCGGGTTGCTGCCTGGGCTTGCGCTACGGTAGCCTGGAAGATTAAAGACATGGACTGTTATCAATTACAAAAATTCAAATTCCACATATATAATTTCAAAAGCTAAACAGGAGAAGTTGCAAAAGTGAATAGCAACCAAATTAATGTTCACAGCACAATTTCTCTCTTTTATTTGTTGTCAATACATACATCTACGGTAACCTGGAAGATTACAAACATAGAATGTTGTCAATAACAAATTTTCAAATTCCACGTACGCTTTCGAATGCTAAAAAGAAAAGGTTATAAAGTGAATAGCAGCCAGCATAATGCTCGCAGCACAATTATCTTTTTATTTGTTAAGTGTGTCAACTGAATCTTAACTTAACCTTGTGACATACTCCCTCCGTTCCTAAATATTTGTCTTTCTAGAGATTTCAACAAGTGAATACATACGGAGCAAAATGAGTGAATCTGCACTCTAAAATATGTCTATATACATCTGTATATGGTAGTCTATTTGAAATATCTAAAAAGACAAATATTTAGGAACGGAGGGAGTAGTAAACACACCATGTGAACCTACTTGAATTTTTCTGTCAGAATTTTTATGACATTATGGTTGCAGTTACTACGTGGCCTGGAAATACAGACTGCAAGAATGAGATAACACTACGACACATGGTAGATGTATGTATGTTCAGAGTATATATGAGAATCAAGTCGCTCTTTCTTCAGAAACTAGTAGTAATACAAAAAAAGAAAGCCAGACAAAACTACCGTAGGCCTAGTGATTACATTAGCAAGTACAATAGTCTATAACAAGTAAAACACAGATGAAACCCCAGACATCAATCAATCTTGTAAAGTTCTAAGAAAGTGAACACTGCTATGCTGGACATAGAAGCAAGGTGGGGCATCAGCCTGAGGCGCTCGGCTGAAGGGACGCCATGTGGTAAACTAACGAACAAAGTATGCAGACAAGTCTCGCTAGGTTCAGAAGCAGGAAGCGGCGGTAGATAAGCTCGACGGACGCACCTCACGGGCTCCTACCGGGCCTGGAAGAACGAGGCCGCGGCGGCGGCGGAGGAGGAGGGGTCGGGCACGCGCGGCGGAGGGGAGCGCGCGCGGCATCCGACGGGACGGCGTGGGAGGCGACGCAGGAGGAGAGCGCGCGCGGCGGAGGAGCGGCGTGCGGGCGGTCGGCGGCGGAGCGAGAGGGTTGGGGGAGATGCGACGCGAGGGGGGACAAATCCTGCGTGCCCGAGCCGCAATTCTTTTTTCTTCTCTCCTTTTTTCTCGACGTTTTTCCGACCGAGCCAGCCCGAGGTGCGATTTTTCTTCTTCTCTTTTCCTGAGACCACGGTCGGGAGTAACCTAGAGCACTCGGCGACTCCACCCATCGAAATCATGTCCGCTGCTGCACTGTCTCGGGATGTGTGCAACATAATTGTAAAATAGTTTTTCCTGGCTATACACGACCTGTAGCTTATTCTTGAACAATTTGTACCTGTCCATCGGCATTAACTGCAACTGCATAGGGGCCCATTAGAGCACTGTACAGTTCAGCCATCATAATCAATTTAACACTCATGCATATACCTTCACGAGTTAAGCCCGACCCCAGGAAGAATGCATTGTCAGATCTGAGGAGAGGGAAGAAAGTTCTCAACGAATCATACTGTTCTTCTTCCACAACGATCTACTATCCCTTTTCTTTAACCAGACAAGAGATATTGTTTTGGTACAAGTCCGAGGAGTTGTAGATCTTGAAGAAAAGATATGATTCCGTCGCCAGATCCCCAGCTCGATCCACGAAACGGCTCGCTAGATCTGGAAAACGGCTTCCATGGAAGGTAAACTAGCTTGTTTTTAAAGAAAATCATTCATATTCTTACTGCACAACCCGCTCACTAAAAAGATTGTTGAAACTGCTTTTATTGTGGTAAAGCGATGGAGTGTTGGCTGGTCAGCATGGTGGGACATGGTACATTGAATTGGCGTGTAATTTCTGCAGTCATTTAATGTTTGCATGGTAGTTGTGAGCAAAGGGCTGGATGCATGCTGTGCACGGGACGAAATGAGATATTTGAGCTGTGTGTGATAAAGGTTATTACGTCGATTAGTTATATGACAGTACAGACGGACCTTTAATTTGAGGTTTAAGAAAAATCAATTTGTGTAACAAATAAGTCCTAGCAGATGAGTACATGCAATTTTATTTTAATAATTCGAGGGGAGTGTAGCAGAGTGACAGAGAGAAAAGGAAATAAATAAAGATTTGCTAAAGTGAAAATGATATTAGTATTACAAATGAGTAGATGCGGAACATGAAATATTAAATAAATTGCATGGTAATTGGAATTACATAGTCCGTCTAATGGGGGCAGACAGTGCTTTAAGACTCAATGATTACTTGATTTATTGTCTATATTTAACAATGTTTGGTAGTTGGGAAGTTGGTGGTTGGGGAGATGGTGCATGTGGGCAGTCTCGCATTTGGACAGAAGTTTCTTTGCCCAGGAACAGAAACGCGTAAACTTTAGTACGGACATACACTGCAGTGCATGATAAACACGCGAGGAAGAATGTCTAAATACAAAACAGCTAATATAGTGATTTCGGATCCCGAGGAGAATTGATGGAACAGATTCCAGGGGGTAGTCGCCGAGTGCTCCTAGTCACTTTCGCATGCATATGTTACTAGTCTATATTACTATCTATACAGTGGGTGGTAACATATGTGTTGTGGCATGCATCACTTCATTTATTATGTTATAGACTCATCTTTTTTGATATGTGTGATGTTAGGGCATGTACAATGGTTGATAAGATAGTCTTATCTTAAGTTTTGCATGTAATTTAGAGATGACAAAGAAAAATGTCTACAATGGGTCATCTCTTAGCCTTATCTTCAATAACTAGCAATTCCTAAAAATGTGGTGAGACATATTATGCTAAGGGCATGTACAATGGTTGATAGGACAGTCTTATCTTAAGTCTTGCATGTAATTTAGAGATGACAAAAAAATATGTCTACAATGGGTTATATCTTAGCCTTATCTTCAATAACTAGTTATTCCTTAAAATATGGTGAGACAAATTGTGCTAAGAGATCATCTCTTGTCTTATCTTAAATAAGAGAAGACAAGCCTTTTCTTATGAGTTCTCTCTCCTCCACCTCACCATTTATCCTACGTGGCACTCCTAAGATAGCACCATTGTACATGCCCTAAGAGATCATCTCTTGTCTTATCTTAAATAAGAGAAGACAAGCCTTCTCTTATGAGTTCTCTCTCCTCCACCTCATCGTTTATCCTATGTGGCACTCCTAAGATAGCACCATTGTATATGCCCTTACAGTAACTAGCTATGTTACTACATGATTCTTTTTCTTTATTAATTATATGCCACATCATCTATTTTGTCTAGATAAGTGTGATGTTACCATTTATATTACTCTCACTATGGGTAGTCTGACGGTGGAGGACTAGTCAATAGCCTAGTGGCAAGGTCGTTGTGGCGCACCTTGCAGACCGGAGTTTGACTTTTGTCAGGGGCGAATTTTCCTCGATCTCATCTGGGTGGGCTTCTCCTATAAAAATGTCCTGGGTGCTAGTGCCCATGGATATTTTTTTTTCTGACGGTGCGAGCCCGAGGTGTGATTTTTTCTTCTATTTTTTCTTTTTTGGAACTCACATTTTACTATGGTGTATAATTAAAATTAATGAAGTTTTTTTGACAAGCCTATGAGTTTGCTTTCTTCAAGTTCTTATATTGTTTGGGGTTACCTAGATGTTTTTCCGTTTATATTTTGTGTATATATATTCCTCCGCTCATGAAAGGATCATATTGATTCCCCTTCAACCCGCCCCTGCCATCTTATTTAAGCTTTGGAATCTGCCAACAATGGTGGCCCAAGTAGTACTGCAACCATCTTGCTTGTGTGGATGCAGCCTGCATTGCTGCCCATGATGATTTAGGTAAATTTATCAATTCTCCTGCAATTTTATGTCCTATTAGCAATCAAATGTGCGTCTGTGGCTAGCATTGTACCAACTCACGAGGGAGCACCCCGCCACTAGGATTTCTCTTGTCTCCCGTCGGCGTCAGTCTGCCTCGTGTCCTTTGGCCTTGAGGCCACGGAGGCATGATGGATCCCGACCCTTGCCGGTGGGAGGGCTTTGGTTTTGGATGCTTTTCTGAGTTTTCTTAGGGTTTGTTTCCTGCACAGAGAGAAGAGGTGGTTGTGGCTCTCTAAAGATGGAATAAGGTTCTCCCTGCCTAGCCCCCGTCCCACTGGTGCTTCTAGCGTCATCAGAGGGTGTGTGGAGATTTGTTTCCGGCGGATCTCACAGGATTCGGTCGGCGTTTGTCTTCGGTGGATCCACATGGATCCGGTCTTTGTTCGTGTGTGTCTATAGGTTAGATCCTTCTGATCTAAACTTCTCTTCAACGACCTCGGTTGCTGTTTTGGTGCGCTGGTCCTATAGGGCCTTAACACGACGACTTCTGACTGTCTACTAGAACAAGTTTTGCCTGACTCCAGTGAGGGAGGGGCGATGACGACGGCGTGCCTTCGGCTCGCTTCATCGTCGCTAGGTGGTCTACAGATCTGGATGTAATTTTTATTATTTTTGGTATTCGTTGTACTATCGTGATTAATGATGAATAAATTAGAAGTTTTTCGCAAAAAGAGAAAAATGTATCTCCTATTATCGAGGTTGATTTGACATTTCCATTGTGTTCCAGATGCAGATCTTCTAACCCTATATTTGGATGTATTGTGTCTACACCACTACATAGTGAATCTTTGTGTTGGTTGTTCTTTGCGAATTATGATGACTTCTTCATCTTTTGTATCATGACATTTTTGTATTTTTCTTTACTGATTATTATGGTTCTAATTGATAATGAGAACAAATAACAATCTTCATTTTTCCATTAAAAATATACTACGAGGTATAATATATGTATCGTAGCAGAAATTTAAAATTTTCTACGCATCACTAAGATCAATCTATGGAGTAATCTAGCAACGAGAGGAAGGGGAGTGCACCTACATACTCTTGTAGATCGCTAAGCGGAAGTGTTGCAAGAACGCGGTTGGTGGAGTCGTACACGCAGCGATTCAGATTGCGGTCAATTCCGATCTAAGCACCGAACAACGGCGCCTCCGCGTTCAACACACGTACAGCCCGGTGACGTCTCCCGCGCCTTGATCCAGCAAGGAGAGAGGGAGAGGTTGGGGAAGACTCCGTCCAGCAGCAGCACGACGGCGTGGTGATGGTGGAGGAGCGCGGGACTCCAGCAGGGCTTCGCCAAGCACTACGAGAGACGGGGAGGGAGAGAAGTAGGGCTGTGCCAAGAGGAAGATCAAATCATGTGTTTGGCAGCCCCAATACCTCACACTACAGGAATCCAGTATTTTGCCGTCTGCCACGGCGGACGTCAAAGGCACGGAGGGCGGACGACAAAGAGCTTTGCCGTCAGCGGCGGACGGCAAACAGTGACGGCAAAGACAGGGTCGGCAAGCAGGTCCTTTGTCGTTTGCTTTTTATGGCGGACGGCAAAGAGCCCTTTGCCTACAGCGGCGGACGACAAAGAGAAGGGACGGCAAAAAACTGGACGTCCGCCAGCGTTAGTCCGTTAGGCGGCTAACGGCGGCCTTTGCCGTCCGCCAGTGGACGGCAAATTTGAGCGCCTCTTTGCCGTCTGCCAGTTGACGTCAGCAATGCGTCAGCGCCCGCTGTGTTTTGCCGTCTGCCACGGCGGACGGCAAAGGCAAAGTCTTTGCCATCAGCTTAGCTTTGCCGTCCGCCACGGTAGGCAAATTTGCCAAATGGCCCATCCCTCAGGAAGCACAGGTGGGCGCCACATGCCCCCTTTGCCGTCTGCCACCGATGACAAAGGGGTCTTTGTCGTCTGCCGCGGACGGCAAAGAGCCTGCACTGCCTCTTTTTTATTCTGTTTTTCTTATATCCAACAATTATCACAGCAAATATATCACAACACATATATATATCCATCACATAAATATCCAGCACATATATATCCAACATAATAAATATCCAGCACAATATATCCATCCATACATACATAGTAGGTTGCACATAGTTCCATCGATCCATACATATTACAATATGCAAAGTTTCATCATAGCAATCTAGTTTCATCATAGCAAGCGAGCAGAATACAAGAAGTGCATCAAAGGAAAAAACAAGCAATCCATCATAGGAAGCTGGCTTCCGTGAAGTGAATGAAACCTGCAAAATGACAAATAAGAAAGTTAGAAAAAGAAGACTAGAAGAAGAATTAGACTAGAAGAAAAAGAATAGAAGAAGAAGACTAGAAAAAGAAGTATATGCCATTTATTAGCTAACTTAGGTGAAATGGATCATTTATGAGCTAAATTAGTTGAAATGAATTGTTTATGAGCTAACTTAGGTGAAATGGATCGTTTATTAGCTAACCTAGGTGAAATGGATCATTTATGACCTATCTTAGGTGAAATGGGTCGTTTATGAGCTAACCTAGGTGAATTTGGTCATTTTGGAGCTAACTTAGTTGAAATGGGTCGTTTATGAGCTAACTAAGGTGAAATGCCACGTTTTTGAGCTAACTAAGGTGAAATGGATCGTTTTTGAGCTAAGTTAGGTGAAATGGGTCATTTTGGAGCTAACCTAGGTGAAATGGGTCATTTTGGAGCTAACCTAGGTGAAATGGGTCATTTTAAAGCTAACGTAGGTAAAATGGATCATTTAGGAGCTAATCTACATAAAATGGGTTATTTTAGAGCTAACTTGGATAAATTGGATCACTTGTAAGCTAACTAAGGTAAAATGAGTCATTTTAGAGCTAACTTAGATAAAATGGATCGTTTATGAGCTAACTAAGCTAATTATGCAATTTTTGACATAAGTAAGCTAAGTACATATCGTTTTAGAGCTAATTTAGGTAAAATGGATGGTTTATGAGGTCAGTAAACTTATTAAGTCATTTTGGAGGAAAAGAAGCTAACTCTAGGTCATTATGGTAAGCATATTGGAGGAAATAAAGCTAAGTCTAGGTCTTTATGCATTTGTTAAGAAAAACACTAGAGAAATTACCGTGATCAGGGAGGTGTAGGAGCGGGCTGGCTCGCGCCGGTAGCTGGAGAAGGATCGTGCGATGCGTTTCTGGATTAAGCTGCACCAAAGATCATTTCCAATGTCTCGTTAGCATTATGACACTCAAATGTTAAGACTAGCAAGTAATGTCCATTCAAATTAAACTCACCGTGCTCCCAGGAGCAATCACTGGCATCGGCGGAGCGGTCTGACGGGACTTCTCGCACATAGACTGCACATTTGGTTTTCACAACAGAGTCATACTAGTTAGTAATGAGACTCAAATGTTAAGACTAGCAAGTAATATGCAGAGGAAACTTACCACAAGGAGCTCGTACATGGCCCTTGCCTGCATGTCATTCCGTGCCCTCTCCTCCTCCAACATCTTTGTCGTCCTCTCCTCCAACTCCCGTCGCCTCTCTGCCGCCTCCACTAGAAGTTTCTCCGTTCTATCTCTCTCACTCTGTATAGCAGCCTGCAACACCACTCACATGACCATTTGTAATCATTGATGGAAGCGCACACAATGTAATGGAGAAAGATAGCTGAGTACGTATAACTAACCTTGAAGGCGAGTTGGACTGGCCGTTCACGAGGCCTTATCTCAGGAGCGGAGCTCGACTAGCGCGCCTTGATCTCCGGGAGAGTGCTAGGACAACGGATAAGTCCATCTCCCATGGCTATGGAGCCATGGGACCTCCCGCCACTAGATATCATCAGCAGCTCTGTATCAATGGGACCCTGGCTCGGGTTAAAGTCCTCCCCTTTCCTCGCCTTCCCCTGATCTCTATATTGCATGAGCTTGTCGTGGGCGGAGATGTTGGTGAAGTTCTTTGGATCATCGAGGTCAGACGCAGAGAATGCCTTGACTTTCTTGTAAGGGCCAGTGTGGGCCATGGCATACAGGTCGTACACCTCTGGCACCTTATCCGCCTTATTGTAGCGTGCCTGAAAGAGAGAAACAAAGTAAATTAGTAATTAAAGGGCTAAAGCTAGCATGATGAATGAATTGCATGAATCATGAAGCAAACCACATACCCAGTTCCGCCCGTACTGAAATAAGTTGGAGCTGCCTTGGTGGTGTGGCACACCTTCCATTTGGGCACGTTTGTCCTTGGACTCTTTGTGGGTGCCCGCCATTCTTTTGAGCACCACACATTGACCAACACCTCCAAACAATCCATCCGATCCGCACACCATCTCTGAGGGGCCTAAGTTAGCAAATAGAAACTTGAGAGCTACGGCTATGAATTACTAAATGAAGGAAGTAAGTACAAGGCCTTAAGAATTACCTTCATGTACTGCTCCTTACTCAAGAACTTATCGCGGCACTCCTGCTTGGGCTTCTTGATACCACGCCCGGCGTAGTAGTCTCGAACAGCCTGCACCCGAACCTCATGCCGTAAGTTCTGAAGTAGGCGCTTGCACTCCTTGTGGATAACATCTGCCACCTCCTCCTCGTATCCCTCCTCACACCTGTAGAATGTCTGCAATCAAATGAGACAATATCGATTAGTACAATTAATAACTTGCTAGTTGAAGATTTTTAATTGTGTAAAGGAGAAATTACCCAGAACTTTCTGATCACCATGTCTGCCCTCGTCTTGCACAAGACACCGTCGATAATCTCACCCGGCGGGGCCGGGGCAGCCAAGTAGTGCTCCCAACTCAATCCAACCTCTGGAAGCCGCCCCTCACTAGGCAACGTGACAAACCCCGGGAAGTTTTGCCGAATCAGAACTCCAAGGACGGAGTTGGGCCGGCGGACACTTTCATGGTGGTCCCAACCCCTGCAGCATGACAAGGCCAACACATCAGTTATTTGAAGAAACGTGAATGCAGAAGGTACAAAAAGATTAAATGCACTTACCTCTCCCCATCAGGGAAAATCAACCACCTCTGCTCGCGGGTCGCCGGCACGGACGGGAGCCGTGTAGCACCACGCTGGTAGACGTTGCCCCCTGAAGGAAATATTCCCTAGAGGCAATAATAAAGTTATTATTTATTTCCTTATATCATGATAAATGTTTATTATTCATGCTAGAATTGTATTATCCGGAAACATAATACTTGTGTGAGTACATAGACAAACTAAACGTCACTAGTGTGCCTCTACTAGACTAGCTCGTTAATCAAAGATGGTTATGTTTCCTAACCATAGACATGTGTTGTCATTTGATTAACGGCATCACATCATTAGGAGAATGATGTGATTGACATGACCCATTCCATTAGCTTAGCACCCGATCGTTTAGTATGTTGCTATTGCTTTCTTCATGACTTATACATGTTCCTATGACTATGAGATTATGCAACTCCCGTTTGCTGGAGGAACACTTTGTGTGCTACCAAACGTCACAACATAACTGGGTGATTATAAAGGAGCTCTACAGGTGTCTCCAAAGGTACATGTTGGGTTGGCGTATTTCGAGATTAGGATTTGTCACTCCGATTGTCGGAGAGGTATCTCTGGGCCCTCTCGGTAATGCACATCACATAAGCCTTGCAAGCATTGCAACTAATGAGTTAGTTGCGAGATGATGTATTACGAAATGAGTAAAGAGACTTGCCGGTAACGAGATTGAACTAGGTATTGAGATACCGACGATCGAATCTCGGGCAAGTAACATACCGATGACAAAGGGAACAAAGTATGTTGTATGCGGTCTGACCGATAAAGATCTTCGTAGAATATGTGGGAGCCAATATGAGCATCCAGGTTCCGCTATTGGTTATTTACCGGAGACATGTCTCGGTCATGTCTACATTGTTCTCGAACCCGTAGGGTCCGCACGCTTAATGTTACGATGACAGTTTCATTATAAGTTTATATATTTTGATGTACCGAAGTTTGTTTGGAGTCTTGGATGTGAACACGGACATGACGAGGAGTCTCAAAATGGTCGAGACATAAAGATTGATATATTGGACGGCTATATTCGGACACCGGAAGTGTTTCAGGTGATTTCGGAGAAAACCGGAGTGCCGGAGGGTTACCGGAACCCCCCCGGGAGAAGTAATGGGCCTTATGGGCCCTAGTGGAGAGAGAGAGAGAGGGGCGGCCAGGGTGGGCTGTCCCCCCTCCCCCTCTGGTCCGAATTGGAGTAGGAGAGGGGAGGCGGCGCCCCCCTTTCCTTCTCCCTCTCCCCCTTCCTTTCCCCCTCCTAGTAGGAGTAGGAAAGAGGGGAGTCCTACTCCTACTAGGAGGAGGACTCCTCCTCCTTGGCGCGCCCCAAGGGCCGGCCAGCCTCCCCCTTGCTCCTTTATATACGGGGGCAGGGGGGCACCTCTAGACACACAAGTTGATCTTCGTGATCGTTCTCTTAGCCGTGTGCGGTGCCCCCCTCCACCATACTCCACAATAATATTGTAGCAGTGCTTAGGCGAAGCCCTGCGACGGTAGAACATCAAGATCGTGACCACGCCGTCGTGCTGACGGAACTCTTCCCCGACACTTTGCTGGATCGGAGTCCGGGGATCGTCATCGAGCTGAACATGTGCTAGAACTCGGAGGTTCCATAGTTTCGGTGCTTGATCGGTCGGGCCGTGAAGACGTACGACTACATCAACCGCGTTGTCATAATGCTTCTGCTGTCGGTATATGAGGGTACGTAGACAACACTCTCCCCTCTCGTTTCTATGCATCACCATGATCTTGCGTGTGCGTAGGAAAATTTTGAAATTACTACGTTCCCCATCAGTGGCATCCGAGCCTAGGTTTTATGCGTTGATGTTATGCACGAGTAGAACACAAGTGAGTTGTGGGCGATATAAGTCATATTGCTTACCAGCATGTCATACTTTGGTTCAGCGGTATTGTTGGATGAAGCGGCCCGGACCGACATTACGCGTACGCTTACGCGAGACTGGTTCTACCGACGTGCTTTGCACACAGGTGGCTGGCGGGTGTCAGTTTCTCCAACTTTAGTTGAACCGAGTGTGGCTACGCCCGGTCCTTGCGAAGGTTAAAACAACACTAACTTGACAAACTATCATTGTGGTTTTTGATGCGTAGGTAAGATTGGTTCTTGCTTAAGCCCGTAGCAGCCACGTAAAACTTGCAACAACAAAGTAGAGGACATCTAACTTGTTTTTGCAGGGCATGTTGTGATGTGATATGGTCAAGACGTGATGAAATATAAGTTTTTGTATGAGATGATCATGTTTTATTGAAGTTATCAGTAACAGGCAAAAGCCTTATGGTTATCTCTCTATTGCATAAGATGCAAGCACCAAATAATTGCTTTACTTTATCGCTATGCGATAGCAATAGTTGCAAGAGCAATTGTTGGCGAGACAACCATGTGACGACACATTGATATAGATCAAGATGATGGAGATCATGGTGTCATGCCGGTGACGATGGAGATCATGACGATACTTTGGAGATGGAGATCAAAGGCACAAGATGATGATGGCCATATCATGTCACATATTTTGATTGCATGTGACATTTTCTTCTATACATCTTATTTTGCTTAGTTCAACGATAGCTTTATAAGATGATCTCTCACTAATTATCAAGGTACAAGTGTTCTCCCTGAGTATGCACCGTTGCGAAAGTTCTTCGTGCTGAGGCACCACGTGATGATCGGGTGTGATAGGCTCTACGTTCAAATACAACGGGTGCAAAACAGTTGCACACGCGGAATACTCAGGCTAAACTTGACGAGCCTAGCATATAACAGATATGGCCTCGGAACACTGAGACCAAAAGGTCGAGCGTGAATCATATAGTAGATATGATCAACATAGTGATGTTCACCATTGAAATTACTCCATCTCACGTGATGATCAGACATGGTTTAGTTGATTTGGATCACGTGATCACTTAGAGGATTAGAGGGATATCTATCTAAGTGGGAGTTCTTAAGTAATATGATTAATTGAACTTTAATTTATCATGAACTTAGTCCTGGTAGTATTAGCATATCTATGTTGTAGATCAATAGCTCGTGTTGTTGCTTCCCTATGTTTTATATATGTTCCTAGAGAAAACTAAGTTGAAAGATGTTAGTAGCAAAGATGCGGATTGGATCCGTTATCTGAGGTTTATCCTCATTGATGCACAGAAGAATTATGTCCTTGATGCACCGCTAGGTGACAGACCTAATGCAGGAGCAAATGCAGACGTTATGAACGTTTGGCTAGCTCAATATGATGACTACTTGATAGTTTAGTGCACCATGCTTAATGGCTTAAGAATCGGGACTTCAAAGACGTTTTGAACGTCATGGACCATATGAGATGTTCCAGGAGTTGAAGTTAATATTTCAAGCAAATACCCTAGTTGAGAGATATGAAGTCTCCAACAAGTTCTATAGCTAAAAGATGGAGGAGAATTGCTCAAGCAGTGAGCATATGCTCAGATTGTCTGGGTACTACAATCGCTTGAATCAAGTGGGAGTTAATCTTCCAGATAAGATAGTGATTGACATAATTCTCTAGTCACCATCACCAAGTTAGTAGAACTTCGTGATGAACTATGATATGCAAGGGATAACGGAAATGATTCCCAAGCTCTTCGTAATGCTGAAATCGACGAAGGTAGAAATCAAGAAAATTATCAAGTGTTGATGGTAGAAAAGACCACTAGTTTCAAGAAAAGGGCAAAGGGAAGAAGGGGAACTTCAAGAAGAATGGCAAGCAAGTTGCTGCTCAAGTGAAGAAGCCCAAGTCTGGTCCTAAGCCTGAGACTAAGTGCTTCTACTGCAAAGGGACTGGTCACTCGAAGCGGAACTGCACCAAGTATTTGGCGGATAAGAAGGATGGCAAAGTGAACAAAGGTATATTTGATATACAGATTATTGATGTGTATTTTACTAGTGTTCGTAGCAACCCCTCGGTATTTGATACTGGTTCAGTTGCTAAGAGTAGTAACTCGAAACGGGAGTTGCAGAATGAACAGAGACTAGTTAAGGGTGAAGTGACGATGTGTGTTGGAAGTGGTTCCAAGATTGATATGATCATCATCGCACACTCCCTATACTTTCGGGATTAGTGTTGAACCTAAATAAGTGTTATTTGGTGTTTGCGTTGAGCATGAATATGATTTGATCATATTTATTGCAATACGGTTATTCATTTAAGTAAGAGAATAAATTGTTGTCCTGTTTACATGAATAAAACCTTATATGGTTACACACCCAATGAAAATGGTTCGTTGGATCTCGATCGTAGTTATACACATATTCATAATATTGAAGCCAAAAGATGCAAAGTTAATAATGATAGTGCAACTTATTTGTGGCACTGCCGTTTAGGTCATATTGGTGTAAAGCGCATGAAGAAAATCCATGCTAATGGGTTTTTGGAATCACTTGATTATGAATTAGTTGATGCTTGCGAACCATGCCTCATGGGCAAGATGACTAAGACTCCATTCTCCGGAACAATGGAGCGAGCAACAAATTTGTTGGAAATCATACATACTGATGTATGTGGTCCGATGAATATTGAGGCTCATGGCAGGTATCATTATTTTCTGATCTTCACAGATGATTTGAGCAGATATGAGTATATCTACTTGATGAAACACAAGTCTGAAATATTTGAAAAGTTCAAAGAATTTCAGAGTGATGTGGAGAATCATCGTAACAAAAATAAAAGTTTCTACGATATGATCACAGAAGTAAAATATTTGAGTTACGAGTTTGGCCTTCAGTTAAAACAATGTGAAATAGTTTCACTACTCACGCCACCTGGAACACCACAGTGTAATGGTGTGTCCGAACGTCATAACCGTACTTTATTAGATATAGTGCGATCTATGATGTCTCTTACCGATCTACCACTATCGTTTTGGGGTTATGCATTAGAGACAGCTACATTCATGTTAAAAAGGGCACCATCTAAATCTGTTGAGATGACACCGTATGAACTGTGGTTTGGTGAGAAACCTAAGCTGTCGTTTCTTAAAGTTTGGGACTGCAATGCTTATGTGAAAAAAGTTTCAACATGATAAGCTCGAACCCAAATCATAGAAGTAAATCTTCATAGGATATCATTAGGAAACTATTGGATACACCTTCTATCACAGATCCGAAGGCAAGACTTTTGTTGCTAAATTCGGAAACTTTCTAGAGAAGGAGTTTCTCTCAAAAGAAGTGAGTGGGAGGAAAGTAGAAATTGATGAGGTAACTGTACCTGCTCCCTTATTGGAAAGTAGTACATCACAGAAACCGGTTTCTGTGACACCTACACCAATTAGTGAGGAAGCTAATGATGATGATCATGAAACTTCAGAACAAGTTACTACTAAACCTCATAGATCAACCAGAGTAAGATCTGCACCAGAGTGGTACGGTAATCCTATTCTGGAAGTCATGCTACTAGATCATGATGAACCTACGAACTATGAAGAAGCGATAGTGAGCCCAGATTCCGCAAAATGGCTTGAAGCCATGAAATCTGAGATGGGATCCATGTCTGTGGACTTTGGTTGACTTGCCCAAAGATCAGCAAGCAATTGAGAATAAATGGATCTTCAAGAGGAAGACGGACGCTGATAGTAGTGTTACTATCTATAAAGCTAGAATTGTCGCAAAAAGGTTTTTGACAAGTTCAAGGTGTTGACTACGATGAGAGTTTCTCACTCGTATCTGTGCTTAAGTCTGTCTGAATCATGTTAGCAATTGCCGCATTTTATGAAATCTGGCAAATGGATAAACAAAACTGCATTCCTTAATGGATTTATTAAAGAAGAGTTGTATATGATGCAACCAGAAGGTTTTGTCAATCCTAAAGGTACTAAAAAAATATGCAAGCTCCAGCGATCCATCTATGGACTGGTGCAAGCATCTCGGAGTTGGAATATATGCTTTGATAAGTTGATCAAAGCATATAGTTTTATACAGACTTGCGGTGAAGCCTGTATTTACAAGAAAGTGAGTGGGAGCACTACAACATTTCTCATAAGTATATGTGAAAGACATATTGTTGATCGGAGATAATGTAGAACTATTCTGCAAAGCATAAAGGAATGTTTGAAAGGAGTTTTTCAAAGAAAGACCTCGGTGAAGCTGCTTACATATTGAGCATCAAGATCTATAGAGATAGATCAAGACGCTTTATAAGTTTTTCAATGAGTACATACCTTGACAAGATTTTGAAGTAGTTCAAAATGGAACAGTCAAAGAAGGAGTTCTTGCATGTGTTACAAAGGTGTGAAGTTGAGTAAGACTCAAAACCCGACCACGGCAGAAGATAGAGAGAGAATGAAAGTCATTCCCTATGCCTCAGCCATAGGTTCTATAAAGTATGTCATGCTGTGTACCAGACCTATTTTATACCCTGCCCTGAGTTTGGCAAGGGAGTACAATAGTGATCTAGGAGTAGATCACTGGACATTGGTCAAAATTATCCTTAGTGGAATAAGGATATGTTTCTCGATTATGGAGGTGACAAAAGGTTCATCGTAAAGGGTTACGTGGATGCAAGTTTTGACACTGATCCAGATGACTCTAAGTCTCAATCTGGATACATATTGAAAGTGGGAGCAATTAGCTAGAGTAGCTCCATGCAGAGCATTGTTGACATAGAAATTTGCAAAATACTTACGGATCTGAATGTGGTAGACCCGTTGACTAAACTTCTCTCAGAAGCAAAAACATGATCACACCTTAGTACTCTTTGGGTATTAATCACATAGCGATGTGAAATAGATTATTGACTCTAGTAAACCCTTTGGGTGTTGGTCACATGTCGATGTGAACTATGGGTGTTAATCACATGGTGATGTGAACTATTGATGTTAAATCACATGGCGATGTGAACTAGATTATTGACTCTAGTGCAAGTGGGAGACTGAAGGAAATATGCCCTAGAGGCAATAATAAAGTTATTATTTATTTCCTTATATCATGATAAATGTTTATTATTCATGCTAGAATTGTATTATCCGGAAACATAATACATGTGTGAGTACATAGACAAACTAAACGTCACTAGTGTGCCTCTACTAGACTAGCTCGTTAATCAAAGATGGTTATGTTTCCTAACCATAGACATGTGTTGTCATTTGATTAACGGGATCACATCATTAGGAGAATGATGTGATTGACATGACCCATTCCATTAGCTTAGCACCCGATCGTTTAGTATGTTGCTATTGCTTTCTTCATGACTTATACATGTTCCTATGACTATGAGATTATGCAACTCCCGTTTGCCGGAGGAACACTTTGTGTGCTACCAAATGCCACACCGTAACTGGGTGATTATAAAGGAGCTCTACAGGTGTCTCCAAAGGTACATGTTGGGTTGGCGTATTTCGAGATTAGGATTTGTCACTCCGATTGTCGGAGAGGTATCTCTAGGCCCTCTCGGTAATGCACATCACATAAGCCTTGCAAGCATTGAAACTAGTGAGTTAGTTGCGAGATGATGTATTACGAAATGAGTAAAGAGACTTGCTGGTAACGAGATTGAACTAGGTATTGAGATACCGACGATCGAATCTCGGGCAAGTAACATACCGATGACAAAGGGAACAAAGTATGTTGTTATGCGGTCTGACCGATAAAGATCTTCGTAGAATATGTGGGAGCCAATATGAGCATCCAGGTTCTGCTATTGGTTATTGACTGGAGACATGTCTCGGTCATGTCTACATTGTTCTCGAACCCGTAGGGTCCGCACGCTTAACGTTACGATGATAGTTTCATTATGAGTTTATATATTTTGATGTACCGAAGTTTGTTCAGAGTCCCGGATGTGATCACGAACATGACGAGGAGTCTCGAAATGGTCGATACATAAAGATTGATATATTGGACGGCTATATTCGGACACCGGAAGTGTTCCGGGTGATTTCGGAGAAAACCGGAGTGCTGGAGGGTTACCGGAACCCCCCCGGGAGAAGTAATGGGCCTTATGGGCCCTATTGGAGAGAGAGAGGGGCGGCCAGGGTGGGCCGCGCGCCCACTCCCCCTCTGGTCCGAATTGGACTAGGAGAGGGGCGGCGGCGCCCCCCTTTCCTTCTCCCTCTCCCCCTTCCTTTCCCCCTCCTAGTAGGAGTAGGAAAGAGGGGAGTCCTACTCCTACTAAGAGGAGGACTCCTCCTCCTTGGCGCGCCCCAAGGGCCGGCCAGCCTCCCCCCTTGCTCCTTTATATACGGGGGCAGGGGGCACCTCTAGACACACAAGTTGATCTTCGTGATCGTTCTCTTAGCCGTGTGCGGTGCCCCCCTCCACCATACTCCTCGATAATATTGTAGCGGTGCTTAGGCGAAGCCCTGCGATGGTAGAACATCAAGATCGTCACCATGCCGTCGTGCTGACGGAACTCTTCCCCGACACTTTGCTGGATCGGAGTCCAGGGATCGTCATTGAGCTGAACGTGTGCTAGAACTCGGAGGTGCCGTAGTTTCGGTGCTTGATCGGTCGGGCCGTGAAGACGTATGACTACATCAACCGCGTTGTCATAACGCTTCCGCTGTCGGTCTACGAGGGTACATAGACAACACTCTCCCCTCTCGTTGCTATGCATCACCATGATCTTGCGTGTGCGTAGGAAAATGTTGAAATTACTACGTTCCCCATCACCCCCCTCCTCCCCCTCCTCCTCAAAATCAGTCGGCTCCCCGCCATCATCAGCATGGCCACTCGGCTCCCCGCCATCATCAGCATGGCCACTCGGCTCCTCAGGCTGACCCAACCAGGTACCCCATCCAGACGTGTGCTCCTCTGGGGTCTCATGGGCCCAACTCTCGTGGGCCGAAGGCCCGTCGACCGAGGCTCGTGGGCCAAAAACCCGTGGACCGGAGGCTCGTGGACCGGAGTCCATGCAGCCTCCTCCTCAGACGAGTCCACCCTAGCAGTCACGTGCTCGGGTGAAACAGCTGGGGGCGGCAGCGAGGAAGGCGCCGTAAGAGTCACCCTACCTCCTCTCCCGCGACCACGTGCTCCACCTCCTCTCTTCTTCTTACCTCGTCCCCTGCTGGGTACCGCGGTCGACGAAGAAGGGCCCGGCAGTGTCGCCATACTGTGCAGCAACTCTCGGCGGAGAGGTGCTTGTGGAATGGAAGACCTTGCACCACGCGCCGACGAAGAAGGGGCCTCGGCGCGCTCCCGACCAGCGCCCACCATCTTTGAACACCTGCCATGACAAAGAATAAACGAAATTAGTACAACATAAAAAAAGTACCGACATGAATAATAATATGTATATCACTTAAGTGTATCATCATCAAGTACAACATAAAAAAATTGAATACCTGGCACTACTAATAATCTCGATCAGTTTCATCAATAAATGCATAATCATCATCATCACTATAATCAATGATGGGCTCATAGGGTTCATTGGCATCAACATGTGCAAGGCCACCTTGACGTAATCGGTCAAGCATTGATTTCAACTAGCCCTATATGTTCATGAGTCCTTCTAGTCTCCTTCGGCTGAAACCAATAACATTTGAAGACTACGACATTCGGTGGCTTTTCACCATAGAACAGAAGTTCATAAATTGCTTCAACTCTCCCATAATACTCGGTACCTCCTTCGCCGATAGTAGATACACAACAATTTGTAGACTTTTGGTCGGCCATAGATAGCTCTTTGCCATAGGTACGAAAGCGATACCCGTTGATGTCGTACTTGTCAAATGAACGGACCTTATAGTCAAAACCATTAGCGACTTGGCTCAATTCAGCGTCCATAGACTCCGAATTAGCCTACAAGTTTAATATGAAAGGATTGTTGCATTACGCACAAATTAGCGAATGAAATGAAATTTTCTAATAGAAATTACCGTTTGTTTGAACCAAGAGATGAAACCGGGATAGCCGCCTACTTGCTTTGCGAGAAGCTCATACTCTTCGACGAAATCCTTTTGGATCTCCGCTCCATACGAGAATATGGTGACGTATCGACTGTATGACATATCCAGGAATAAGAGCAGTTCAAAGGAAATAGAAGTTGCGAAACAATGTACCGAGAACTTACTCGATGTATGACCGCACTTCTATCAGGTTGTTGAAGATATACAACGAAATGGTCCGCAATTCTTTGTTATCCAAAGATACTGGATGTGAAACACTAGCTGGTGCGAGATTCCCTTTGAATAGGCTGAGGTTGGATCCACCCTTTTTAGGGTCGTCAGCATTGTACCGAGTCTTCGGATTATCAACGTCAGGAAAATGTTCTTTCTTTGCATAATCTGTCCGAGGGGAGATTGAGTGGAAAGACAAATACAGGCCAACAACTGTATTGGGCTGCCGTCATACCAAACACACTGAACCCATCCGTGCTGATGCCGACTCGAGGATGCCTCAGATCTGTCGCTTTGTCAGCATGTAATTCATCAAACTTTTTCCACGCAACACCATCCGATGTGTGTACCATCATCAGATTCCCATCTGCATCTAGTTCGGTTCTTTTGCCTGTTTTGTGCCATGTCATCTGTCTGGCCGTCTCTTCGACCATGAAAAGAAGTTGAAGTCTTGGTACGATTAGCATATACAGAAGAACACTAACGGGGATTTTGGTCTATGTCTTCTCACCCATACCATTGTCTACCACAATATACCTGGAAGACTTGCAAATGGGACAATAGTTCATGTTCGCATAGTCAAGCCTAAATAAGGCACATCCTTTCTCACATGCATGTATCTTCCCATAGGGCATCTTCAGTGCACGGAGGATTTTGTCCGACTGGTACAGGTTTGTAGGCATTACATGGCCTTTGGGTAGAAAGCGTGCAAATACTGTCATAATTGCGTCATAGCATTCTCTGCCCAAGTTGAACTGAGCCTTCAGAGCAATTACTTGTGAGATGGCATCCAACTGACAAAGCTCAGTGCGCTCGTGGAGCGGATGTTTTGAAGACTCCAACATTTCATTGAAGGCCTTTGCAGATTCCTCCATCTCCTTGTCCGAATCCCGAGCATCATCATAGTCTTGCACCATGTTTTCCATCCCGGTACCATGCTCGTCGGTGCGACGACGATCTACCTCAGCTCGGTCACGTTGGGCAGACTCACCATGAAATGTCCACACCGTATAATCGGGCGTAAAACCACTCTTCTGCAGGTGTTTGCCCATTTCAGCCTCTGTCCTCTTTTCCGAATTGCCGCACCGGAAACAGGGGCACCAGGTTTTCTTCTGGCCATTTGCAAATGCGGCTTGCACAAACCCCTTGGTTTTTGTGAACCATTCAGCGCTCCATTTGTCCTGACCAGTGTGACCGGTATACATCCACGCACGATCACTCATCTTGACTTTCAGAGCTACTGGACACACAACAATTATATATGTAATTCACCATGTATATATATTCATCAGTTGATCTACTTTGTCAATTTTATTACGTCCATGCAACCTACACTCTAATAGGTAATGATAGGTCCTAATCCCACCCGTGTATGTGTAGAATGGGTTCATTTTCCCATGCTATGCTCCGGATCCGACACAAAATTTCGGCATCACCTCCCCGCTGTTCTCCTAATACACGTCTCTGCAATAAACAGAGAGGATGTGTACCCGGAGAACAACAAGGGATGCACTAACGAAATTTATGCGTCGGATCCGGAGCAAAGCATATGGGAAAACGAACCCAATCTACACATACTCGGGCTGTCCATGGATAGCGTTGGACAATTCGAAAGAATCAAGGTTATAAATATGCAAATGCATGCATATTTATAACTATGACGCTTTCGAACGGGAGACACATATTGGTTACGCATACTGATGATTCAAGACACATATATAGCTAGCTATCAAGTTTCATCGGAATAGATCAAATAATTAATGGGGGAGGAGGACATGTCATTTGTACTCACCCACGAATGAAGGGGCAGAGCTCGTCAAACGCACAGCGAGGTCGTCGAACACCAAACCTCGAAGTGATGAAACAACTGCACATTTAAAACTACCCGATCAACACAATTATATATGATGTTTTTCATAACAAAATCGAAAAATATATGACCTAACTAATAATTCACAAATATATGACCTCGTCGGCCTCTGGAAGGCCAAAGAACACCTTTTCGGGAGGTGTCGG
>NC_041382.1:723561315-723566720 GCF_002162155.2 Triticum dicoccoides | reverse complement strand
GGCGGGGCGGCGGCGAGTGGTGGGGGCGGCGACGCGCATGTGAAGAGCAGGGAGAGAAACAGAGAGAGAGGGGCGGGGTGGGGCGCGACCGTTAACGTTAGATATGTTAAATCTTTGCCGTCCGCCCCCCTTTGCCGTCCGCTTATTTGCTCTTTGCCGTCTGCTAGCAGACGACAAAGAGGGGGGCCGTTAATTTTTTTAAGAAGCTCATCAGTGGGGCCCCCTCCTTCTTTGCCGTCTGCTAGCCGACGGCAAAGAATCTTTGCCGTCTGCTAGCGGACGGCAAAGAGCTGGCTGATGGCAAAGAAGGTCTTTGCCATCAGCCAGTTCTTTGCCGTCTGCTTTTGGGTAGCTGACGGCGACCTTTCACTTGGATTGTAAGCTTTTCACTCGGATTTCCTGACTGAAAACATAGTCTGATCTTGTTTTGCCCCCCAGGTTGCATGCTCCCTCAGATCGAGACAACTTATATATGAAAATTGACCGGCTCGACGAGACGAAACTTTCTTCTGAGGGCCGAATCGCTCTCACAACCTATCAGACATCACCTAGATGGGTGTCTGGTACCTCACGCCATATTTTCGTTCAAGCCAGTCTATAGTGTATTGTCTCTAACTTTTGCATATGAACTCGGATTGAGATGATTTATATATGAGATGAAGAAAATTTATGTGAAGTGCTCCTTCATCCGAGGAGGTCTTCGAGGTGTAACCGGCCGAAAAGCACTCAGAACACCGAATTCTTCCACTCTGAGTACAGTTTCGGCCCCTAAGATGTGGTCAAATAGTGATAACCTAAACATTAAAGTTGTTCCACTCGACGACGCAAAAATTCCTCATGTTTTCTGGCAGAGCTTGCGTGCCAGAAAATACATTGCCTAGGGTAATGTTTAAGCACGATGTCAACACTCCATCGGCTGTGCATGTTGAGTACAATAATTGTTATTGGCCATATGCTCAGGCTTGTTGCTGCTTGGGTAGAGCCTTTTCGTATAATAGTCATCTAAGAAGAACCATTTGATGTCACAAAGGCCTCCACGTAAGCTTCTCATGTCAATTGCTGACCTTGCTTTGACCAGGTACTCCTTGGGAATATTAGAATTGTTCGACGGTAAGCTGGTTGTCTGATGATTATGACCATGCACCTCAAAGGAATACCGTCAACTATTCGGTGACTCAACACCATCAAGCATCCCGCTGAACAACATCTGTCTCTTGACTTAGATCCTGCAGATAACTAACAGCAGGAGTCGGAGCTTTTTTATGCACTAGACCCATGATTAGTGGCCGACTCAATAATTAAGTCGGCCTTGCCAGTATTGGCAAAGACTAAGCATCGCCTATAGGAGTAGGAGATAAACCATGGTGAACACCGCTAGATGCCGGCTTTGCCAACACAACGAAATATGCAAATATCGGCCATGTGTTCTTATTTCAAAGTAGCTCGGGTGTTTGTCCACCAAAGTGTTAATAGCCAAAATAAATCAGATGTTTCGTCTGAGAATAAATTCCATAGTGCTGATTTTGATGGTACGGTTGAAGGACATGGAAAACACTCCTTCTGAAGTCTCCTATAGTGAGATGAAAATCATCGTCCTCGCCTACAGACTTTACACTTGTACTCCCTTACTTCTTCTTGTCTCGCAACAGGAGCTGGTACATCATTCTCGCCTCGATGACTTCCCTTGGGGACCCATGACATGTTCCTCTTCTCTAACTCTTTGGCCCTGAGCCGCTTCAGCTTTCTTTCTTACCAATGTGATAATCCGAGTGAGCATCCCGACTGTGATTTTGTTTTATGCATTGGTAATTTCTTTCTATCTTTGGGCATTTCTGGCTTGGCCTGTCCAAACTCGGCGATTAGATCCTTGAAAGTTACTTGCTTCACTTTCTTGTCCTTAGTAGCCAACATAGAATCGGCTGGCTTTTTGTCATCTGGAGTTGGATCTGCAATAGCACACTTGCGGCCATCCTTTTTTCACTCGGTACTATTGCTTGACCACGTCCATCTTCTTCGCTGAGCTCTAGACCGATTCTTTTTGGTTGAGTCAGTCTTGGACATGTGGTTATTGAACAAATGATGATCCTCTCGAAGATGTGTAATTTTGGTGAGGTGGTTTAGAATATGATGGACGGTGTGCCCTTGATTTATAGCTGTTCCATACTTTATATGAATAATAGTCAGCATGGGGAGGTATCCATGGCATCGGCATTGGTATCCCAAAAGGAGGATCCAGAGTCTACTTGCTCAACTTCTTCCTTCGCCAATCCCCGTCTTCAGATTTATACCTTGGGGGTTAGCGAGGTTCTGCATGTTATCGACAGATGACATTGAACCGCATCAGAGGTTTTGCATAGTGGTTAGCGATGACATGGTCTAATGGGCGGTTAGCGAGGTGATGGTTTCACCGGTCGATAGACCAGGGGACACTAAGACATGGGATGGCCCCTTTGTCTCGGTGAAGAACAAGCTGGGTTGGGGGCCCGTGTGACCCATGGTATGCTGTCAAGCTTGGCGAAGAATGAGATGGGCGTGGCGTGCTCACCGTGGGTACTCTGCTACTCACCTAGAACTCCTTCCCTCCAAATCTAGGCTAGTTGTCTGGGAACCCTTCACCCAAGTTTGGGATGAATCTACCTATATGGGCTTCTAGCCCGTGGCTACCGATGCGAATCGGGAGCTACTCTACGGAGCACTTCCTTCAAACGATCATCGGACGTTCTCGGGGGGCTTTGCCACCGTGGAAGGAGCCACCCTTGGTGCGAATAACATAGTCTTAATCAGAAATGCTACAACCGCAAGCTTTTGTGCTCCTGTTTTTGTTATTAATCTTTTTTACCTTTTATTTCATTAATCATAGTTGTATTACATTAGTTGGGGTAGCACCAATTGAAGAGAAGCTTGTCCAACATCGTCTGAGATGGTTTGGGCATATTCAGCGCAGGCCTCCAGAAGCTCCAGTGCATAGCAGATGGCTAAAGCGTGCGGAGAATGTCAAGAGAGGGCGGGGTAGACTGAATTTGACATGGGAGGAGTCCGTTAAGAGTTACCTGAAGGATTGGAGTATCACCAAAGAGCTAGCTATGGACAGGGGTGCATGGAAGCTTGCTATCCATGTACCAGAGCCATGAGTTGGTTGCAAGATCTTATGGGTTTCACCTCTAGCCTACCGACTAAAGGCTTTGTTTTTGTTGTTGTTGTTGTTGTTGTTGTATTACATCTAGTCTATCTTGTAATTATTGCAACTTCACTCAGCAACATTTTGTCTTGCTCCCATTGTTATTTATAGGACATAATGGCAGATATCCAGTTAGGTTGTTACACTATAAAAGTCCCATGGAGCCAAAATTGCAAGACTCCACATGTATGTCTGGATAATACTTGTCCTCCATGCTGTCATAGATGGACTGTTGAATATGATTGAACCTTTTCACTGTTTCGTTGCGAAGGACATGATGACTGACTTGAGATATCTCTTAAAGGGCAATACTTTGCCATTTTGGGTTGTTCCGGTGTGTTTTGTGCTGCTAATTTGGACTTTCCATCATTTACATCATTTTTGTGCCATTCAAAAAGATAGTCCAATTTTGTAACTCACATGATTTGCAGCTCATTGGAATTGTCTTGCGCTATGCCATCTTTAGTGGAATTTACTTCAAGAAGAAGAATTTATATGATTTGCACCATGGCATACTGGGTATCTACATATTCCTAGGCATATGATCTTGATTTTGTATGTACAAGAAATAATTCGAAACACATATATTTTTGTGGGTATTCTTTATTCAATGCTCATAACTATGGTGATTACTGATGCAATTAAGATGGAGTTGGCCGAGGCTGACGACAAAGATGCTTTTCTTTGTCGTTTGCTATTGTTTGTCTTGACGACAAATACAGAGTTTGGTTGACGGCAAAGTCTTTGCCATCTGCCCGGTGAAAAGGTGATGGCAAAGAACTCTTGCTAACAATCTCTTTGCTGACGGCAAAATCTTTGTCGTCTATATTTGTCGGATTTCGGGTTCCGATAGACCCTTGAGGTTCGAACACTGGGGTGCGAGCGGAGATTTCGCCTTCTACCTACCTGCACCCCTCCTCCTCGCTAAGATCTAAGCTATAGAAAGAACAGCACAAGAGACACAGGGTTTATACTGGTTCGGGCCACCGTTGTGGTGTAATACCCTACTCCAGTGTGTGGTGTGGTGGATTGCCTCTTGGGCTGATGATGATAAGCAATACAAGGAAGAACAGCCCCGCGAGGGTCCGTTCTTGGCTGGGGGGATGAACTGCTAGGAGGAGTTCAGTCGCCCTTCTCTCTCTCTCTCTGTGATGCTACTCGATCCGATCCTAGCTAGTTTCTCTCTTGGCTTCTAGATTCTCCCTTCTTGATTGCCCCCCTACCCTGGGGGTGGCTAGTCCTATTTATAGGCAAAGGCCCTGGGCCTCTTCCCAAATATTGAGCGGGAAGGGCGCCAACAATTGGCCATTTTGAAGGGGAACATCTGGTACACTTATCCTGACTAAAGTTGGTCCTCGCCTGCCAAAGGCTCTGGCGGTGACGCTGGCTTGGGCTCCACAATGACTTCATCCCTACCGTTGGACTGGTCTTGGTCTCGTTGCACCGAAACGGGTGCCTTTGCTTGATGCTCTCGCCTGCGCTTGCTCCCTTTGCACTAAAGAGGAAAGGAGGACACTACGCGGCTGGCGCCCGCCTGGCGCCTTTGGTCGTGATGGCTTGCATCACGGGCACCTCGTGAGGTACCCCGCCTTGATCTCTCTGCCTCCTCACGAGCCAGCCTGATGAGGCCGTGCCTGAGGAAGCTCCGTGTCGTCCACCCCGCGAGGCTTGGCCCCTCGCGAGGGTCTTGGGTCTGTGGTGATGAAGATGGGACGTGCTGGGCCCCTCCTCGAGCCACGCCGCAGGCAGGCAAGTCTGGGACCTCCGTTCCCAGAACGCTGACAGTAGCCCCCGGGCCCAAGGCGCGCCCGGACTTGGCCGTGCAGGGAGGCGAAAGGGCAAGAGCGAAGCGCCGCGGGCCCTAACAGCCTGCGGCCTTGGGCACCGCATGGCGGTTGATTGGACATGGGTGTCTCCACTTCCCCACGGCGCCTCGGCAACTGCACGGGTTGGACAAGTCCCTGCATGCAAAGAAGGTCATGATTACCTGCGATTGTGGGGGCCGACGGTTGGCCCTCGCCGGCTATAAGTACGGAGCGGCGCGCGCCCTTCCAGTTCATCCCCCCTTGCTTCTCCTTCTTCTTCATGGCTTCGTCGAGGAGGTTCTCGGCCGCAGAGAAGGCGAAGGCTCGCCAGGTTGAGCCTACCTCTCCCCAGCCCAAGCGCGGCCGAGGGCGCCCTCGCAAACAACCTGTGGCCTCCACGGCAGCTCCCCGCGGCCGTGGAG
>NC_041382.1:723537944-723561107 GCF_002162155.2 Triticum dicoccoides | reverse complement strand
AGTCGCGCGTTCCCCTAGGCCGCGCTTTCACGCTGCAGAGGTGCTGCCGGAGTTTGTTGTGTGGTCGGCTGAGCCGACTAGCACCCGGCTTCAACTTACTCGCTTCCTCCTCGGCGAGCTCCCGGCCGGCGCCCCGGGCGGCCTCTGGCTTCAGGCAGACGGCTGCTGCAGGTGGGCCTCATGGTCTTCACTGGAGGTCTCCGCGGCCGGGAGCCTGGCCTGACCCGCGGTTGGCAGACGATTGCCCGCGCGCGTGGCCTGAGCCATCGGTGCACCCTGCATTTCAAGTTTGACGGCGATGCCACCCTCTACGTGAGGGTGTTTGGGGAAGATGGTCGCCGCGCAGGGTGCTTCCCTGAGGACGACGACCGTGGCCGGGGACCCAGCCCCGGCGATGATGGAGAGGACAGCGCTCGCGTGATTGGCAGCGCTCAGGGTTCCCCAAGCTTCACCGGTTCTTCTTCAGGCGGCGACTCTTCTAGCGGTGGCAGCGGTCAGCCTCCACGCCGTCGTACCTACTTGGGAGGTGGTAGCGCGTCTGACCGCCGTCGCGCCTCGGTGAAGCGCGAGAGGGAGTCTGCCTGAGCCCCGGAGGCAGCTCGAGTCTTCCCTGCAGGCCGGTGTGAGGCGAGCTGCGCCTGATTTGTTCTTTCTTTTCCTTTTTCCTGCGTAAAAAGACAGTAGCGTGGAGCCCCGCGGGGGCGTGTTTGGGTTATTGCTGTTAATCATCGCTTTGCTTCCGTTATCGTGCCTTCCGGCTACGTGCCCGCGCGTGGATAGTTCCCGGCCCCAGCCGTTGGGGGGGGGGGCGACCGACCTAGGCCCTGTGTTCGTGTCGCGGTGCCCGTGGGGCACGGACTGGAGGGGTGCTCCTGTAATGGACCCAGGCCGCGAAACCTTTGAATGACTAGGACGGAAACACTCACGAGGGCGCTCGACTGCCCCCCTCGCGAGGCCTTGCATAAGAGAAATCGAGGCAAGAGAGTGAAAAGTCGAAGAACCACAAGCCAAAGACGGCAACAACTTCAATAAAACTTCGAATGAGAATGAACAAGCCAACTGCGGAAAGCAAATCAAAAAGCCGCGTCCGGCACCTAATCTAGTCTTCGACGTCTTCTCACCAGCGCGGAGCTAAGTGCTGCCACTGGGCATGGGAGGGAGCCCCAGGGCCTGAGGCCGGCGCTCCTGAGACTCCGGGGCGTGTACAGCCCCAACTCATTATTACGTGAGAGTGTCACAGGCGGCGAGCTTCACAGGCGTTGGCCTTCTTCACAGGCTCCGGGCCTTTCTTGGGGGGAGCAGGCTTCATGGGCATTTGCCCTCTTCACAGGCTCCGGGCCTTTTCCCAAACGCGACAGCTTCACAGGCATTCGCCTTCTTCACAGGCTCTGGGCCTTTTCCAAAAAGGATAATCTTCACAGGCATTCACCTTCTTCACAGGCTCTGGGCCTTTTCCAAAAAGGATAATCTTCACAGGCATTCGCCTTCTTCACAGGCTCTGGGCCTTTTTAGGGGTAGAACCTCCGGAGGTGCTGGATGTTCCATGCATTCTGGACCGGTACCCCCTCCTGAGTCTCCAAGCGCGCGGAGCCAGGCCTGGAAACATGAACAACCTTGAACGGGCCCTCCCACATGGGAGAGAGCTTGTGCAGTCCCTCCCTGGAGAGAACCCGCCTGAGCGCGAGGTCGCCTACCTCGAGAGTTCTAGGGCGGATGTTGCGGCAGTGATATCGTCACAATGCTTGTTGGTACCTCGCCGCTCGCAGCGCGGCCTCTCGGCGACGTTCCTCCCCCAGCATGAGGTCCATCCCCCGCTTGGCGTCCTGGTGCACCTCGTCGAATGCCAGGACCCATGCGGAGCGACGTCTGACCTCGTGAGGGAGGACCGCTTCGGCTCCGTAGACCAGGAAGAACGGGGTCTCTCCAGTCGGCTTGGTCGCGGTTGTGCGGATGGACCACAACACGGACTGAAGCTCGTCGTACCAACCTCTGCCGCAGGCCTCCAGCTTCTTCTTGAACGTCCTAGTCTTGAGGCCCCTCAGGACCTCTACATTGGCTCGCTCGGCCTGGCCATTGCTTCGGGGGTGCGCCACCGAAGCGTAGCATATCTGCGTTCCAAGGTTAGCACAGTATGTTTTGAAGAGGTTACTGGTGAACTGCGAACCGTTGTCTGTGATAATGCGGTTCGGCACCCCGAACCGGCTCACGATGCCCCTGATGAACTTGACTGCGGAACCTGCGGGGATGGTGCGGACATCACTGGGTCAGGCCCGAGCGACTTGGGGATGATGCAGCCCGTGGGGCACCCCCAACAAGGTAAGCTAACAACATGAAATAAAAGGGATACATGCCGCAGGGACAGACCCACGCGGCCTGGGAATAATGCAGCCCTGGGGGGCACTCCCAGCTGGAAATGAAACTTGAAAGATGTCACCTAATGATGTTGAGGACGAAGGAGTGTTGGCGTAGCAGACTCGGTGGGCTGCGGAAGCTGATCCTCACGAGCCCCCAGGCCCAGGGGCCTCGGGAGGCTCCGGAGGCGCTGGTGGCTCCTCGCGGACCATCTCCATCTCCGCCAGGGCTGCGGAACGCCTGGCCTCTTGAGCCTCCATGATGCCCCTCATGAGGCGCTGGTACGTGGCAGCCGCGTTCGGCAAGCTGTAAGGCATGCGAACGTAGCTGTGGGGTGGACCTTCACAGCGCCCTACTCGCGAGGGCCAGAGGCGCTCCAGAGAGGCGACTCGATTGAGCCCTGGTATGTCGATGCAGACGCGCAGCCCACCATCCTCGCCTGGATGGGGAGCCACAGCTGGTAGGCGGCGGCCGCCTTTCATGACTCTTGACTCCTGTAACTCATGAATGGCCTTGCTGACGAACTCCTGAGGGTCTGGCTCTCCTTGCCTTACTCCTTCTTGAGGGAAACGTGCTTCGAAACACGCCTCCATGTGGTGCCCAAGCGCCTCCCTCGTGACCTTAGCCAGGTCGGTGGCCCTCCAGGGGAGAGCCCCCGAGCTCTGCCTGAGGAGGGCGCCGGGCGCGCTTTCCTATGCGATGGAAGGAGGTTCCCCCTGGGCAGGCACGCGCCCTGAGGGGCCTGCCTCCTAAGGGGCCGGGCCGAACAATGTCTTCTTCTTCTTGGGGGCGGTCTCGGGAAGCCTCCTGCTTCCACGATCCGGGTCTTCCAGTGATGCAGCCTGAAAGGCTCGTTCCAGGGAACACACCGCGTCCTTCTCTTCACAGGGCACCGTGATGACTCCGCCACTTCCTGGCATCTTGAGGACATTGTAGCCGTGGTGAGTTACGGCCATGAACTTGGCCAGTGCTGGGTACCCAAGGATGGCATTGTACGGCAAGCGAATGTGAGCGACGTCGAAGTCGATGAGCTCGGTGCAGTAGTTGTCTCATGCCCCAAAGGTGACATGAAGGCGGACCTGCCCAATCGGGACCGTGGAGCCGTCGGTGACTCCGGAGAAAGGCTTGGTCGGCTGAAGCTGGTTGTAGGGCACTTGGAGATTGTTGAATGTTTCCACGGACAGGACATTGAGCCCTGCCCCGCCGTCGATGAGGGTCCTGGTGACCACCACGTTGCTGATGATTGGGGAACAAAGCATCGGGAGGACTCTGGCTGTGGCCGCACACTTGAGCTGATCTGCTGAGCTGAACGTGATGGCACACGCCGACCACCTGAGAGGGCGCGTGGCTTCGAGCTTGGGGAGGACTGCATTCACTTCGCGGGCGAACTGCTTGAAGATGCGTTGAGAGGCTGGGGCTTGAGCCCCGCCCAGGATGCAGGCGATCGCGCGCGGCTCCTGGAAGCCCCCAGCCCCCTCGTCCTGATGTCGGTCCTCGTTTCTCCTTGGCTGCGGCGACAGCGGAGGGAGGCCCGCGTTGCCTTGCGGGCGATCCTCGCGAGGCTAATCCCTCCAGTCTCCCTCGCGAGGTGGGTCTTGCCAGCGATCCTCGCAAGGTCGATCGCGCCACCCTTGGCGCGGGCAGCGGTCTTCCCAGCGTCCTGCGTTCCTTCCTCCTCCTCGACCGTAGCCCCGGTCACCGTGGTCGGGGCGACGGCCGATCCTTCCTTCTCACACGGCTCGGAGTGACATTCATTGGTGTTGTGGGTGTGGAGGTCATGGTACACACAGTACCGACTGCCCTTGGAAGATTCGGGCTGATCTCTGCCCCGCTTGGTGTCTGGTTCTGCTGCGAGCACGGCAACCCCCTTGCACCTCACATCCTTGGCCTTGGGCTTCTTCTCTTCTGGGTCCGCGGCAGGCAGCTCGAGGAGGGAGAGACGCCCTTCCTCAGCCCTGGCGCACTTGGTTGCCAAGTTGAACAACTCCAAGGAAGTGCATAGGTCTTCATGCATCGCCAGCTCCTCCTTCATCTTGACATCACACATGCCGTCGGAGAAGGCTGAGATGATGGCCTCCTCGGTCACCTTGGGAATCTTGAGGCGTGCGTTGTTGAAGCGCTGGATGTACTTCTGCAGGGTCTCTCCGGGTTGTTGCTTGATGCGGCGCATGTCGCTCACGGCGGGTGGCCGGTCGCAAGTACCTTGGAAGTTGGTGATGAAGCGGGTGCGCATCTCGTCCCAGGAGGAGATCGTGCATGGAGCCAGGTTCAGGAGCCAGGTGCGGGCCCCGTCCTTGAGCGCCATGGGAAACCAGTTTGCCATGACCTTCTCGTCTCCGTTGGCAGCTTCGACGCCCAACTCATAGAGCTGGAGGAACTCCGCAGGGTCGGCCGTGCCGTCGTAATGAGGAGGCAGGTCTGGCTTGAACTTGCCGGGCCACGCGACGCTGCATAGCTCGGTGGTGAAGGCACGACAGCCTGCTGTGGCCACGGGAGGCCTTGGGTGACGGAGAGCTTGGTCTTGCATGTCCCCACGCGCTGCAGCTGGGAGCAGCGCGGGGTCTTGACGTGCAAGAGCAGGAGCATGGTCGCGACATGCTGGAGCAGGGAGCGCCCGGGCAGCTTCTTGCGGGCGAGGGACTTCTTGGCAGCTCTGCTCTTGCCGCGCTGGCACCTGACGGAGCGGGTTCCGCCCAGGGGCCACGCGCCTTGGAGCCATGGCGCCTTCTTGAGGAGGAGGCGGCTGGGGCGCCCCCGGAGCTTCGTCGCCTGCGCGGGGCGGGGTGCGGTGCAGCGGAATGGACGGCGCAAGAGAGCCCCCTGCGGCGCGGACGAGCTCGGCGACGCGGTCGAGCCATTCTTCGTAGACGTCGTCAACAGGACGGTAGCGCAGGAGCTCGTTTGCCGTGATGAGCGCAACTCGAGCCTCCAAGGGTGCGCGGAGCGCGCGGGACGAAGAACCAGCTGGGGTGAGCGAGGGAGTAGCGGTGCGGCCGTCTTGCCGCACGGACGGATGCGGAGACGACGCTTGCTGCTCGTTCCCCGCCGGGCTGGTGGCGGCGTTGACGGCAGGTGACGGGGAACGGCGAGGACACCCACCGACAGGAGCCGTCTGGGCGACGCAGGAAGCGAGAGCGGCCCGGCGCTCGGCGCGGGCCCGACGAGCGTCAGACATGGACGCGATGGTCGGAGGAGAACGGGGTGGTGGAAGACGAATTCCGGCGCACCCCTACCTGGCGCGCCAAATGTTGGATTTCGGGTTCCGTCAGACCCTTGAGGTTCGAACACTGGGGTGCGCATGGAGATTTCGCCTTCTACCTACCTGCACCCCTCCGCCTCGCTAAGATCTAAGCTATGGAAAGAACAGCACAAGAGACACAGGGTTTATACTGGTTCGGGCCAACGTTGTGGTGTAATACCCTACTCCAGTGTGTGGTGTGGTGGATTACCTCTTGGGCTGATGATGATAAGCAATAGAAGGAAGAACAGCCCCGCGAGGGTCCGTTCTTGGCTGGGGGGATGAACTGCTAGGAGGAGTTCAGTTGCCCTTCTCTCTCTCTCTCTGTGATGCTACTTGATCCGATCCTAGCTAGTTTCTCTCTTGGCTTCTAGATTCTCCCTTCTTGATTGCCCCCTACCCTGGGGGTGGCTAGTCCTATTTATAGGAAAAGGCCCTGGGCCTCTTCCCAAATATTGAGCGGGAAGGGTGCCAACAATTGGCCATTTTGAAGGGGAACATCTGGTACACTTATCCTGACTAAAGTTGGTCCTCGCCTGCCAAAGGCTCTGGCGGTGACGCTGGCTTGGGCTCCACAATGACTTCCTCCCTGCCGTTGGACTGGTCTTGGTCTCGTTGCACCGAAACGGGTGCCTTTGCTTGATGCTCTCGCCTGCGCTTGCTCCCTTTGCACTAAAGAGGAAAGGAGGACACTGCACGGCTGGCGCCCGCCTGGCGCCTTTGGTCGTCATGGCTTGCGTCACGGGCACCTCGTGAGGTACCCCGCCTTGATCTCTCTGCCTCCTCGCGAGCCAGCCTAATGAGGCCATGCCCGAGGAAGCTCCGTGTCGTCCGTCCCGTGAGGCTTGGCCCCTCGCGAGGGTCTTGGGTCTGTGTTGATGAAGATGGGCCATGCTGGGCTCCTCCTCGAGCCACGCCACAGGCCGCAGGCAGGCAAGTCTAGGGACCCCCGTTCCCAGAACGCCGACAATATTCAGGTCTTTGCCTTTTGTGAGCCAAAGATGGCAAATTACCTGATTCCTGTAGTGATGCCACATGTTGGTTACTTGTAACAAAAAACACTTCCATGACGCGTCATTTTTCATCACGAAACTGGACACTTTCGTGATGATAATTTGAGTTGTCATGGAACACTTCTACGATAGCACATATATGACTTTCTTGATTCTGTCATGAAATTGTCATGGATGTACATGCATGACTGAAAATGCGTCCTACTATGACAAGCACATATCATCGCGGAAGTGTTTTTTGTAGTGATGCGCGACGAACGGTTGACATTGTAGCTATTCAAGAAACCATGTGAACCGAGTTTGCCCTCAGTGAGCTAGAACCCCTTAGCCCCCACCTTTTTGCGCGTCACTGGATCCCTTCTAGAGGGACCGCAGGCCACTCAGGTGGCATCCTTCTTGGGGTGAAGGATGCAACATTTGAGGTGGGGAGCATGGATAGGGGGAGTTCTATGTCAGCATGGAGTTGTTCGAATGGGCAATTAATTTCAAGTGGGATTCATCATAGTTTACGGCCCTACCAACCACAGCCTCTCGAGCACCTTCTTGGATGAGCTTCATCGGAAGATCTCGAATGCCCAATTGACAGTGCTAGTGGGCGGTGACTTCAACCTCATCCGTCACCTGGGGGATACGAATAACAACATCATCAATTTCCCCGGGAAGCGACTCTTCAATGTATTTATCAAGGACTTGGGCCTTTGTGAGATTGAATGCATTAGGAATATTGCACTTCTTTCGACGTGGTTGTGGCGTATTCCCAACAATGAAAGTGGCGTGTTGTTGGACATTATTAATACTAAATACCTTCGGGGATAGCCTATGGCATTCTGCAATGGCTCCGGAGGGTCCCAGTTCTGGCAATGTGTCATCTAGCTCCACCCCATTTTTTGGATTGGCTCGTCGATCTCCGTTGGCTTCGGGTCCTTGAAGCTCTTCTGTTTTGATTGGTGGGTTGAAGGGTAATCGTTCATGGCTAGATGCCCCGTACTATTTTCCATTTGTGCTCCCATTAACTTAGGGAGTCTTGCCATTCGCCACTCCTTCGGACCAATTGAATAGGTGGAATGGGAAGATTTGTTAGACTGCATTGCGCTGCACATGCCTAATATGTGGAGACTGACCAAATCTTGTGGTGCCTTGCACATAATGGTCGGTTCTCGACAAAGTCCCTATACCATGCCATTTCCGGTTAATCCTGGACCAGATCCGCTCTTCCAGCTTTGTTCTGTCTGGGTTCCGCTGAAAATTAGGATCTTCCGATGGCAATGGATCCGTGGCCGAGTTTCCTCTGGGTAGAGGTACTATAGCATAATGGCCCTGGGGATGGCATATGCCCGCTCTGCGATGCCACGGAATACTCGAACCACATATTCTTCTCATGTGTTTTGGCGTAATTCCTTTAGAGCTGCTTCCGAGAATTGATGGGCAGTGTGTGGTGCCACACCAACTTCTAGGATCTATACGCAGAATTACAATCCACCGCCGTGGGCTCTCACCACATTATGTGGCTTGAAGTTGGGATCTTGTCTTGGACATTATGGACTATTCACAACAAGCTAGTGACTGAGCATACTCCCCTTCGACGGTCTACTGATGCACTATACAAATTATGTGGTTTCTTGCAGCTTTGGAAGCCACTTAGGCGTCGCCTTGAGCACGCCGTCATCGACTCTGTCACCGGTACTCTTTGTTCCATCGCTCTTCGCTTGTCATCATCATTACCCCCTCCACCCCCCGAGCCAGATTAGTCATGTTTTCCCGATGGTTTCAGCTTGTGTGTGGCTTTGTGTTTTGTGTTGTCTATGTTGGAAATATGCCCTAGAGGCAATAATAAATTAGTTATTATTATATTTCCTTGTTCATGATAATCGTTTATTATCCATGCTAGAATTGTATTGATAGGAAACTCAAATACATGTGTGGATACATAGACAACACCATGTCCCTAGTAAGCCTCTAGTTGACTAGCTCGTTGATCAATAGATGGTTACGATTTCCTGACCATGGACATTGGATGTCATTGATAACGGGATCACATCATTAGGAGAATGATGTGATGGACAAGACCCAATCCTAAGCCTAGCACAAGATCATGTAGTTCGTATGCTAAAGCTTTTCTAATGTCAAGTATCATTTCCTTAGACCATGAGATTGTGCAACTCCTGTATACCGTAGGAGTGCTTTGGGTGTGCCAAACGTCACAACGTAACTGGGTGGCTATAAAGGTACACTACAAGTATCTCCGAAAGTGTCTGTTGGGTTCGCACGAATCGAGACTGGGATTTGTCACTCCGTGTAAACGGAGAGGTATCTCTGGGCCCACTCGGTAGGACATCATCATAATGTGCACAATGTGATCAAGGAGTTGATCACGGGATGATGTGTTACGAAACGAGTAAAGGGACTTGCCGGTAACGAGATTGAACAAGGTATCGGGATACCGACGATCGAATCTCGGGCAAGTATCGTACCGATAGACAAAGGGAATTGTATACGGGATTGATTAAGTCCTTGACATCGTGGTTCATCCGATGAGATCATCGTGGAACATGTGGGAGCTAACATGGGTATCCAGATCCCGCTGTTGTTTATTGACCGGAGAGTCATCTCGGTCATGTCTGCATGTCTCCCGAACCCGTAGGGTCTACACACTTAAGGTTCGGTGACGCTAGGGTTATAGAGATATTAGTATGCGGTAACCCAAAAGTTGTTCGGAGTCCCGGATGATATCCCGGACGTCACGAGGAGTTCCGGAATGGTCCGGAGGTAAAGAATTATATATAGGAAGTGCTATTTTGGCCATCGGGACAAGTTTCGGGGTCACCGGTATTGTACCGGGACCACCGAAAGGGTCCCGGGGGTCCACCGGGTGGGGCCACCTGCCCCCGGGGGCCACATGGGCTGTAGGGGGTGCGCCTTGGCCTACATGGGCCAAGGGCACCAGCCCCTAGAGGCCCATGCTCCAAAGGGACAAGAGGAGGGGAGAGTCCTAAAGGGGGAAGGCACCTCCGAGGTGCCTTGGGGAGGATGGACTCCTCCCCCCCTTGGCCGCACCCTTCCTTGGAGGAAGGGGCAAGGCTGCACCCTCCCCCTCTCCCTTGGCCCTATATATAGTGGGGGGGGGAGGGAGGGCAACCATACCTAAGCCCTGGCGCCTCCCTCTCCCTCCCATGACACATCTCCATCCTTCCGCAGTGCTTGGCGAAGCCCTGTTGGAATCCCGCTACTTCCACCACGCCGTCGTGCTGCTGGATCTCCATCAACCTCTCCTCCCCCCTTGCTGGATCAAGAAGGAGGAGACGTCGCTGCTCCGTAAGTGTGTTGAACGTGGAGGTGCCGTCCGTTCGACGCTAGGATCATCGGTGATTTGGATCACGACGAGTACGACTCCATCAACCCCGTTCTCTTGAACGCTTCCGCGCGCGATCTACAAGGGTATGTAGATCCACTCCTCCCTTGTTGCTAGATGACTCCATAGATGGATCTTGGTGACACGTAGGAAAATTTTGAATTTATGCTACGTTCCCCAACAGTGGCATCATGAGCTAGGTCTATGCGTAGTTTCTATGCACGAGTAGAACACAAAGTAGTTGTGGGCGTTGATTTTGTTCAATATGCTTGCCGTTACTAGTCTTATCTTGATTCAGCGGCATCGTGGGATGAAGCGGCCCGGACCGACCTTACACGTACTCTTACGTGAGACTGGTTCCACCGACTGACATGCACTAGTCATAAGGTGGCTAGCGGGTGTCTGTCTCTCCCACTTTAGTCAGATCGGATTCGATGAAAAGGGTCCTTATGAAGGGTAAATAGCAATTGGCATATCACGTTGTGGTCTTTGCGTAGGTAAGAAACGTTCTTGCTAGAAACCCATAGCAGCCACGTAAAACATGCAAACAACAATTAGAGGACGTCTAACTTGTTTTTGCAGGGTATGCTATGTGATGTGATATGGCCAAAGGATGTGATGAATGATATATGTGATGTATGAGATTGATCATGTTCTTGTAATAGGAATCACGACTTGCATGTCGATGAGTATGACAACCGGCAGGAGCCATAGGAGTTGTCTTAATTTATTTATGACCTGCGTGTCAACATAAACCTCATGTAATTACTTTACTTTATTGCTAACTGTTAGCTATAGTAGTAGAAGTAATAGATGACGTGACAACTTCAAGAAGACACGATGATGGAGATCATGATGATGGAGATCATGGTGTCATGCCGGTGACGATAATGATCATGGAGCCCCGAAGATGGAGATCAAAAGGTGCAATATGATATTGGCCATATCATGTCACTACTTGATTGCATGTGATGTTTATCATGTTTATACATGTTATTTGCTTAGAACGACGATAGTAAATAAGATGATCCCTCATTAAAAATTTCAAGAAAGTGTTCCCCCTAACTGTGCACCGTTGCGACAGTTTGTTGTTTCGAAGCACCACGTGATGATCGGGTGTGATAGATTCTAACGTTCACATACAACGGGTGTAAGACAGATTTACACACGCAAAACACTTAAGTTGACTTGACGAGCCTAGCATGTACAGACATGGCCTCGGAACACAAGAGACCGAAAGGTCGAGCATGAGTCGTATAGAAGATACGATCAACATGAAGATGTTCACCGATGTTGACTAGTCCGTCTCACGTGATGATCGGACACGGCCTAGTTGACTCGGATCATGTAATCACTTAGATGACTAGAGGGATGTCTATCTGAGTGGGAGTTCATAAGATGAACTTAATTATCCTGAACATAGTCAAAAGGTCTTCGCAAATTATGTCATAGCTCGCGCTTCAGTTCTACCGTTTAGATATGTTCCTAGAGAAAATTTAGTTGAAAGTTGATAGTAGTAATTATGCGGACTAGGTCCGTAAACTGAGGATTGTCCTCATTGCTTCATAGAAGGCTTATGTCCTTAATGCACCGCTCAGTGTGCCGAACCTCGAACATCGTCTGTGGATGTTGCGAACATCTCACATACACGTTTTGATGACTACATGATAGTTCAATGCGTAATGCTAAATGGTTTAGAATTGAGGCACCAAAGACGTTTTTGAAACATTGCAGAACATATGAGATGTTTCAAGGACTGAAATTGGGATTTTAGGCTCGTGCCCACGTCAAGAGGTATAAGACCTCCGACGATTTTCTTAGCCTGCAACTAAGGGAGAAAAGCTCAATTGTTGAGCTTGTGCTCAGATTGTCTAAGTACAACAATCATTTGAATCGAGTGGGAGTTGATCTTCCAGACGAGATAGTGATGTTTCTCCAAAGTCATTACCACCAAGCTGCTAGAGCTTCATGATGAACTATGGTATATCAGGGACATATATGATGATCCTTGAGATATTCGCGATGTTTGACACCACAAAAGTAGAAATCAAGAAGGAGCATCAATTGTTGATGGTTGGTGAAACCACTAGTTTCAAGAAGGGCAAGGGCAAGAAGGGATACTTCATGAAACGGCAATTCAGCTGCTGCTCTAGTGAAGAAACCCAAGGTTGAACGCAAACCCGAGACTAAGTGCTTCTGTAATAAGGGGAACAGCCACTGGAGCAGAATTACCCTAGATACTTGGTAGATGAGAAGGCTGGCAAGGTCGATAGAAGTATATTGGATATACATTGTGTTGATGTGTACTTTACTAGTACTCCTAGTAGCACCAGGGTATTAGATACTGGTTCGGTTGCTAAGTGTTAGTAACTCGAAATAAAAGCTACGGAATAAACGGAGACTAGCCAAAAGGTGAGATGACGATATGTGTTGGAAGTATTTCCATGGTTGATCAAATATCGTACGCTCCCTCTACCATCAAGATTGGTGTTTGCGTTGAGCATAGACATGATTGGATTATGTCTATTGCGATACGGTTATTCATTTAAGGAGAATAATGGTTACTCTGTTTATTTGAATAATACCTTCAATGGTCTTACACCTAAAATGAATGGTTCATTGAATCTCGATCGTAGTGATACACATGTTCATGCCAAAAGATAGTAATGATAGTACCACCTACTTGTGGCACTACCACGTAAGTCATATCAGTATAAAACGCATGAAGAAGCTCCATGTTGATGGATCTTTGGGCTCACTCGTTTTTGAAAAGTTTGAGGCATGCAAACCATGTCTATTGGTGTATATGCATGAAGAAACTCCATGCAAATGGACCGTTTGGACTCACTTGATTTTGAATCACTTGAGACATGCAAATCATACCACATGGGCAAGATGACTGAAAGCCTCGTTTTCAGTAAAATGGAACTAGAAAGCAACTTGTTGGAAGTAATACATTTTGATGTGTGCAGTCCAATGAGTGCTGAGGCGTGTAGTGGATATGGTTATGTTCTTACTTCACAGATGATTTGAGTAGATGTTGAGTATATTTACTTGATGAATCACGAGTCTGAATTATTGAAAGGTTCAAGTAATTTTAGGGTGAAGTTGAAACATTGTCGTAACAAGAGGATAAGATATCTATGATATGATCATAGAGATGAATATCTGAATTACGAGTTTGGCATAGAATTAAGACATTGTGGAAATTGTTTCACAACTAATACAGCCTGGAACACCATAGTGTGATGGTGTGTCCGAACATCATAACTACACCCTATTGGATATGATGCATACCATGATGTCTCTTATCGAATTACCACGATAGTTTATGGGTTAGGCATTAAAGACAACCACATTCACTTTAAATAGGGCACCATGTAATTCCGATGAGATGGCACCGTATGAACTATGGTTTAGGGAAACCTAAGCTGTCATTTCTTAAAAGTTTGGGGCTGCGACGCTTATGCAGAAAAGTTTCAGGCTGATAAGCTCGAACCCAAAGCGGATAAATGCATCTTCATAGGACACCCAAAACAGTTGGGTATACCTCCTGTCTCAGAACCTAAAGCAATAAGGGATTGTTTCTAGAATCAGGTCCTTTCTCGAGGAAAAGTTTCTCTCAAAAGAATTGAGTGGGAGGATGGTGGAGACTTGATGAGGTTATTGAACCGTCTCTTCAACTAGTGTGTGGCAGTGCACAGGAAGTTGTTCCTATGGCACCTACACCAATTGAAGTGGAAGCTTATGATAGTGATCATGAAACTTCAGATCAAGTCACTACCAAACCTCGTAGGATGACAAGGATGCGTACTACTTCAGAGTGGTACGTAATCCTGTCTTGGAAGTCATGTTGCTAGACAACAATGAACCTACGAGCTATGGAGAAGCGATGGTGGGCCTGGATTCCGATAAATGGCTCGAGGCCATATAATCCGAGAGAGGATCCATATATGAAAACAAAGTGTAGACTTTGGAAGAACTACTTGATGGTCGTAAGGCTGTTAGGTACATATGGATTTTAAAAGGAAGACGGACAATGATGGTAAGTATCACCATTAAGAAAGATCAACTTGTCGTTAAGATGTTTTCCGACAAGTTCAAGGAGTTGACTACAATGAGACTTTCTCACTCATAGCGATGCTAAGAGTCTATTGGAATTATATTAGCAATTATTGCATTATTTGTGAAATCTTGCAGATAGAATGCAAAAACCATTGTTTCCTCAACGATTTTTGAGGAAAGGTTGTATGTGATACAACCGGAAGGTTTTGTCAATCCTGAAAGATGCTAATAAGTATGCAAAGCTCCAGCAATCCTTCTGAGGACTGGAGTAAGCATCTTAGAGTTGGAATGTATGCTTTGATGAGATGATCAAATATTTTGGGTGTATACAAAGTTTATGAGAAACTTGTATTTCCAAAGAAGTGAGTGGGAGCACTATAGAATTTCTGATGAGTACATGTTGTTGACATATTGTGGATCAGAAATGACGTAGAATTTCTGGAAAGCATATAGGGTTTTTTGGAAAGTGTTTTTCAATGGAAAGCCTGGATTAAGTTACTTGAACATTGAGCAGCAAGATCTATAAGGATAGATCAAAACGCTTAATGGTACTTTCAAATGAGCACATACCTTGACATGATCTTGAAGGTGTTCAAGATGGATCAGTCAAAGAAGGAGTTCTTGCCTGAGTTGTAAGGTATGAAGTTAAGACTTAAAGCTCGACCACGGCAGAATAGAGAGAAAGGACGAAGGTCGTCCCCTATGCTTAAGACATAGGCTCTACAGTATGCTATGCTGTGTACCGCACCTGAAATGTGCCTTGCCATGAGTCAGTCAAGGGGTACAAGAGTGATCCAAGAATGGATCACAAGACAGCGGTCAAAGTTATCCTTAGTAACTAGTGGACTAAGGAATTTTCTCGATTATGGAGGTGGTAAAAGAGTTCGTCGTAAAGGGTTACGCCGATGCAAACTTTGACACTAATCCAGATTATTCTGAGTAGTAAACTGGATTCGTATAGTAGAACAGTTATTTGGAATAGCTCCAAATGTAGAGTAGTAGCTAAATCTACAAGATGACATAGAAATTTGCGAAGTACATACGGATCTGAAAGATTCAGACCCATTGAGTATAACATCTCTCACAAGCATAACATGATCAAACCCAGAACTCATCGAGTGTTAATCACATGGTAATGTGAACTAGATTATTGACTCTAGTAAACTCTTTGGGTGTTAGTCACATGGGGATGTGACCTTGAGTGTTAATCACATATCGATGTGAACTGGATTATTGACTCTAGTGCAAGTGGGAGACTATTGGAAATATGCCCTAGAGGCAATAATAAATTGATTATTATTATATTTCCTTGTTCATGATAAACGTTTATTATCCATGCTAGAATTGTATTGATAGGAAACTCAGATACATGTGTGGATACATAGACAACACCATGTCCCTAGTAAGCCTCTAGTTGACTAGCTCGTTGATCAATAGATGGTTACGGTTTCCTGACCATGGACATTGGATGTCATTGATAACGGGATCACATCATTAGGAGAATGATGTGATGGACAAGACCCAATCCTAAGCCTAGCACAAGATCATGTAGTTCGTATGCTAAAGCTTTTCTAATGTCAAGTATCATTTCCTTAGACCATGAGATTGTGAAACTCCCGGATACCGTAGGAGTGCTTTGGGTGTGCCAAACGTCACAACGTAACTGGGTGGCTATAAAGGTACACTACAAGTATCTCCGAAAGTGTCTGTTGGGTTGGCACGAATCGAGACTGGGATTTGTCACTCCGTGTAAACGGAGAGGTATCTCTGGGCCCACTCGATAGGACATCATCATAATGTGCACAATGTGATCAAGTAGTTGATCATGGGATGATGTGTTACGAAACGAGTAAAGAGACTTGCCGGTAACGAGATTGAACAAGGTATCGGGATACCACGATCGAATCTCGGGCAAGTATCATACCGATAGACAAAGGGAATTGTATACGGGATTGATTAAGTCCTTGACATCGTGGTTCATCCGATGAGATCATCGTGGAACATGTGGGAGCTAACATGGGTATCCAGATCCCGCTGTTGGTTATTGACCGGAGAGTCATCTCGGTCATGTCTGCATGTCTCCCGAACCCGTAGGGTCTACACACTTAAGGTTCGGTGACGCTAGGGTTATAGAGATATTAGTATGTGGTAATCCGAAAGTTGTTCGGAGTCCCGGATGAGATCCCGAACGTCACGAGGAGTTCCGGAATGGTCCGGAGGTAAAGAATTATATATAGGAAGTGCTGTTTCGGCCATCGGGAGAAGTTTCGGGGTCACCGGTATTGTACCGGGACCACCGGAAGGGTCCCGGGGGTCCACCGGGTGGGGCCACCTGCCCCGGGGGCCACATTGGCTGTAGGGGGTGCGCCTTGGCCTACATGGGCCAAGGGCACCAGCCCCTAGAGGCCCATGCGCCAAAGGGACAAGAGGAGGGGAGAGTCCTAAAGGGGGAAGGCACCTCCGAGGTGCCTTGGGGAGGATGGACTCCTCCCCCCCTTGGACGCACCCTTCCTTGGAGGAAGGGGCAAGGCTGCACCCTCCCCCTCTCCCTTTGCCCTATATATAGTGGGGGGGAGGGAGGGCAACCATACCTAAGCCCTGGCGCCTCCCTCTCCCTCCCATGACACATCTCCCTCCTCCCGCAGTGCTTGGCGAAGCCCTGTTGGAATCCCGCTACTTCCACCACGCCGTCGTGCTGCTGGATCTCCATCAACCTCTCCTCCCCCCTTGCTGGATCAAGAAGGAGGAGACGTCGCTGCTCCGTACATGTGTTGAACGCGGAGGTGCCGTCCGTTCGGCGCTAGGATTATCGGTGATTTGGATCAGGACGAGTACGACTCCATCAACCCCGTTCTCTTGAACGCTTCCGCGCGCGATCTACAAGGGTATGTAGATCCACTCCTCCCTCGTTGCTAGATGACTCCATAGATGGATCTTGGTGACACGTAGGAAAAATTTGAATTTATGCTACGTTCCCCAACAGTCTATGTGTCTACTGTTGTGTGGCGTGGGGTTTGTGTTCATATTCGTGTTGGTGTTGGTACTAGAATCATTGTGGCGGTTTGCTTTATCTATAAAGCAGGGCAAAAGCCAATTTCGATATATCTCGTCTAAGAGAGTGGCACTTCACCTTGCGGAGGGCAGATTACATGTATCCCGTGCTCGCCGACTGACAACGGTCTCTTCCTATCCATGTCGAACGACAACTTCTCTACTAGGTGAGGTTTTTTTTGAAAAGGAGGAAGACCCCCGGCCTCTGCATCTGGGTGATGCATGCAGCCACTTTATTAATTATTCACAGAGACCTTACAAAGTGTTACATCAGTAAGTCTGAAGCCACCGTCTTGGCACCATCTATCGCTACTCTATCCAGTTGATGAAGGGATGCTGATAGTCTGAGCCTAATACCAAATAGACCTCGCAACAAAGCCTAACATCTAAGACCGGAGGCCCCAACCAAGCCACTTGCCTGGTATGGGGCACAAACTGGTCCGACGCACTCTCAGAGGCAATCACCGCCAACTGTCTCGATCCATCTTCAGAGTTGTGCTGACACATCGACCTTGCCAGGCCTAGCTGTCATCCACACCACCATGACGCCAAATAATGCCACCATCTTGCGATCGTCCATCATCACATGCCCAGCGACGAGACCCCACTGCTCCATGCCACTGAGACCCGCCGTTGTCGACATGCCAGATGCCACATTGCTCCTCCTTCACGAACACCACCTGCTACCACAGGTCCCATCCCCACTGCCGGCAGTTCCTCTGCACTCCCAACTGAGCCCCAAGGCCCCTAACGACGCCTCCAGGAAGGTCACGATGCGAACAGCACCACCGCCGCCTGATCCGAAGAGGATCGAAGGTTTTAACCCGGGTAGGGGATCGGGATGGGTAGTTTGAGACCTCAGCTGCACCTCCATGAAGGAAAGCGGCGCCCTTGGGTGTCACCACCGTCGGGCCGGCCGGACCGGCCATGGTTTCCACCAGACCCCAAGTACACCACCAAGGCTCACCATCACTGGAGCCAGCAGACGCAAGCCACCGGGACATTGAGAGAGGCACTAAGGCAGTAGAAAAGAGGGGAACATCCAGATCTGACGCAATAGAGCACCGCGCCGCAATCGGACACTACTGGTGACCCGCCACCCGCGCGGCCGAGTACACAGGCCAACGTCTCCTATGGATGTAGCCAGCCGCCAGACGCCGCCGCCTTGCTGGCTGGGCCATCGGCCCAGGAACTGCAGGCGTCCGATGCGATCTTGTTTGCAGGCCGACGAGATCAATCTAAGCGCCAAGATGCTCGCCGCCACCTCCCCCGGCGCCCGTGCGGGCTCTCCGGCATCCCAGCGGCCATCTCCGGTGGCGGCGAGGAGGGAAGGGGCGCTGAAGGGGTGGCTGGGCGGCGATCCCTAATCTCCCCCGAGTCGCCCCAGGGGCGACGCGAGGGCCGCAGTCACGAACTCCCGCTCCCCTACCAGGTGAGGTTGGAGAAATAAAATTGTTTGACAAGTGGTGCCTCGTTATTGCAAAATTGTTCCGGGTGCCTTTCAATCTACATAACTAGTGGTTGGGGCCGGCCATTGCGGGCCGCTTGAGAGGAAGCTATGCGCACCTCACCATCATGTCAAAATATTTCTTGCTTCACGTGGACATCACAACCATCTTAAAAGGAAAAATAAAAAGCCTACCATTTAAAAAAACTCTAAAAGAAACATTCTCACCATGACCAATCGGCATGCGCCACATGTCGTAGCTGGTTGGCCACCATTCTAGCGCCTCTTAATGGGTTTAATTTGTAACAAACGCTGTCCCCTCTCTCATTGCTAGAGGAAATAAGAATTGGAACTGAGAGGCGTGTGGAAATTAAAACTAGAGTCGAGAGGCACATGAGAGATTAATATTTATTGGTGATTTATAAAATACATAGTGAGTTAGTGAAAAATAACCCACAACATAGTGAGTTAGTGACACAGGGGATTTATATTCCTCATCAGGTCAGTTGTAGGCTCTGCAAAGAAATATGAGGCAGATGGTGATGATTTATAAAACACATGTCTCGAACATAAAAATCTGCTAAACTATATGGGGGTAGGGGTACAATAGATTGTGCTATTTATATGTCCAAATCTCTCATTGGCAGCAGCGAAAATGGCTTTGACTCATTAGAGCAAGTACAATAAGCCTAGTCAGCTGGCTATAACACATACCAGGTCATTGAAATCCTAGCCGGAAGGGTGGGAAAGAAGGAGAGAGAGCGCAGCGGGGCGCTAGCTTAGGTTACTAGAGAAAGTGCTTGCATGCAGCGCATGAACAAGTGCAACCTTCTTTCCTCCCAATCAAGTATATGTTTCTTTGTGTGTCTCTACATGCATATATTAAATACTATAGCCAACCTAATAGCTGGCTTATTATATGAGTGTACTTTTGCAAAGGCTATATGTGACATGGTACTAGTATATAGACAGCAACAAGCTTTGTTATTAGCCATGCTCTTAACTCTTCAGACCTCTTCAACTTACTCATTGCAGTCAGTGGCACGAAGGGAGCCCAGCTGAACCAGCCACTCAGCACACAGACCATCTATGGTGACCAGTACACCACGCACGACATCATTTCCCTGGGTCTTTTCCTGCTCAATCTGCTCCTTGACAAAGAAACATGTGAACCTAAGGCCGCCCTGCACAGCATTTACTGTATGATATATATTGTTATTTTCGTGTTCTTAAGACTTTACTGGGACATCACAACTAGTGTGAGGACACTTCTGCTTCAGTACACCCTCCTTAAACACATCAAGGGCTGAGATCTGCCCATACCCCTTCGCTGTCAGGGGCATGATCGTCTTATGTAAAAAATTCCCCCCACACATCCACGCCGATACCCCCCACGCGCCTGTGTATACGGGGCTGCCGCACGAGCCGAGCCGCTTGGCAGCCGTGAGGACGCGAGCCGAGCCGAGCTGTTAGCATCCATGGGCCCACAATGTCAGATGCAGGGCGTGTCGGTGGGGGCGTACGTGTGGTCGTGGCGCGGTCGTGCAGTTAACTGCGCACTAATTGCGGTGTTGACTGCTCGCGGCCGATCTCCTGCCGCCAGCCTTCTGCCGTCGTAGTCCGTGCCCTCCATTGCCGCGTGTGCGGCGACCGGGCGCCTTCCGCCTCGGGCCGGCAGTTGACGCGACCGGTCGGCTGCCGCCGCTGCGGCGACCGCCCGCCTGCCTTCACACGCCACCAACGCTTCGATTGCCGCGCGTGCCGTCCCCGCGGCTTCACACGCCACCGCTCCGCGCCCAGACACCACCGATGCCTCGCCTGCCGCGCCGCGCCTTCACACGCCGCTCGCCTCTCCCTCGGGGCACGTGCCACCGACGGCTCGCCCGCCCACCTTCCTCCCCCGCCGTCTATAAAAGGCCGCGCCAGCCCTGACCAGGCCGTGCCATCTCCCTCGCTCTGCCCATCTCTCTTCCTCTCCTCGCCCGCCCATCTCCCTCTCCTCGCCGGCAATGTCTTCTAGCGACTCCGACGAGGGCGCATGGCCGACCGGTGTTTGGCCGCTGAGCCTCACCGTCGGCGACACGGAGGATCTGGCCCGGTATGGCGTGATGGTGCCGCCGGCAGCCAAAGTGCCGCGGCCATGGCGGATCGGGGCAGACGGCATCCCCACCATGGGACTGCCGCCGACGAGGCAACAACTCCACACGTTCCCTGGTGGCCGGTACAACCGGAGAGCCCGGCGCAAGTTCTGGCGCGGGAAGAACTTCGACATCATCCTCGGCGCGTTCAGGGATGCGGCAGCCGGCCGCACCGTCGGGGACATTACCGGCGAGGCCGACACTTCCCATGGTCGCCACCGCCACGGCCCACCTCCGGCCGCCCCCACTGCCCCGGCACAGCAGGCGCCCCCTGACCCGGCGCTGGTCGAGATCCCGCCGTCCCAGGCCGCCCTCGCGCAAGACGGAGACCCCGACGACACGCCGGGGCTACTTGCGGTGCTGGCCCAGTCGACAGAAGAGGCGGCGGCCACTCGTGAGGAACGAGAGCGGCTGGCGGCCACAGCGGCGGTGCTGGAGCAGCAGGCGCGGGAAGACAACTGGTGGGATTTCAGCGACGACGACGGTGGTGGCGACGATGGCAGCGACGATGGCGAAGGAGAGGCCGACGGTATGGCGCCGGTCGTCGACCTCATCGGCGCCAGCGACGACGAGTAGTCTAGTTTTAGGGTTTTTATTTAAATTTCGGTCTAAGTTATGTAAGAGCAGTGCTCGGTTATGTTTAGTGTTATGTAAGGTAGTTTGAATTATGAATGAACTCAGAATGGCTTATTTGAAGAAAAAAACCATATGTTTAATTTGATGTTAGTCGTGCAACTTCAAAAAATAAACGGAAACATGCATTTCAATGTTACGAGAAAAATCAGTCGCAAAACGCATGCATGGGGCCTTCACTCATACTCGAACGGTCTCTAGAGAACTTATCATGCATGCACACCAAAAACATATTGCGTCACGTCCGGGGTGTGGTATGTGGTGTTATCACCAAAAAATTAGAAAAAAATACTGATGCAAAAAAAATGCCCGACATGTGCTCGCAGGCCACAACTGCGCTTAATCGGTCCGGCCCGATCAAGCCGGGGGGCGAAAGGGCCGGCCTTTCGGCCCAGCTACGGTCTGCAGCACAGGCAAACGGGACAGTGGCGGGACGAGGCGGGAATCAGAGGAGTTCGAAAGTGCTGTGGGAGGCAGGTATTTAAGGCGGTCGCGGCGTCGCTCGGCGGGCGAGGTGGGACTAAACTTTAGTCCTCACCCCCGCCGACCCTGCCCCCCGCACTGCGCCCACAGTGTCACGCACAGCCCACGCGCGGCCCACGCGCGGTGTCGCGCACAGTCACTGGGCCGTCGCGCACAGTCAACACTTTTGTTTTTTAAATAGTATTAAGTTTTTTTAGTTATTTATGTCATTCGTTAACTAGATTTATTATAATAATAATGAGTTATTTATTATACTTTATAGGAAAAAATAATAAGTTCTTTATAATTAATTACTAAAACAATACTGAGTTTTTTGATAATTAATTGATAATGAGTACTTTTATAATGAATATTATGTTCAGTTATTTGTGTAAATTAGTAATTACATTTTTAATATTTATGTAATGTTAATTAATGTCTAAAAAATACTTAAAATATGTGCAAAGTTTAGTACTGTAATGTGTATTGCATTAAGACTAATTGTTTTGTCATAATAATAATGAGTTTTTTGTTTTAATTTATAAGTAAGAATAATGAGTTTTTTATTACAATTTATAGGTAAAAATTACTAGTTGTGTTTTAATTTTTTATGAGTTCATATCCGATCAGTGCTGGTTGCATTGCTGGTACGAGGTGGCATGCACGAAACGTGACCCAATTTTAGGAGGCAGTGGGCATGCCCATCTTAGGGCCCCACGCAAGAGTTGAACGAATTCGGACACCATACGCACATTGCGTCATGCCCGTTCAGTGTTTTCGGTGCGTTTCACGAAGAAAACCATAGGAAATTCATACGGTGCCGGAAAATTATGAAAACTTGCACGCATGATGGTCCTAGTGATGGGTGCGTGTCCAAAAAGTTTGGGATCCACCGGCTGAGTCAGAAAAGAGAACGCAGTACGGGGTTGACATCGGTCATATCAGATCAGTTCCGGTTGTATTGGTGGTATGAGGTGGCATGCATGAAACGTGACCCAATTTTGGGAGGCAAGGATGTCAAAAAGAACTCCTTTCGGATGGGTCCTTCAGTCCTGCCCGAACGGTCTCTGAAGAAGGAGGTCAATTTTTCGACATATTCGGAATGACCTCAACTTTTGCAAGTGAGTTGGTATGGTCACCCTGACATTCAATCCAAGAATTGAACGTATTTGAACACCAAAAACATGTCGTGTCACGTCCGGGTGTGCTATGTGCTGTTTTCACAGAAAAAATTATAGAAAATTCATAAAGCGATAAAAAAGATACAAAACTTGGCATGCATCCTAGTGATGATGGAGGAACACTATAAAAAAATTGAGTTCATTTCAAGGATGTCGAAAAAAAACTCCTTTCGGACGGGTCCTTCAGTCCTACCCGAACGGTCTCCGGAGAAGGAGGTCAATTTTTCGACATAT
>NC_041382.1:723534438-723537729 GCF_002162155.2 Triticum dicoccoides | reverse complement strand
GATAAAAAAGATACAAAACTTGGCATGCATCCTAGTGATGATGGAGGAACACTATAAAAAATTTTGAGTTCATTTCAAGGATGTTGAAAAAAAACTCCTTTTGGACGGGTCCTTCAGTCCTGCCCGAACGGTCTCCGAAGAAGGACGTCAATTTTTCGACATATTCTGAATGACCTCAACTTTTGCAAGTGAGTTGGTATGGTCACCCTGACATTCAATCCAAGAATTGAACGTATTTGAACACCAAAAACATGTTGTGTCACGTCCGGGGTGTGCTATGTGCTGTTTTCACAGAAAAAGTTATAGAAAATTCATAAAGCGATAAAAAATATAGAAAACTTGGCATGCATCCTAGTGATGATTGTGGAACACTATAAAAAAATTGAGTTCATTGCAAGGATGTCGAAAATAAATTAATAAGTTTATTACTATAACTAATAATTTGGAAACGACCGTTAATAAAAAACAGTACTTAATACAGAATTTATTTCGTATTGACATTATACATATGATGGTAGATATTACTAATGTAATTTGAGTTCATTTGAAGGATGTCAAAAAAATATTGTAGATAGTACTCATGAAATTTGCATAGTGTGGCAAATAATAAAAAATAAGACAGATAGTAATGATATGATTTGAGTTTACACTGCTAGCAGTACACGGCCGCACTGCCCGGACAGTGTAATGAGCTTACACTGACCGGGCAGTGCGGCAGTGCCGCCGCTAGCAGTGCAAAGTCAAACCAAATTATTACTAACTATCTCATATAGCAATGTGCATGAACGCGGGTATATAAGTCGGTCGTGGCGTCCCTCGGCGCGCGAGGTGGGACTAAAAAAGCGCCCCTTCCACCTCCCCCCGCGCCGTGACTCATAGAAGGCAATAAAATTGTGAAGCAAAAAAAGCCCACCTGTGCTTGCATGCCGCAATTGTGCTTAATCGGTCCGGCCCGATCAAGCCGGGTGGCGAAAGGGCCGGCCTTTCGGCCCAGCTACGGCCTACCGCACAGGCCAATGGGTCAGTGGCGGGACGGGGCGGGAATGAGAGGAGTTCGAAACGGTCGTGGGAGGTTGGTATATAAGTCGGTCACGGCGTCGTTCGACGGGCGAGGTGGAACTAAACTTTAGTCGTCACCCCCGCCAACCCTGCCCCCGCACCGCGCGCACACTCAATGGGCCGGCCCACGCGCGCCATCGCGCACAGTCACTGGGCCGTCCAACGCGCGGTGTCATTGTTTTTTTGTTATGTGCTTATTGTTTTAAAAATAATAGTAAATTTTTAAATAAATGTTGTATTGTATAAATAATAATGAAAAGTCCTACGTATTGTATAAATGTTCAATAATTTATGTAATGTTCATTATTTTTTATGCGTTTTGCATTAATGGCTAAAGTAGTTTTCATAATAGTAAAGAGGTTTTTGTTATAATTTAGAAGTAACAATAATTTGGAAAATACCCTTTTTAAAAAACAGTACTTGATTTAGAATTTACTTAGTAGTTATGTTAAAAACAATACTTAAAATATAATTTATTATGTAATTATATTAAAAACACTACTTAATATAGAATTGAATTCACGGAAAAAATCATAAAAAATCATATCCGATCAGAGCCGGTTGCATTGGTGGTACGAGGTGGCATGCATGAAACGTCACCAAATTTTGGGAGGCAGTGGGCATGCCCATCTTAGGGCCCCACGCAAGATTTGAACGACGTCGGACACCAAACGCACGTTGCGTCACGCCCGGTCAGTGTTTTCGATGCGTTTCACGGAGAAAACCATAGGTAATTCATACGGTGCTGGAAAATTATGAAAACATGCACGCATGATGGACCTGTCGATGAGTGCGTGTGCAAAAAGTTTAGGGTCCACCGGCTGAGTCCGAAAAGAGAACGTAGTATGGGGCTGACATCGTTCATATCCGATCAGTGCCGGTTGGATTGGTGGTACGAGGTGGCATGCACGAAACGTCACCAAATTTTGGGAGGCAGTGGGCATTCCCATCTTAGGGCCCTACGCAAGAGTTGAACGACGTCGGACACCAAACGCATGTTGCATCATGCCCGCTCAGTATTTTCGATGCGTTTCACGGAGAAAACCATAAGTAATTCATACGGTGCCGGAAAATTATGAAAACTTGCAAGCATGATGGACCTGTCGATGAGTGCGTGTGCAAAAAGTTTGGGGTCCACCGGCTGAGTCCGAAAAGAGAACGCAGTACGGGGCTGACATCGTTCATATCCGATCAGTGCCGGTTGGATTGGTGGTACGAGGTGGCATGCACGAAACATCACCAAATTTTGGGAGGCAGTGGGCATGCCCATCTTAGGGCCCCACACAAGATTTGAACGACGTAGGACACCAAACGCATGTTGCATCACGCCTAGGGATGGCAATTTTATCCATGGATCTGGATATCCATGGATACCCGACCCGGTTGGGCAAGGGTATGGAGCACATTTTCGCCCATGGGTCCATGGATATGGATACCCACGAACAGTCTGGTTGGGCATGGTTATAGTTCGTGCTCCATGGATATCCAATGGATACCCATATGACATGTGGGGCCATATGACAGTGATAGTAGAAAGAGCGAATCAACGGGAAATGGCAGAAAATATGCAACTTGTTCCATGAGCTATATGCTGGAGAATCAACCTCTAGTATGTCACACTTAAGGACTCATCGTATTACTTGTTGCCTACTTACGCATGTAGCTTATGTTGTCATTTGTGAGTGAATGATGATGAGTTAATTTGCTCTTTGGGAAGGCTTCATGCTGACTTTTCTATGCCCATGGAGCTCCATGGGTATGTGGGTATCCAGTGGGTTTGGACATGGGCACAAGTTTTGCCCATGGATAATTTGGTGGATGGGCAGAGGGTAGGAAGATGGGTCATGGGTTGGATTTGGACCAGCTCCACCCGCCCCAAACCCGACCCATAGCCATCCCTAATCACACCCGGTCAGTGTTTTCGGTGCATTTCATGGAGAAAACCATAGGAAATTCATACGGTGCCGGAAAATTATGAGAACTTGCACGCATGATGGACCTGTCGATGAGTGCGTGTGCAAAAAGTTTGGGTCCACCGGCTGAGTCTGAAAAGAGAACGCAGTACGGGGCTGACATCATTCATATCCGATCAGTGCCGGTTGGATTGGTGGTACGAGGTGGCATGCACGAAACGTCACCGATTTTGGGAGGCAGTGGGCATGCCCATCTTAGGGCCCCACACAAGATTTGAACGACGTCGGACACCAAACGCACATTGCGTCATGCCCGGTC
>NC_041382.1:723518993-723534053 GCF_002162155.2 Triticum dicoccoides | reverse complement strand
TGAAAAAAGAACGCAGTACGGGGCTGACATCGTTCATATCAAATCAGTGCCGGTTGGATTGGTGGTACGAGGTGGCATGCACGAAACGTCACCAAATTTTGGGAGGCAGTGGGCATGCCCATCTTAGGGCCCCACGCAAGATTTGAACGATGTCGGACACCAAACGCACGTTGCGTCATGCCCGGTCAGTGTTTTCGGTGCGTTTCACGGAGAAAACCATAGGAAATTCATACGGTGCCGAAAAATTATGAAAACTTGCACACATGATGGACCTGTCGATGAGTGCGTGTGCAAAAAGTTTGGGGTCCACCGGCTGAGTCCGAAAAGAGAACGCATTAAAAAATGCATTAATATTTTCTGACGTTAAAAAAACATCAGAGATAATGGCTCTCTTTTTGAAGAATATGCATGATCCATGTGAACCTTCACAAGCTCAGAGCAGGTGAAGACTCACATCGATCCTGCATATCCTCCAAATAGAGTCCCACAAACTGAGATGTTTGTTGCATTGACCAAAAGAAAATTATATAAAGGAGTCAACGATGCGCCGGCTTAGCGATGTGGTACTAAACTGAAATGTTGAAGTACAATGCATGTTTTTAATAAATGCATCGTGGGCCAGCCGGCGGTAGTTTTACGGGGCGGGCCAAGTGGGCCACTATGGCGTGACCACGTCTATGACACCGTACGTGCGTGCATGGCATGGAAACCACGCCGCCATTACCTCGCCCCAGGACCGCCTAACCCCGCCGCCTCCACGCACGTCCTCACCCCTCCCCGATCTGACGGTCGCACCGCCGTGGCCGTCCCAACTCCCTTCCCTGCTGGCCTGACGGCAGCCATACAATCCGGCATTTGCGCACGACTTGGATCTCAGGCCCGGCCGTGCCGTCTCAGCAAAGTCGCCGGCACCCTAAACCCTAGGACGGGCCGTCGGCCAGCGCGTTGGTGTGGGAACAGGGCGTGCGGCTGCCACGACTAACCCACACCGGGTGGGGTTAGGCAACGGGGGCTGCCGGTGCATGTCGAGACGCCGGAAGGTATGGTATTAAACCATATGTAATGTTTTTTGAATCTCATAACTAGTTAGATAACTGTCATCTTATTCAGAATGCAAGAATTGGGAGATGTGTACTGCTCGGTTGAGAAGCGGTGCGAATTGGTGGGAAAATTCACACCCAGACAGCGCATGATGCTACGTGGCACAAATTTGGATAGTATGTTGAGAATTCCTTCGGTGAAAATGAGGAAAAATTTATTGGAATTTATGATTACAACGTATGATAGTAGTAGAAAGTGATTTATTATTCGGCCAAATACTGACGGCATCAGTGTGCTTAATGAAGATGTTTATGACATATTCGTGATACGTAACGAGGGTGATGATGTCAGTAGCATGATAGCAACAGTACAACTAGATGCCAAAAAAATTGTTCTGAATCGGTTTCTAGACAAAAGAATAGGCCTAATCCTCATCGATGAGTTGATAAAAAATATTGTTGATACTCACTCATATGATGATGATTTTGTGAGAAGGGCCATACTGGTTCTTATGGGTACAGTCTTAGCACCACAATCCACCAAGTTTGTTCCTTATCGTTATTACAAAATGGTGGAGGACGTGAACACTATCAAGTCATACAATTGGAACGATTTCACGTTGAGGGTGTGCATGGATGCTATTAAAAAATCGGTCGAAGATCTTGAAAAATTCAAGTGGCCTATCGGGAACTTGGCTCTTCTTCAGGTACAAGTCATTTCGTAATAGTTGTATGTACATATGATTTTTATGTGATCTTTGTGTTTGACTAGTTGTGTTTACTATCATGCAGTATATATACTGGGAAAAAGTTGAGCCAATTGGTGTGGATACTTTTGATCCTTTGTCTCGTGAATACCCACTAATGCTTAACTGGCCAGAAACGGAAGGGAAAAAGCGAGACAACTATGACAACATGCACGGGCGTGGCACCGGCAATGTAAGTCAATAAGTAAAGTCCTTATTGGTTGCACATAGTAATTAATTATATTTGTTATTTAATTTATTTTTTTGTTTGTTGTACAGATTGAAAACTGCGTTAGCGAAGACTACAGACGTGCTAAGGTAGCACGTGAAGGGACTGTCCCAGAGGAAGAAACGAAGAAACCTAAACGGAAAGGTGGTGGCAGGAGTAGAAAGCCAAGCACGTCTGAGGTTTCATCGAACACGACTTGTAGTATGGACCTTGTGATGACATACATAAAGCTGCTTCACAAGGAGGTTCTCAATGTACCCGAAAGATGTGCACAGGTAATTTAGAAGTTGTATTGAACATGGTTTAATTGTTCAACTACTTATCGTGTTTCATTTGTGTTTGTAGATGGTAATGGAAAGGTTGAACACGGAAGGTGTGCTGTACAAACCCAATAAGAGGGACAACAATGACGAATTTCATAATGTAGGTGAAGGAGTTGGGATGGAGAATGGCCAGTACAAGTCATCAAAATATTGGCCAGATATTGATTCACCTACCGACGTAAACGTACGGACATCTTTCACGGGTATCAATGATACCTCCGTGCCTGTTGATGACACGGGTGCTCCAGCGACGACACCGGGTAAAGGTGAAGCTACTGATCCTTTCATTATAGACGATAATGGAAACTCTCCATCTTCGGCATCAACTGTACATACAAAAGACTTTCCGTCTATGTCCCGAACCCCGCAGAATGCTGATATTTCTGGTGAGTCTATGGATGCTTTGTCACCAACAAAGTCCGAAGACACGTTTGAGAGTTTCCCGGCAGATAGCAACATAGGTAATGGTGAAGGCAGTCAGTAAAACGATGGTAAGCGCAAAAGAAAAAAGTCGAAATATTGCCAATCGCCTTACGACATTCTCATTACCCGCAAGAAACGTGTTAAAAAAAGTAAGTCAAGTACTACTTTATAATTCATTCATGCGTTATGTAAATTTTTTATTATTTTTAATGACTGTAGCTGCATTGTTTTAGATCTGTTTGCATCGTCACCACATTCAATTCTAGCATGTTCTCTTAATATGACTCCGGATCACATAGAGGCAGCGAGAGTTTTTGTTGAGACTCTAGCATCGACAAAGAAGCATGCACACCGAACCATGGTCGATAGGCCGCCACAGATGGGGACATATGCACGCCAGCTATGCTTAATGATGTCCTGACGTTTAAATGGTTGCATGGCGCTGTAAGTATGAGTTTGGTTTTAACATATCTCTCATTTGTACTTCACAAGTTGATAGAATTTTTTTGTTTATGTATGCAGATCATCAATGCATATTGTAAACACCTACAACACCGTGATTTTTCTGATTATTACATATCAACAACGTGGTTTCCCAAATTTATGTTGAGTAGGGCAAGGGGAAAGACCAAGTCAGTAAATGATTTAGACTCGGAACATGTTACAAAGAAAACAAAAGTCACCGCAAGAGTAATGGATGAGTATTTCAGACGGGACAAGGTATTGCTTTCATATTTATTTGTTTATATTAGACATTACTATTTAATTGCACTAACATCATTTGATTACTATGTAGGCGTATTTTCCTATGCACGTTAATGATAATCATTGGATAACCATAGTGATGCACACCGTCAAGGAGGAGTTTCAAGTTCTTGACTCAAATTCTAAAGGCGCAATTAGCAAAGAATTCGCAATATGCTTGCCACCCTAGTACGCTATAATTTTCACACTCGCATTCAGAAAAATATTGAGTCATATATGGAGGCCAACTCAACTCTTATGGAGGCCAACTCAACTCAACTCTTGAATAACCATAGTATATACTTTAAATTCTGGTTTGTTAATTTGTTTCAGAGAGCTGAAATTTCTAAGGATATTATGGAGGCCAACTCAACTCTTGAATCAAAAAAATTTACAGATGTCTCATCGTGGCCAATTAATGAGTATAAAATGCCGAGACAAAACGATGGGTAAGTTAAATGAGTACAAGGAAGTGCATGCTATATCCTAAGCTGATCACACATGTTTATTGCAGAGTGTCTTGTGGACTTTTTGTGATGTGGTGCATAAGATACTGGGACGGAGATCGCTGGACACATGAATTTGACCAGGAAGAGATTAATGAGTCAAGGCCACGTATTGTCGCGGAAATTATTTTTTCAGAGGTGAACAAATTAGAGAAGGTCAAGATGAAAATTGTTAAAATCATGGAGAAGGAATAGGTATTAGCATCGGTAGGGTTTTAGTCCCGTAGAAGGTTTCCCTACTGTTGTTGGATACTTTGAACGATTGTAACGCGACATGGCATTGGGATAGATTTCGACAATTTTTCACGTTTTATTTATCGCTTTCGTGTGAGACTAAACATTTAAATGCGTGTGGGCAAGTAATATTTTTGCTGTCCTAAAATGTATCGGTTTGCGGCTGCGATGTTAGATGTACTGTTGTTTTTTCTACTCGCGGCGGTCATTTATTTATTAGAAAATATCCCCGCCGTCCTGAGTTGGCGCGATGTGGACAAAATCTGCACAATTTCCCACGCCAATTGTGCTGGCAGCAGCGGCGCTGGATCCGACGAATATTGCAGCCCAGCCCGTGCGGTGGCCGATAGCCGAGGCAGTGGCGGGCCCGCGCAGTCCCGCTAGTGCAGGCTGGCGCGATTCGCCGTGCTCGACGCGCGGGTCTGCTGGCCCAGCAGCTGACCGACTGACAGTCGCGCGCCCGGTGGCAGAGGTCTCGTCTCGCCCCACCCAGCGGGCACATGCAACGATCCCGAGGGGGAATATGGCGATCTGTCGGCCCATAAACGACACGCGTCGGGCGCGTGGGCCGATCCTCTTCTTGTGCGGATGGGGACGCTGGCACGTTGTGCCGACTAAGTTTAGTCCCACCTCGCCCGCGGAGAGACGCGCCAACCGGTTTATATACTCCCGTCTTCGCCTTCTCACAAGCTCGCTACAGAACACTAATGAATGGCATGTTGTACGCCGTGGCCTCCCCGCTCGCCGGCCGAAAAGCCTCCCAGAAGGCGTTGTAGTATACTGTCCGTGCGCGCGCCCGGCCACGGCTGGGCTTTTTTTCAAATATTTTTTTCACATACATTAAATTTAAAAAATGTTAATCAGTTGACAAAGTCATGATAGCAGTAACACACTCATATAAATATATCATGTTTCACACATAATAATAGAAATCGCGTGTCTCATAACATCGAACAAGGTGGCATAAAGATTAACTAAAAGTGCCATGTCTCCAATCCTTAAACAAATAAACTGAAAGTGCCAGTGCCTTCCATCGAACAAGGTGGCTTAAAGAATAAACTCAAAGTGCCATGTCTCTTATCCTTAAACAAATAAACGGAAATTATGAGTGCCTTCAATTGATTATGAATACTTCATTTTTATGCCCGGTTCCTACATAACAAATTGTAAACAACTCATCAGACAATTGTAAAGAGAGAACCCAAAAAATAATTAAAATAATGTAAAACTTACTTTTCATTCTCAGCGCACGTTTGCCGTCTATGTCCCTCTTTCTTACAAATGCCACAAAGAGGACCGAGTTTTTTCTCAGAAAATGATTTTGGTCTTCCATTTTTTGTAACATTTGGATCTTTCTTTGCCCGCCCTGTCGTGCTCTGTTTAGGGGCGCCCTTCGTGGAAACTTTCACGGGATCACCTATGACATCAACATCTTGTTCCGACTGACGTGGCTCCTCATGCACATTTCTTCTACTACCAACAACATCATTATCACAGACCTTTTTCTTCGCTATTATATTCCGCAGACACTGCATCAACTCATCAAACACGAATGGATCATTTGAAGCAACATGAAAAGCTTCAGCTCCTGTTATACCGAGTTGACTATAGCGAGCATGCTGCTCTGCCCCTGTCCAACCCCAGCCAAACATGTCACTCTTTCGCTGTGCAGGCAGCCCACCTCTCGCAACTTTCAACATTCTCTTAAGGATGCAACACTTAGGTATTTTAGATATTTTCAGATGAACCAACACATACTGAATGTGTTTGCAAGGCAATCCTTTCCGAAGCATTCGTCCACAACTGCAGTCTATCGTATTTTCAGAGTTTTCAGCTCGATGATTCACGCTGAACTGAAATTTGTGGTTATTTCTCCATGTCACGATGAAGGTGTGGCAGTCAACTCCCACTAGTGTCTCAAAAATCTCAAGCTCTCCCATCTTCTTCAGATCTTGTTGAAGAATATAAAAATTGGAATGAGTGAATACTTCGGCAGCATGCTTCTCAATATCCTTATATTCTGTGACCGATGGTGGCAATGACTGATTTGAAACAGAGTCATCATGCACCTCGTTCTCACATAGTCGAACTATGCAATTCTCATAATTCACAACTAGGTCAACAATAGTCATACCGCCGTCCAGGTGAAGGTGAAGACAAGAGTTAAGGCTTTCACTCCTCTGATTACTGCGCATACCCAGAAAAAAACCATCTAACAGATATGATGCTGCCCACAGACTCCTCTTCCTGTACATCCTGCTCAGCCACTCTTCTGTTTTACCAGTCTTCCATTTACGGACGAAAGCGTGCCATCTCGCCTCAAAGTTGGCTGGAGAGGTGGAGTAGTACAAGAGTGCCCTGAACTCATTTAGTGATTTGTAATTAAGGTGCTTTTGCATGTTTTTTTCCACGTGCCATGAGCAGAGACGGTGCAACACATCAACCAAAACCAACCGAATAGCTCTTATCATTGCAGCGTCTCCATCTGTGATGATTGACCTTGGCTTTTTCTGATAATTGGCCCTCAGGAATGTCTGGAGCAGCCACACATACGTCACTTCGGTCTCGTCAGACACAATGGCACAACCAAAAACTGTGGTGCAACGGTGATTATTTACACCAACAAAGGGGATAAACGGCATACCATATCTGTTCATCTTATACGTGCTGTCGAACACAGTCACATCTCCATACAACTGATAGTCCCGCCGCGACTGTGCATCGCACCAGAACATGCTCTTCAAACGGCCCTCCTTATCGAGCACGTACTCAAAGAAAAAGTCTGGATCCTTCTCCTCATAATCCCGATTGCCGTGTTAGCATCACCCTTCGCAATCAACTTCATTTTTTCTTGGCAACATAGGTTGTACACGTCTCATCTCAGAAACCCACACTTATCATACGACCCATACCTGCTAATGAAGTTGTCGACGATGATATGCTTTCTGATCCCAGCTCCTTCCATCGCCAAGATCTCAGCTATCTGGTGATCTCCCATCACTCGATGTGACCGCAAAAATACCACCTCATCTGGTCTCGCTAACAAATGGTTGTGATCATCCATAAAAGCTGCCACGAACCAAACTCCACGTCATTTGTCCAACTTCATGACTAAATGTGCGCCACACTCGCAACGAGTCTCAGGTCTTAGCCTGCGGGTACGGCCCTCCGGGTTTAAAAATTTACTGAGATGTTTTCCTGCCCTCGAGCAAACGTATTGCCTATACCGAACAATGGTTGAAAGTCCTTTTCCTCGTTTCACCTTATCTTTTCTGATACTGAATCCATGGTCTTTGGCGTAGTTATTATAGAACATGTAGGCCTCCCATTGTGATGCAAATGTCATACCCATAACCTTCAACTGTGTCTCAAGCGCATGTTGCTGGATTTCAGCTTCCTCAATGTCCATATTAGCTCCATCCTCATGCTTATATTCATCATCACCACTCCAACCATCAAAGTTAGCCTACAATATTCCACATAAGCAAGTGTAAGTTGTCATCAACAAGTTTTTATTATTCAATGACATCTTAAATTTTGGACCGAACCTGGCTTATGTTATCCGCGAAAGATTCAACACCATGATTTTCCTCGTTCTGGATGTCAATATCCTCCCGCACATAAAAAAAATCATATGCACATGTAAGTACCATATGTTTCTTCATCCGACGAAAAGATTGTACATGACACTTACGTTTTCACTACAATCACCCTCCTCCTTCTTTTGAAAATCCTCCTCAGGTAAATTATCGTACGACGACCAGGATTCATTGTCGCTACCATCATCATCATCTTTACTATCACTACCATTCTTACGATCAACAGTATCGCTACCATCCCACTCACTCGTGTCCAAAAACAGATCCGTAAATGCAGTTTCTTTATCCATTGAATGATCTCACAACCAACACTGCAATATTATAATAAAAATTGATCTATCAATTTTAAATCAAATTAAATGTACTTCGATCATACAGATGACAACTTCTTATCTAACAAGTGATTGCACATAATTATTTACAGATACAATATTTTTGACAAACTAGACGGCTTACATGGCGTGAACGTGCACTTCGGCCGGCCTGGCGTGGCTGCGGACGGCGAGGACGTTCCCGGAGAGGTTGATCACGGAGTTGCGTGCGGCGACGGCGTCCACGTAGGCCACGTCACCGCGACGACCTGCATGAAGGCGACATCACGTACGACAGGCGACTCCAACAACGTCCGCGCCGGCCAGATCCCGGGTGAAGACGGGGAAAATGGTCGGCGATCGGCGGGGAAAGGCGGAGATCGGCCGGATGGGAAGATGTTGGAATTGGCAGCGTGATCACGGCTAGATCGGCGGGGAAAGGTGGCGATCGGTGGGTAAGGGCGATGATCGGCGGGGCGGGGCGACGTTGGAACGGGCCGCGTGATCAACGCAGGTCGTGGTTTTTTTGTTTCGCACGACGGGGAGAGGGTAGATGCGAGCCGGCCGTATCGGCTCGAGCCGTGCGTTCGGCTCTACCTGTATGGGGACGCCGCATACGGCGTGGGATACATTAAGCACCGTATGCCCAAAATGCCCTTATACGTTAAGCGAGGGGGGGGGGGTGTACCGAAGCAGACCTCATATATATATTAGCATGACATTTAATGTTATCAGATAAGCACCAACATTTAATCATGGGGCATCTACTAAGTTTATGAAGTTAATAGTATAGCAGTAATGGACAAATACCTTTTTTTGCATCTAACTATGGTGTAAGCATAATCGATAGATCTATGACTATTCTATAGAGCCATAATGCAACATTAGACCTAGTTTTACCATAAGCCTAGCAGTAATTCTAGAGGGTTATGTGTAGCACTTTTATTCGATCCATGGCTCACTCATGGCTGTAAATTAGCAATGTGGTAAGCTTATACAGTATTCATTTTGCAGTTCAAAAGGATAACAAATTGGTAAAGATTTTACTCCCAACCATGCAATGCGTGCTGATACTTGCATGTACAGCCCTTGTCAGCATATGCAAATACAAAGGTAGAATGAAAACCGACCCTTATTTTCGAAATTCTACTTCTTTTTACGAGTGTTAATAACAAAAGTGTTAATCTTTAGCAGGCACACGACACAAGAAGGGACCGATGCTAGGATACCTTAGCTCGTCCAGTGAAATGGGTGGTGAACATGTGGAGTTTCCATTTGTTAGCTTCGAAGATATTGCTGATGCAATGGATAATTTCTCTGAATTTAACCAAATCGGAAGCGGAGGTTTTGGTAAAGTTTTACAAGGTAGCAGAAAGTCTTGCCTCCACAGTTATAGTAGCACGTCCTCTGTTTTTGAAGAATAATTTTAATTGTGGAAACGATTGCTTTCATTGTTTAACAGTTCAGGATGATGCAAAACATGTAGGGAGTGTTGCAGGGTAACAAAGAAGTTGCTATCAAAAGGCTTAGTAAGGGCTCTGCCCAAGGGATAGAGGAGTTCAAAAATGAAATAATTCTGATTGTGAAATTGCAACACAAAAATCTTGTTAGACTTCTTGGTTGCTGTATTTATGGAGATGAGAGGTTACTTATCTATGAATACTTAAAGAACAAAAGCTTGGACACATTCCTTTTTGGTATGTTCAGACTTCTTACAAGTTTTTGATTAACCAAAATAACATCACTCATTACTGATGATATATTTAATTTATTATTCATCTTTGAAGACGATACAAGACAATATGTGCTTGATTGGGCCACACGCTTCAAAATAATTAAAGGGGTAGCGAGAGGGCTTCTTTACCTCCACCAAGATTCAAGATTAACTATAATTCACAGAGATCTCAAAACAAGCAACATCTTGTTGGATTCTGAAATGACTCCTAAAATATCAGACTTCGGTATGGCGAGAATCTTTGGTGGAAACAAACATGAGGCAAACACTACCCGGGTAGTTGGGACATAGTAAGTAATTCAATGCACTAGCTACGTCTCAAGGTTCTAATTTCTATTGTCTACTTTGTCCCAAATTACGCACCTCTTTGAATTGTCTAAAACAGTGGTTACATGTCACCTGAGTATGTGATGGGAGGTGCCTTTTCTGTAAAATCGGACACCTATAGCTTCGGTGTTCTTCTGTTGGAGATTGTAAGTGGCTTCAAGATCACCTCGCCGCAACTCGTAATGAATTTTGTCGGCCTTACAACTTAGGTAAGTATGGATAAATGCACGGAATCTGAATATATCAAACATAGTAACTTGATCATAAGTTGTTTCTATTGGCTTAGGCATGGAGATTGTGGGAAGATGGAAAAGCAACAGAACTGGTGCACTCTTCGGTTATTGAGAGTTGTTCACTTGATGAAGTTCTACGGTGTATCCATGTCGGACTCCTGTGCGTTCAAGACTGTCCAAATGATAGGCCACTCATGGCATCAGTTACTTTTATGTTGGAGAATGGAAGTGCACTGCTCCCAGCACCAAAGCAGCCTGCATATTTTGCTATACGAAGCTTGGAACCTGGAAAGACAAGGGAAAACATGGAAAATACTATGAATGTAGTGAGTATCACAACACTTGAGGGGCGTTAGATGGGAGGCCGTACACTTTATCAGAAGCTTATACTTTATGATGTACAAATATGTGGAGTGCAATTTTTTTCAGTAGGTTGTTGTGTCTTAGCGAAAAGGCTGTGAATTTGGAACTAACAAGGAATGTAGGCACTGTATCAGTATTAGCAGCTTAAATTGCAGCAGATATCGTGCTCATGAACATATCACCCGGTACACTTGTCTCTTGTGCATCTAACTCAGACTATCATTGTAGATGTATACTACTCCCTCCGTTCCTAAATATAAGTCTTTTTAGACATTTCAAATGGGCAACAACATACGGATGTATGTAGACATATTTTAGAGTGTACATTCACTCATTTTGCTCCATATGTAGTCATTTGTTGGAATCTTTAAAAAGACTTATATTTGGGAACAAAGGGAGTATTTGCTTATCTCTCTTTTTAGTATGTAATGTTAGGCTTGGATTGTCGTTTTCAGGGCAAATACACCAGTAAGATATGTAATGCAGTGGAGGAAAAAGAAGCGAGCCCCAGGTCGCCCCTGCGGGCGACAGGGGTGAACCCTAGCGCGCCGCCGAATCCCCTTCCCTCCAGGCCCTCCTTGAAGGAAATATGCCCTAGAGGCAATAATAAAGTTGCTATTTATTTCCTTATTTCATGATAAATGTTTATTATTCATGCTAGAATTGTATTAACCAGAAACATAATACATGTGTGAATACATAAACAAATAGAGTGTCACTAGTATGCCTCTACTTGACTAGCTCGTTGGTCAAAGATGATTATGTTTCCTAACCATAGATATTAGTTATCATTTGATAAACGGGATCACATCATTAGGAGAATGATGTGATTGACTTGACCCATTCCGTTAGCTTAGCACTTGACCATTTTAGTTTACTGCTATTGCATTCTTCACGACTTATACATGTTCCTATGACTATGAGATTATGCAACTCCTGATTACCGGAGGAATACTTTGTGTGCTACCAAACATCACAACGTAATTGGGTGATTATAAAGGTGCTCTACAAGTGTCTCCGATGGTACTTGTTGATTTGGCATAGATCGAGATTAGGATTTGTCACTCCGATTGTCGGAGAGGTATCTCTGGGCCCTCTCGGTAATGCACATCACTATAAGCCTTGCAAGCAATGCAACTAATGAGTTAGTTGCGGGATGATGCATTACGGAACGAGTAAAGACACTTGCCGGTAACGAGATTGAGCTAGGTATTGAGATACCGACGATCGAATCTCGGGCAAGTAACATACCGATGACAAAGGGAACAATGTATGTTGTTATGCATTTTGACCGATAAAGATCTTCGTAGAATATGTAGGAGACAATATGAGCATCCAGGTTCCGCTATTGGTGATTGACCGGAGACGTGTCTCGGTCATGTCTACATAGTTCTTGAATCCGTAGGGTCCGCACGCTTAATGTTCGGTGATGATCGGTAATATGAGTTTATGTGATTTGATGTACTGAATGTACTTCAGAGTCCCGGATGTGATCACGGACATGACTAGGAGTCTCGAAATGGTTGAGACATAAAGATTGATATATTGGACGACTATATTCGGATACCGGAAGTGTTCCGGGTGATTTCGGAGAAAACCGGAGTGCCGGAGGGTTACCGGACCCCCCCGGGAGAAGTAATGGGCCACATGGGCCTTAGTGGAGAGAGAGAGGGCCGGCCAGGGCAGGCCGCGCGCCCCCTCCCCCTCTGGTCCGAATTGGACTAGGGAAGGGGGGGCGGCGCCCCCCTTTCCTTCTCCCTCTCCTCCCACCCGAAACGATAGCGATCTATGATGTTTCTTACTGATTTACCGCTATCATTTTGGGGTTATGCTTTAGAGACAGCTGCATTCACGTTAAATAGGGCACCATCTAAATCCGTTGAGACGACGCCTTATGAACTATATATGGTTTGGCAAGAAACCAAAGTTGTCATTTCTTAAAAGTTTTGGGTTGCGATGCTTATGTGAAAAAGCTTCAACCTAATAAGCTCGATTGTAAATCGGAGAAATGTGTCTTCATAGGATACCCAAAGGAGACTGTTGGGTACACCTTCTATCACAGATCCGAAGGCAAGACATTTGTTGCTAAGAATGGATCCTTTCTAGAGAGGGAGTTTCTCTCCAAAGAAGTGAGTGGGAGGAAAGTAGAACTTGATGAGGTAATTGTACCTGCTCCCTTATTGGAAAGTAGTTCATCACAGAAACCAGTTCCTGTGGCACTTACACCAATTAGTGAGGAAGCCAATGATGATGACCATGAAACTTCAGATCAAGTTACTACCAAACCTCGTAGGTCAAGCAGAGTAAGATCCGCACCAGAGTGGTGCGGTAATCCTGTTCTGGAGGTCATGTTACTTAACCATGATGAACCTATGAACTATGAGGAAGCGATGATGAGCCCAGATTCCGCAAAATGGCTTGAGGCCATGAAATCTGAGATGGGATCCATGTATGAGAACAAAAGTGTGGACTTTGGTTGACTTGCCCGATGATCGGCAAGCCATCAAGAATAAATGGATCTTGAAGAAGAAGACTGACGCTGACGGTAATGTTACTGTCTACAAAGCTTGACTTGTTGCGAAAGGTTTTCGACAAGTTCAAGGAGTTGACTACGATGAGACCTTCTCACCCATAGCGATGCTTAAGTCCGTCCGAATCATGTTAGCAATTGCCGCATTTTATGATTATGAAATTTGGAAAATGGATGTGAAGACTACATTCCTGAATGGATTTCTAGAAGAAAAGTTGTATATGATGCAACATGAAGGTTTTATCGATCCAAAGGGTGCTAACAATGTGTGCAAGCGCTAGCGATCCATTTATGGACTGGTGCAAGCCTCTCGGAGTTGGAATAAACGTTTTGGTAGTGTGATCAAAGCATATGGTTTTATACAGACTTTTGGAGAAGCCTGTATTTACAAGAAAGTGAGTGGGAGCTCTGTAGCATTTCTAATATTATATGCCGATGACATATTGTTGATTGGAAATGATATAGAATTTCTGGATAGCATAAAAGGATACTTGAATAAGAGTTTTTCAATGAAAGACCTCGATGAAGCTGCTTATATATTGGGCATCAAGATCTATAGAGATAGATCAAGACGCTGATAACCCACAAGTATAGGGGATCGCAACAACTTTCAAGGGTAAAGTATTCAACCCAAATTTATTGATTCGACACAAGGGGAGCCAAAGAATATTCTCAAGTATTAGCAGCTAAGTTGTCAATTCAACCACACCTGGAAACTTAGTTCCTGCAGCAAAGTGTTTAGTAGCAAAGTAATATGATAGTGGTGGTAGCAGCAACAAAAGTAAAGACAACAAAAGTAATATTTTTGGTATTTTGTAGTGATTGTAACAGTAGCAACGGAAAAGTAAATAAGCGTAAACCAATATATGGAAAACTCATAGGCACCGGATCAGTGATGGATAATTATGCCGGATGCGGTTCATCATGTAACAGTCATAACATAGGGTGACACAAAACTAGCTCCAATTCATCAATGTAATGTAGGCATGTATTCCGTATATCGTCACGTGCTTATGGAAAAGAACTTGCATGACATCTTTTGTCCTACCCTCCCGTGGCGGCGGGGTCCTATTGGAAACTAAGGGATATTAAGGCCTCCTTTTTAATAGAGAACCGGAACAAAGCATTAGCACATAGTGAATACATGAACTCCTCAAACTATGGTCATCACCGGGAGTGGTCCCGATTATTGTCACTTCGAGGTTGCCGGATCATAACACATAGTAGGTGACTATAGACTTGCAAGATAGGATCTAGAACTCACATATATTCAAGAAAACATAATAGGTTCAGATTTGAAATCATGGCACCCGGGCCCTAGTGACAAGCATTAAGCATAACAAAGTCATAGAAACATTAATCTCAGAACATAGTGGATACTAGGGATCAAACCCTAACAAAACTAACTCGATTGCATGATAAATCTCATCCAACCCATCACCGTCCAGCAAGCCTACGATGGAATTACTCACGCACGGTGGTGAGCATCATGAAATTGGTGATGAAGGATGGTTGATGATGACGACGGCGACAAATCCCCCTCTCCGGAGCCCCAAATGGACTCCAGATCAGCCCTCCAGAGAGGTTTTAGGGCTTGGCGGCGGCTCCATATCGTAAAACGCGATGATTTCTTCTCTTCTATTTTTTCTCTCCGAAAGCGAATATATAGAGTTGGAGTTGGCGTCGGAGGGTTTCCAGGGGGCCCACAAGGTAGGGG
>NC_041382.1:723451925-723518687 GCF_002162155.2 Triticum dicoccoides | reverse complement strand
TTATTATTTTTTCTAAGACCTTTCGTGGAGTTTCAGGTCATTCCGAGAATATTTGTTTTTGGACATAAAACAACATCATGGTAATTCTGCTGAAAACAGCGTCAGTCCTTGTTAGTACCATTCAAATCATACAAGTTAGAGTCCAAAACAAGGGCAAAAGTGTTTGGAGAAGTAGATACGACGGAGATGTATCAACTCCCCCAAGCTTAAACCCTTGCTTGTCCTCAAGCAATTCAGTTGACAAACTGAAAGAAAGAAAGAAAAACTTTTACAAACTCTGTTTGCTCTTGTTGTTGTAACTATGTCAAGCCAGCATTCAAGTTTTCAGCATAGATCATAACTAACCACACTTGCAATAATTCTCAGGTCTCACAATTACTCGTATCAATAGCATAATCAACTAGCAAGTCATAATAATAAATCTCGGATGACAACACTTTCTCAAAACAATCATAATATGATATAACAAGATGGTATCTCGCTAGCCCTTTCTGATACCGCAAAACATAAATGCAGAGCACCTTTAAAGATCAAGGACTGACTAGACATTGTAATTCATGGTAAAAGAGATCCAATCATAGTCACACCCAATATAAATTAATAGTGATGAATGCAAATGATGGATGTGCTCTCCAGCTAGTGCTTTTTAATAAGAGGGTGATGACTCAACATAAAAGTAAATGGATAGGCCCTTCGCAGATGGAAGCAGGGATTTGTAGAGGTGCCAGAGCTCGGTTTTGAAATAGAGATAAATTGTATTTTGAGCGGTATACTTTCATTGTCAAAGTAACTACTAAGAGATGGCGATATCTTCCATGCTAAACACATTATAGACGGTTCCCAAACAGAATGGTAAAGTTTATACTCCCCCTCCACCAACAAGCATCAATCCATGGCTTGCTCAAAACAACGAGTGCCTCCAACATACATCAGGTCCCAGGGGGAGTTTTGTTTGCAATTAATTTTGATTTAGTTTGCATAAAGCATGGGACTGGGCATCCCGGTGACCAGCCATTTTCTCGTGAGTGAGGAGCAGAGTCCACTCCTCTTGAGAATAACCCGCCTAACACGGAAGATAAGGGCAGCCTTTGTTGATACATGAGCTATTCGAGCATACAAAACAGAATGTTTATTTGAAGGTTTAGAGTTTGGCACATACAAATTTACTTGGAACGGCAGGTAGATACCGCATATAGGAAGGTATAGTGGACTCATCTGGAATAACTTTGGGGTTTAAGGATTTGGATGCACAAGTAGTATTCCCGCTTAGTACAGGTGAAGGCTAGCAAAAGACTGAGAAGCGACCAACTAGAGAGCAACAACAGCCATGTACATGCATTAAAATTAATAAACATTGGATGCAAGCATGAGTAGGATATAATCCACCCTGAACATAAATATCGTGAAGGCTATGTTGATTTTGTTTCAACTACATGCGTGAACATGTGCCAAGTCAAGTCACTTAAATCATTCAAAAGAGGATACCACCCCATCATACCACATCATAATCATCTCAATAGCATGTTGGCATACAAGGTAAATCATTATAACTCATAGCTAATCAAGCATGGCACAAGCAACTATGATCTCTAATTGTCATTGCAAACATGTTTATTCATAATAAGCTGAATCAAGAACGACGGGCTCATCATATTTACAAAAACAAAAGAGGTCAAGTTCATACCAGCTTTTCTCATCTCAGTCAGTCCATCATATATCATCATAATTGCCTTTCACTTGCACGACCGAACGATGTGAATAATAATAAGAGTGCATGTGCATTGGACTAAGCTGGAATCTGCGAGCATTCAATAAACAGGAGACGACAAGGCAATATGGGCTCTTTGGTTAATTCAACAATAATGCATATAAGAGCCACTTCAACAATTTAATTATGGTCTTCTCCTACTAACCCCCAAAGAAAAGAAAAGAAATAAAACTATTTACACGGGAAAGCTCCCAACAAGCAAAAGAAGAACGGGAAATATTTTTGGGTTTTCTTTTTAGTTATTGCTACTACAGCAGAAAAATAAACTACTACTAATTTTTTTTAGTTTTTCTTAAGGTTTTACTAAACACACAAGAAGAAAGCAGGAAAAAGGAAATAAACTAGCATGGATATTAAAGTGAAAAGGTATGAGCACCGACATCTAGCAATGAGTGTGTGTGAACATAAATGTAATGTCGGTGAGAAATACGTACTCCCCCAAGCTTAGGATTTTGGCCTAAGTTGGTCTATGGCCACGGCTGGCCTGGCGGATATCCATAATAATAGTTGTTGGGGTCGTACTGTGATGAAGAGGAATAGTTGGGATCATACTGATGTGCAGCGGTTATCGCCTGTTGAGCTGCAGCGTGGAGTCGGGCTGCCTCCGCCCTCCTCTCGTACTCTTCTGCCTCCTCTCTGGTAATAACATATCTTCCTTTTGTCTGTGAATCAAAGAAGGCAGGAGCAAGGAGAGTAATACGGAAAACACGTCGTTTATCAAAAATTAAGCGATATAAGAGAGGTGATTCAGGCCTCTCGACAAACTGGTGCGAAGCCATAGAGTTATAATCTAAATATGCAGGAGGCAACTCCATATCACCCTCACGAATGTCTATTTCAAGAATATGAGCTAAGCGGATTGCATAAATTCCTCCAAAGAAATCTCCATTATGTCTATTATGATGCAACCTACGAGCTACAATGGCTCCCATATGATAAGATTGGTCTCCTAACACAGCACTCCTAAGAATGCTAAGGTTAGGGACACACATGTGACATGCTTCATCCTTAGCATTTATGCATCTACCAATGAAAAGAGCAAAATAACGTATAGCAGGAAAGTGAATGCTCCCTATGGTAGCCTGCGTTATATCTCTAGATTCCCCCACAGTTATACTAGCAAGAGAGTTTCTAAATTCAGATTTAGGTGGATCTCTAACACTACCCCATGATGGAAGTTCGCAAGCAGAAGTGAAATCCTCTAAGTCCATGGTATAAGATTTGTCATAAAGATCAAACATGACTGAAGGAGAATTACGCGAAGATGAATACTCAAACCTCCTCACAAATGAACTTGTGAGATCATGATACTGGGGGCATTTGTTAGCCTCAAAATCCTCAAGACCGGCATTGCGCAAATATGATTTGAATTCTTCTTTAATTCCCGCACGGTCCATAAAATTTTCCGATGGCCATTCGCAAGGCCGTACTGGAGCTTCTCTTGGTGGATCCTCGTCAGCATCGCGCATAGCAATCCTGGGTTCTTGCTTCTTAGAGGAACCACCTTGGAACATCTTCCTAAACATTTTGTTTTTCTCTGAAAAATTCTGAAATTTTTAGTAACTTCAAAATAAAAGTAAACCAAATTCAATAAAACTGATAGCAACTACTCATACAAGTGCCTAGAGCCTCTATCAAGCATTAGAACTACTTAGGACCATAAAAATTTGACATGCAAGCTCAAGAACATGGTCACCTATGCAGCACAAATTTGCAAAGAATAAAGCACTAGAACAAAAACTAATTGGACCAATGCAGGAGTCACATACCAAGGAACAATCTGTTGGAAATATGCCCTAGAGGCAATAATAAATTGATTATTATTATATTTCCTTGTTCATGATAATCGTTTATTATGCATGCTAGAATTGTATTGATAGGAAACTCAGATACATGTGTGGATACATAGACAACACCATGTCCCTAGTAAGCCTCTAGTTGACTAGCTCGTTGATCAATAGATGGTTACGGTTTCCTGACCATGGACATTGGATGTCGTTGATAACGGGATCACATCATTAGGAGAATGATGTGATGGACAAGACCCAATCCTAAGCCTAGCACAAGATCATGTCGTTCTTATGCTAAAGCTTTTCTAATGTCAAGTATCATTTCCTTAGACCATGAGATTGTGCAACTCCCAGATACCGTAGGAATACTTTGGGTGTGCCAAACGTCACAACGTAACTGGGTGGCTATAAACGTACACTACAGGTATCTCCTAAAGTGTCTGTTGGGTTGGCACGAATCGAGACTGGGATTTGTCACTCCGTGTAAACGGAGAGGTATCTCTGGGCCCACTCGATAGGACATCATCATAATGTGCACAATGTGATCAAGGAGTTAATCACGGGATGATGTGTTACGGAACGTGTAAAGAGACTTGCCGGTAACGAGATTGAACAAGGTATCGGGATATCGACGATCGAATCTCGGGCAAGTATCGTACCGCTAGACAAAGGGAATTGTATACGGGATTGATTAAGTCCTTGACATCGTGGTTCATCCGATGAGATCATCGTGGAACATGTGGGAGCCAACATGGGTATCCAGATCCTGCTGTTGGTTATTGGCCGGAGAGTCGTCTCGGTCATGTCTACGTGTCTCCCGAACCCGTAGGGTCTACACACTTAAGGTTCGGTGATGCTAGGGTTATAGAGATATTAGTATGCAGTAACCCGAAAGTTGTTCGGAGTCCCGGATGAGATCCCGGACGTCACGAGGAGTTCTGGAATGGTCCGGAGGTAAAGAATTATATATAGGAACTGCTATTTCGGCTATCGGGATAAGTTTCGGGGTCACCGGTATTGTACCGGGACCGCCGGAAGGGTCCCGGGGGTCCACCGGGTGGGGCCACCTGCCCCGGGGGGCCACATGGGCTGTAGGGGGTGCGCCTTGGCCTGTATGGGCCAAGGGCACCAGCCCCAAGAGGCCCATGCACCAAGAGATAAGAGAAAGGAAGAGTCCTAAAGGGGGAAGGCACCTCCGAGGTGCCTTGGGGAGGATGGACTCCTCCCTGGCCGCACCCTTCCTTGGAGGAAGGGCCAAGGCTGCGCCCCCCTCTCCCTTGGCCCTATATATAGCGGGGGGAAGGGAGGGCAGCAACACATAAGCCCTGGCGCCTCCCTCTCCCTCCCATGACACATCTCCCTCCTCCCGCAGCGCTTGGCGAAGCCCTGTTGGAATCCCGCTACTTCCACCACCACGCCGTCGTGCTGCTGGATCTCCATCAACCTCTCCTCCCCCCTTGCTGGATCAAGAAGGAGGAGACGTCGCTGCTCCGTACGTGTGTTGAACGCGGAGGTGCCGTCCGTTCGGCGCTTGGATCATCGGTGATTTGGATCACGATGAGTACGACTCCATCAACCCCGTTCTCTTGAACGCTTCCGCGCGCGATCTACAAGGGTATGTAGATCCACTCCTCCCTCGTTGCTAGATGACTCCATAGATTGATCTTGGTGACATGTAGGAAAATTTTGAATTATTGCTACGTTCCCAACAGTGGTATCAGAGCCAGGTTTATGCATAGTTTCTATGCACGAGTAGAACACAAAGTAGTTGTGGGCGTTGATTTTGTTCAATATGCTTACTGTTACTAGTCTAATCTTGATTCGGCGGCATTGTGGGATGAAGCGGCCCAGACCGACCTTACACGTACTCTTACGTGAGACTGGTTCCACCGACTGACATGCACTAGTTGCATAAGGTGGCTAGCGGGTGTCTATCTCTCCCACTTTAGTCGGATCGGATTCGATGAAAAGGGTCCTTATGAAGGTTAAATAGCAATTGTCATATCACGTTGTGGTTTTTGCGTAGGTAAGAAACGTTCTTGCTAACAACCCATAGCAGCCACGTAAAACATGCAAACAACAATTAGAGGATGTCTAACTTGTTTTTGCAGGGTATGCTATGTGATGTGATATGGCCAAGAAGAATGTGATGAATGATATGTGATGTATGAGATTGATCATGTTCTTGTAATAGGAATCACGACTTGCATGTCGATGAGTATGACAACCGGCAGGAGCCATAGGAGTTGTCTTAATTTATTTATGACCTGCGTGTCAACATAAACGTCATGTAATTACTTTACTTTATTGCTAACCGTTAGCTATAGTAGTAGAAGTAATAGTTGGCGAGACAACTTCATGAAGACACGATGATGGAGATCATGATGATGGAGATCATGGTGTCATGCCGGTGACGATGATGATCATGGAGCCCCGAAGATGGAGATCAAAAGGAGCAAAGTGATGATGGCCATATCATGTCACTATTTGATTGCATGTGATGTTTATCATGTTTATACATCTTATTTGCTTAGAACGACGGTAGTAAATAAGATGATCCCTCATTAAAATTTCAAGAAAGTGTTCCCCCTAACTGTGCACCGTTGTGAAAGTTCGTTGTTTCGAAGCACCACGTGATGATCGGGTGTGATAGATTCTTACGTTCGAATACAACGGGTGTTGACGAGCCTAGCATGTACAGACATGGCCTCGGAACACATGCAAAACACTTAGGTTGACTTGACGAGCCTAGCATGTACAGACATGGCCTCGGAACACAAGAGACCGAAAGGTCGAGCATGAGTCGTATGGTAGATACGATCAACATGAAGATGTTCACCGATGTTGACTAGTCCGTCTCACGTGATGATCGGACACGACCTAGTTGACTCGGATCATGTAATCACTTAGATGACTAGAGGGATGTCTATCTGAGTGGGAGTTCATAAGATGAACTTAATTATCCTGAACATAGTCAAAAGGTCTTCGCAAATTATGTCGTAGCTCGTGCTTCAGTTCTACTGTTTAGATATGTTCCTAGAGAAAAATTAGTTGAAAGTTGATAGTAGCAATTATGCAGATAGTAAAAGGCTTATGTCCTTAATGCACCGCTCAGTGTGCTGAACCTCGAACGTCGTCTGTGGATGTTGCGAACATCTGACATACACATTTTGATAACTATGTGATAGTTCAGTTAAACGGTTTAGAGTTGAGGCACCGAAGACGTTTTAAAATGTCGTGAAACATATGAGATGTTTCGAGGGCTGAAATTGGGATTTCAGGCTCGTGCCCACGTCAAGAGGTATAAGACCTCCGACGATTTTCTTAGCCTGCAAACTAAGGGAGAAAAGCTCAATTGTTGAGCTTGTGCTCAGATTGTCTGAGTACAACAATCGCTTGAATCAAGTGGGAGTTGATCTTCCAGATGAAATAGTGATGGTTCTCCAAAGTCACTGCCACCAAGCTGCCAGAGCTTCGTGATGAACTATAATATATCAGGGACATATATGATGATCCTTGAGATATTCGCGATGTTTGACACCACAAAAGTAGAAATCAAGAAGGAGCATCAATTGTTGATGGTTGGTGAAACCACTAGTTTCAAGAAGGGCAAGGGCAAGAAGGGAAACTTCATGAAACGGCAAATCAGCTGCTGCTCTAGTGAAGAAACCCAAGGTTGAACCCAAACCCGGGACTAAGTGCTTCTGTAATAAAGGGAACAACCACTGGAGCAGAATTACCCTAGATACTTGGTAGATGAGAAGGCTGGCAAAGTCGATAGAAGTATATTGGATATACATTGTGTTAATGTGTACTTTACTAGTACTCCTAGTAGCACCAGGGTATTAGATACCGGTTCGGTTGCTAAGTGTTAGTAACTCGAAACAAAAGGCTACGGAATAAACGGAGACTAGCTAAAAGGTGAGATGACGATATGTGTTGGAAGTATTTCCAAGGTTGATCAAATATCGTACGCTCCCTCTACCATCGAGATTGGTATTAAAACCTAAATAATTGTTATTTGGTGTTTGCATTGAGCATAGACATGATTGGATTACGTCTATCGCAATACGGTTATTCATTTAAGGAGAATAATGGTTACTCTGTTTATTTGAATAATACCTTCAATGGTCTTACACCTAAAATGAATGGTTTATTGAATCTCGATCGTAGTGATACACATGTTCATGCCAAAAGATATAAGATAGTAATGATAGTACCACCTACTTGTGGCACTGCCACTTAAGTCATATCGGGATAAAACGCATGAAGAAGCTCCATGTTGATGGATCTTTGGGCTCACTCGTTTTGAAAAGTTTGAGACATGCGAACCATGTCTATTGGTGTATATGCATGAAGAAACTCCATGCAAATGGACCGTTTGGTCTCACTTGTTTTTGAATCACTTGAGACATGCAAATCATACCACATGGGCAAGATGACTGAAAGCCTCGGTTTCAGTAAAATGGAACTAGAAAGCAACTTGTTGGAAGTAATACATTTTGATGTGTGCAGTCCAATGGGTGCTGAGGCGTGTAGTGGATATCGTTACTTGATGAATTTGAGTAGATGTTGAGTATATTTACTTGATGAATCACGAGTCTGGATTATTGAAAGGTTCAAGTAATTTCAGGGTGAAGTTGAAAGATCGTCGTGACAAGAGGATAAAATGTCTATGATATGATCATAGAGATGAATATCTGAATTACGAGTTTGGCACAGAATTAAGACATTGTGGAAATTGTTTCACAACCAATACAGCTTGGAACACCATAGTGTGATGGTGTGTCCGAACATCATAACTGCACCCTATTGGATATGATGCATACCATGATGTCTCTTATCGAATTACCACGATAGTTTATGGGTTAGGCATTAGAGACAACCACATTCACTTTAAATAGGGCACCACGTAATTCCGATGAGATGACACCATATGAACGATGGTTTAGAGAAACCTAAGCTGTCATTTCTTAAAAGTTTGGGGCTGCGACGCTTATGTGAAAAAGTTTCAGGCTGATAAGCTCGAACCCAAAGCGGATAAATGCATCTTCATAGGACACCCAAAACAGTTGGGTATACCTCCTGTCTTAGATTCGAAAGCAATAAGGGATTGTTTCTAGAATCGGGTCCTTTCTCGAGGAAAAGTTTCTCTCGAAAGAATTGATTGGGAGGATGGTGGAGACTTGATGAGGTTATTGAACCATCTCTTCAACTAGTGTGTGGCAGGGCACAGGAAGTTGTTCCTGTGGCACCTACATCAATTGAAGTGGAAGCTTGTGATAGTGATCATGAAACTTCAGATCAAGTCACTACCAAACCTCGTAGGATGACAAGGATGCGTACTACTTCAGAGTGGTACGTGATCTTGTCTTGGAAGTCATGTTGCTAGACAACAATGAACCTATGAGCTATGGAGAAGCGATGGTGGGCCCGGATTCCGATAAATGGCTCGAGGCCATAAAATCCGAGAGAGGATCCATGTATGGAAACAAAGTGTAGACTTTGACAAAACAGCTCGATGGTCGTGAGGCTGTTGAGTACAGATGGATTTTAAAAGGAAGACGGACAATGATGGTAAATGTCACCATTAAGAAAGCTCGACTTGTCGTTAAGATGTTTTCCGACAAGTTCAAGGAGTTGACTATGATAAGACTTTCTCACTTGTAGCGATGCTAAGAGTCTGTTGGAATTATATTAGAGATTACTGCATTATTTATGAAATCTTGCAGATAGGATGTCAAAACATTGTTTCCTCGACGATTTTTTGAGGAAAGGTTGTATGTGATACAAACCGGAAGGTTTTGTCAGTCCTGAAAGATGCTAATAAGTATGCAAAGCTCCAGCAATCCTTCTAGGGACTGGAGTAAGCATATCGGAGTTGGAATGTATGCGTTGATGATGATCAAAGATTTTGGGTTTATACAAAGTTTATGAGAAACTTGTATTTCCAAAGAAGTGAGTGGGAGCACTATAGAATTTCTGATGAATATATGTTGTTGACATATTGTGGATCAGAAATGACGTAGAATTTCTGGAAAGCATATAGGGTTATTTGGAAAGTGTTTTTCAATGGAAAGCCTGGATTAAGCTACTTGAACATTGAGCATCAAGATCTATAAGGATAGATCAAAACGCTTAATGGTACTTTCAAATGAGCACATACCTTGACATGATCTTGAAGGTGTTCAAGATGGATCAGTCAAAGAAGGAGTTCTTGCCTGAGTTGTAAGGTATGAAGTTAAGACTTAAAGCTCGACCACGACAGAATAGAGAGAAAGGACGAAGGTCATCCCCTATGCTTAAGACATAGGCTCTACAGTATGCTATGCTGTGTACCGCACCTGAAATGTGCCTTGCCATGAGTCAGTCAAGGGGTACAAGAGTGATCTAAGAATGGATCACAGGACAACGGTCAAAGTTATCCTTAGTAACTTGTGGACTAAGGAATTTTCTCGATTATGGAGGTGGTAAAAGAGTTCGTCGTAAAGGGATATGCTGATGCAAACTTTGACACTAATCCAGATTATTTTGAGTAGTAAACTGGATTCGTATAGTAGAATAGTTATTTGGAATAGCTCCAAATAGAACGTGGTAGCTGCATCTGGGAGATGACATAGAGATTTGTAAAGCACACACGGATCTGAAAGATTCAGACCCGTTGACTATAACATCTCTCACAAGCATAACATGATCAAAACCAGAACTCATTGAGTGTTAATCACATGGTAATGTGAACTAGATTATTGACTCTAGTAAAATCTTTGGGTGTTAGTCACATGGGGATGTGACCTTGAGTGTTAATCACATATCGATGTGAACTGGATTATTGACTCTAGTGCAAGTGGGAGACTGTTGGAAATATACCCTAGAGGCAATAATAAATTGATTATTATTATATTTCCTTGTTCATGATAAACGTTTATTATCCATGCTAGAATTGTATTGATAGGAAACTCAGATACATGTGTGGATACATAGACAACACCATGTCCCTAGTAAGCCTCTAGTTGACTAGCTCGTTGATCAATAGATGGTTACGGTTTCCTGACCATGGACATTGGATGTCGTTGATAACGGGATCACATCATTAGGAGAATGATGTGATGGACAAGACCCAATCCTAAGCCTAGCACAAGATCATGTAGTTCGTATGCTAAAGCTTTTCTAATGTCAAGTATCATTTCCTTAGACCATGAGATTGTGCAACTCCCGGATACCGTAGGAATACTTTGGGTGTGCCAAACGTCACAACGTAACTGGGTGGCTATAAAGGTACACTACAGGTATCTCCGAAAGTGTCTGTTGGGTTGGCACGAATCGAGACTGGGATTTGTCACTCCGTGTAAACGGAGAGGTATCTCTGGGCCCACTCGGTAGGACATCATCATAATGTGCACAATGTGATCAAGGAGTTGATCACGGGATGATGTGTTATGGAACGAGTAAAGAGACTTGCCGGTAACGAGATTGAACAAGGTATCGGGATACCGACGATCGAATCTCGGGCAAGTATCGTACCGCTAGACAAAGGGAATTGTATACGGGATTGATTAAGTCCTTGACATCGTGGTTCATCCGATGAGATCATCGTGGAACATGTGGGAGCCAACATGGGTATCCAGATCCCGCTGTTGGTTATTGGCCGGAGAGTCGTCTCGGTCATGTCTACGTGTCTCCCGAACCCGTAGGGTCTACACACTTAAGGTTTGGTGACGCTAGGGTTATAGAGATATTAGTATGCGGTAACCCGAAAGTTGTTCGGAGTCCCGGATGAGATCCCGGACGTCACGAGGAGTTCCGGAATGGTCCGAAGGTAAAGAATTATATATAGGAAGTGCTATTTCGGCTATCGGGACAAGTTTCGGGGTCACTGGTATTGTACCGGGACCACCGGAAGGGTCCCGGGGGTCCTTCAGGTGGGGCCACCTGCCCCGGGGAGGCACATGGTCTCTATGGGGTGCGCCTTGGCCTGTATGGGCCAAGGGCACCAGCCCCAAGAGGCCCATGCGCCAAGAGATAAGAGAAAGGAAGAGTCCTAAAGGGGGAAGGCACCTCCGAGGTGCCTTGGGGAGGATGGACTCCTCCCTGGCCGCACCCTTCCTTGGAGGAAGGGCCAAGGCTGACCCCCCTTCTCCCTTGGCCCTATATATAGTGGGGGGAAGGGAGGGCAGCAACACATAAGCCCTGGCGCCTCCCTCTCCCTCCCATGACACATCTCCCTCCTCCTGCAACGCTTGGCGAAGCCCTGTTGGAATCTCGCTACTTCCACCACCACGCCGTCGTGCTGCTGGATCTCCATCAACCTCTCCTCCCCCTTGCTGGATCAAGAAGGAGGAGACATCGCTGCTCCGTATGTGTGTTGAACGCGGAGGTGCCGTCCGTTCGGCGCTAGGATCATCGGTGATTTGGATCACGACGAGTACGACTCCATCAACCCCGTTCTCTTGAACGCTTCCGCACGCGATCTACAAGGGTATGTAGATCCACTCCTCCCTCGTTGCTAGATGACTCCATAGATTGATCTTGGTGACACGTAGGAAAATTTTGAATTATTGCTACGTTCCCCAACACAATCTCCCCAAGCAGTTTTGCTAGAGGTGCCTTGAGCAAGGAGATCAAAAATCGCAGCAAAAGTGCCTGGAACTCGTGCTTGAGTTGGTTTTTCGGGTTTGTGTGAGATAGAGGAAGAAGATGGGTGCTGGGATAAGTGGAGGAGGGCCACCGTGGGCCCACGAGGTAGGGGGACGCGCCCTATAGGGGGGGGGGGCGCCCAGCACCCTCGTGGCCAGGTGGCAGCTCCTCCCGCGGTAATTTTTGCACAGTAAATTCTCAAATATTCCTGAAAAAATCATATTAAATTGGCATGGCATTCTGAGGACTTTTATTTCCGGGATATTTTTATATTGCACGGATAATCAGGAAATAGATAGAAAATACTATTTTTACTTTATTTAATATAAATAACAGAAAATATAAAGGGGGTACAGAAGTTGGTGCTTCTAGTTTCATCCATCTCATGCTCATAAAAAAGAATCCACTGACAAGGTTGATCAAGTCTTGTTAACAAACTCATTCCGATAATCTTGAAACCGGAGAAATTTCGAATAACACTAAGTTACCTCAATGGGGATATGCACGTCCCCTATAATAAGAATATCATATTTCTTCTTGACAGTAGGGAGAGGAAATTCAAAACCTCCAAATATAATCGATGGAATTTTCACAATAGAATTGATACTATGAACTTGAGGTTGTTTCCTCGGAAAGTGTACCATATGCTCATTACCATTAACATGAAAAGTGACATTGCCTTTGTTGCAATCAATAACAGCCCCTGTAGTATTAAGAAAAGGTCTTCCAAGAATAATAGACATACTATCATCCTCGGGAATATCAAGTATAATAAAGTCCGTTAAAACAGTAACGTTTGCAACCACAACAGGCACATCCTCACAAATACCGACAGGTATAGCAGTTGATTTATCAGCCATTTGCAAAGATATTTCAGTAGGTGTCAGCTTATTCAAGTCAAGTCTACGATATAAAGAGAGAGGCATAACACTAACATCGGCTCCAAGATCACATAAAGCAGTTTTAATATAATTACTTTTGATGGAGCAAGGTATAGTAGGTACTCCAGGGTCTCCAAGTTTCTTTGGTATTCCACCCTTAAAAGTATAATTAGCAAGCATGGTGGAAATTTCAGCTTCCGGTATCTTTCTTTTATTAGTAATGGTTTCTTTCATATATTTAGCATAAGGATTTATTTTGAGCACATCAGTTAATCTCATACACAAAAGATAGGCCTTATCATTTCAGCAAAGCGCTCAAAATCCTCATCATCCTTTTTCTTGGATGGTTTCGGAGGAAAAGGCATGGGTTTCTGAACCCAAGGTTCCCTTTCTTTACCATGTTTCCTAGCAACAAAGTCTCTTTTATCATAACATTGATTCTTTGATTGTGGGTTATCAAGATCAACAACAGGTTCAATTTCTACATCATTGTCATTACTAGGTTGAGCATCATCATGAACATCATCATTAATATTTTTACTAGGTTCATGTTCATTACCAGATTGTGTTTCACCATCAGACATAGATATATCATTTGGATTATCAGGTGGTTCAACAATAGGTTCACTAGAAGTTTGCACAGTTCTATCATTTTTATTCTTCTTCTTTTTAGAAGAACTAGGAACATTAATATTATTTCTCTGAGAATCTTGCTCGATTCTCTTAGGGTGGCCTTCAGGATACAAAGGTTCCTGTGTCATTCTACCAGTTCTAGTAGCCACTCTAACAACATAATCATTTTTCTTACTATTCATTTCATCAAGCACTTCTTTTTGAGCCTTAAGTACTTGTTCTACTTGAGTGGTAACCATAGAAGCATGTTTGCTAACAAGTTTAAGTTCACCTTTAATATCAGCCATATAATCACCCAAGCGTCTAATCATATAAGCATTTTATTTTAATTGTCTACCAAAATAAGCATTGAAGTCTTCTTGCTTAAACATAAAGCTATCAAACTCATCCAAGCACTGACTAGCAATTTTAGTAGCAGGGAATTCAGCTTTATCATATGTATAGAGAGAATTTACCTTTACTACCTATGTTGGGATATCGGGATTAGGAGGTTCTTCAGTAAATAAAGAATTGAGATCATATGTTTCTTCAACAGGCGGTATATTAAGACCATGTATTTCTTCAATAGGAGGTAAATTCTTAACATCTTCGGCTTTAATACCTTTTTCTTTCATAGATTTCTTTGCCTCTTGCATATCTTCAGGACTGAGAAATAGAATACCTCTCTTCTTCGGAGTTGGTTTAGGAATAGGCTCAGTAATTGGAGTAGGAGATGGCTCAGGAGCTGGCTCAGGAGGTGCCCAATTATTTTCATTTGTCAACATATTATTCAATAGAATTTCAGCTTCATCCGGTGTTCTTTCCCTGAAAAGAGAACCAGCACAACTATCCAGGTAATCTCTGGAAGCATCGGTTAGTCCATTATAAAAGATATCAAGTATTTCGGGTTTCTTAAGAGGATGATCAGGCAAAGCATTAAGTAACTTGAGAAGCCTCCCCCAAGCTTGTGGGACACTCTCTTCTTTCATTTGCACAAAGTTGTATATTTCCTCAAAGCAGCTCATTTCTTATGAGCAGGGAAATATTTAGCAGAGAAGTAATAAATCATATCCTGGGGACTACGCACACAACCAGGATCAAGAGAATTAAACCATATCTTAGCATCGCCCTTTAATGAGAACAGAAATATTTTGAGTAAATAGAGGTAACGTGATCTCTCATTATTAGTGAACAGGGCAGCTATATCATTTAACTTAGTAAGATGTTCCACAACAGTTTCAGATTCATAGCCATAAACCGGATCCGATTCAACCAAAGTAATTATATCAGGATCAACAGAGAATTCATAATCCTTATCAGGAACACATATAGGTGAAGTAGCAAAAGCAGGGTCGGGTTTCATTTTATCTCTAAGTGATTCTTTGTTCCATTTAATTAATAACCTCTTAAGCTCATATCTATCTCTGCAAGCTAAAATAGCTAAAGAAGCATCCCTATCAAAAAGATAACCTTTAGGAATAATATGCATATTTTCATCATCACTATCATCATCGTATTCAGATTCAATAATTTCTCTTTCTCTAGCCCTAGCAATTTGTTCATCAAGAAATTCACTAAGGGGCACAGTAGTATCAGACATAGAAGCAGTTTCATCATAAGTATCATGCATAGCAGAAGTGGCATCATCAATAACATGCGACATATCAGAACGAATAGCAGAAGCAGGTGTAGGTGTCGCAAACTTACTCATAACAGAAGGTGAATCAAGTGCAGAGCTAGATGGCAGCTCCTTACCTCCCCTCGTAGTTGAGGGATAGATCTTGGTTTTTGGATCTCTCAAGTTCTTCATAGTGTCCAGCAGATATAAATCCCAAGTGACTCAAAGAATAGAGCTATGCTCCCCGGCAACGGCGCCAAAAAAAGGTCTTGATAACCCACAAGTATAGGGGATCACAACAGCTTTCGAGGGTAAAGTATTCAACCCAAATTTATTGATTCGACACAAGGGGAGCCAAAGAATATTCTCAAGTATTAGCAGCTGAGTTGTCAATTCAACCACACCTGGAAACTTAGTATCTGCGGCAAAGTGTTTAGTAGCAAAGTAATATGATAGTGGTGGTAGTAGCAACAAAAGTAAAGACATCAAAAGTAATGTTTTTGGTATTTTGTAGTGATTGTAACAGTATCAACGGAAAAGTAAATAAGCGTAAACCGGTATATGCAAAACTCGTAGGCACCGGATCAGTGATGGATAATTATGCCGGATGCGGTTCATCATGTAACAGTCATAACATAGGGTGACACAGAACTAGCTCCAATTCATCAATGTAATGTAGGCATGTATTTCGTATATCGTCATACGTGCTTATGGAAATGAACTTGCATGACATCTTTTGTCCTACCCTCCTGTGGCAGCGGGGTCCTATTGGAAACTAAGGGATATTAAGGCCTCCTTTTAATAGAGAACCAGAACAAAGCATTAGCACATAGTGAATACATGAACTCCTCAAACTATGGTCATCACCGGGAGTGGTCCCGATTATTGTCACTTCGGGGTTGCCGGATCATAACACATAGTAGGTGACTATAGACTTGCAAGATAGGATCTAGAACTCACATATATTCATGAAAACATAATAGGTTCAGATCTTAAATCATGGCACTCGGGCCCTAGTGACAAGCATTAAGCATAGCAAAGTCATAGCAACATTAATCTCAGAACATAGTGGATACTAGGGATCAAACCCTAACAAAACTAACTCGATTACATGATAAATCTCATCCAACCCATCACCGTCCAGCAAGCCTACGATGGAATTACTCACGCACGGCGGTGAGCATCATTAAATTGGTGATGGAGGATGGTTGATGATGACGACGGCAATGAATCCCCCTCCCCGGAGCCTCGAATGGACTCCAGATCAGCCCTCCCGAGAGGTTTTAGGGCTTGGCGGCGGCTCCGTATCGTAAAACGTGATGATTTTTTCTCTTCTACTTTTTTCTCTCCGAAAGCAAATATATAGAGTTGGAGTTGGCGTCAGAGGGTTTCTAGGGGGCCCACGAGGTAGGGGGCGCGCCCTAGGGGGGGGGGCCCACACCCTCGTGAGAAGGGTGTGGGCCCCCTAGTCTTTATATTTGGTGAGGATTTTTTATTATTTTTTCTAAGACCTCCCGTGGAGTTTCAGGTCATTCCGAGAATATTTGTTTTCTGCACATAAAACAACATCATGGTAATTATGCTGAAAACAGCGTCAGTCCGGGTTAGTTCCATTCAAATCATAGAAGTTAGAGTCCAAAACAAGGGCAAAAGTGTTTGGAAAAGTAGATACGACGGAGATGTATCAAACGCTTAATTGGACTTTCACAAAGCACATACATTGATAAAGTTTTGAAGAAGTTCAAAATGGATCAAGCTAAGAAAGTGTTCTTGCCTGTGTTACAAGGTGTGAAGTTGAGTAAGACTCAATGCCCGACCACTGCAGAAGATAGAGAGAAAATGAGAAGTGTTCCCTATGCTTCAGCCATATGCTCTTCATGTATGCAATGCTGTGTACCAGACCTGATGTGTGCCTTGCTATTAGTTTAGCAGGGAGGTATCAAAGTAATCCAGGAGTGGATCACTGGACAGCGATCAAGAACATCCTGAAATACCTGAAAAGGACTAAGGATATGTTTCTCGTTTATGGAGGTGACAAAGAGCTCGTTGTAAATGGTTACGAAGATGCAAGCTTTGACACTGATGCGGACGATTCTAAATCACAAACCGGATACATGTTTATATTGAACGGTGGAGCTGTCAGTTGGAGAAGTTCCAAACAAAGCGTCGTGGCGGGATCTACGTGTGAAGCGGAGTACATAGCTGCTTCAGAAGCAGCAAATGAAGGAGTCTGGATGAAGGAGTTCATATCCGATCTAGGTGTCATACCTAGTGCAACGGGTCCAATGAAAATCTTTTGTGATAATACTGGTGCAATTGCCTTGGCAAAGAAAACCAGATTTCACAAGAGAACCAAACACATGAAGAGATGCTTCAATTCCATCCGCAATCAAGTCCAGGTGGGAGACATAGAGATTTGCTAGATACATACGGATCTGAATGTTGCAGACCCGTTGACTAAGCATCTCTCACGAGCAAAACATGATCAGCACCAAGGCTCCATGGGTGTTAGAATCATTACTGTGTAATCTAGATTATTGACTCTAGTTCAAGTGGGAGACTGAAGGAAATATGCCCTAGAGGCAATAATAAAGTTATTATTTATTTCCTTATTTCATGATAAATGTTTATTATTCATGCTAGAATTGTATTAACCAGAAACATAATACATGTGTGAATACACAGACAAACAGAGTGTCACTAGTATGCCTCTACTTGACTAGCTTGTTGGTCAAAGATGGTTATGTTTCCTAACCATAGACATGAGTTGTCATTTGATAAATGGGATCACATCATTAGGAGAATGATGTGATTGACTTGAACCATTCCATTAGCTTAGCACTTGATCGTTTTAGTTTACTGCTATTGCTTTCTTCATGACTTATACATGTTCCTATGACTATGAGATTATGCCACTCCCGATTACCGGAGGAACACTTTGTGTGCTACCAAACGTCACAACGTAACTGGGTGATTATAAAGGTGCTCTACAGGTGTGTCCGATGGTACTTGTTGAGTTGGCATAGAGCAAGATTAGGATTTGTCACTTCGATTGTCGAAGAGGTATCGCTGGGCCCTCTCGGTAATGAACATCACTATAAGCATTGGAAGCAATGCAACTAATGAGTTAGTTGCGGGATGATGCATTAAGGAACAAGTAAAGAGACTTGCCGGTAATGAGATTGAGCTAGGTATTGAGATACCGATGATTGAATCTCGGGCAAGTAACATACCGATGACAAAGGGAACAACATATGTTGTTATGCGGTTTGACCGATAAAGATCTTTATAGAATATGTGGGAGCCAATATGAGCATCCCGGTTCCGCTATTGGTTATTGACCGGAGACGTGTCTCGGTCATGTCTACATAGTTCTCGAATCCGTAGGGTCCGCACGCTTAATGTTCGGTGACGATCGGTATTATGAGTTTATGTGATTTTATGTACCGAAGGTAGTTCGGAGTCCAGATGTGATCATGGACATGATGAGGAGTCTCGAAATGGTCGATACATAAAGATTGATATATTGGACGACTATATTCAGATACCGGAAGTGTTCCGGGTGATTTCAGAGAAAACCGAAGTGCTGGAGGGTTACCGGAACCCCCCGGGGAGAAGTAATGGGCCACATGGGCCTTAGTGGAGAGAGAGAGGGCCGGCCAGGGCAGGCCGTGCGCCCCTCCCCCTCTGGTCCAAATTGGACTAGGGAAGGGGGGCGCCGCCCCCTTTCCTTCTCCCTCTCCTCCTTCCTTTCCCCCTCCTAGTAGGAGTAGGAAAGGGGAGTCCTACTCCTACTAGTGGGAGGACTCCTCCTCCTGGTGCGCCCTACAAGGGCCGGCCAGCCTTCCCACTTGCTCCTTTATATACGGGGGCAGGGGCACCCTAGGACACACAAGTTGATTGTTCCAAGCCGTGTGCGGTGCCCCCCTCCACCATAATGCACCTCGATCATATCGTAGCGGTGCTTAGGCGAAGCCCTGCGTCGGTAGCAACATCATCACCGTCATCACGCCGTTGTGTTGACGGAACTCTCCTGTGAAGCTCTGCTGGATCGGAGTTCGTTGGACGTCATCGAGCTGAGCGTGTGCTGAACTCGGAGGTGCCGTATGTTCGGTACTTGGATCGGTCGGATCGTGAAGACGTACGACTACATCAACCATGTTCTCATAAGGCTTCCGCTTACGGTCTACGAGGGTACGTGGACGATACTCTTCCCTCTTGTTGATATGCATCACCATGATCTTGCGTGTGCGTAGGAATTTTTTTGAAATTACTACATTCCCCAACACTCCTACCCCGCCGCCGCCACAAGGCATCGCCGGGCAAAGCCCGACCAGCATGGGTGGCGGCGGGGATCTCGTTCCTCTCTGCTTGGGGGTTGGGCTGGCGCGGGACGAGTCTTCTCAGGCAGAGGCGCGGGGCTGTCGTGGGGCTCCTCGACACGGCAGTGTGCGAGCAGGGAGGCGGCGTGTGTGTCCTAGGGCGGCGCGGTCGCTGTGAGGGATTCGTGTCGAGCGGTTGCGTGCGGAGCGGCGCCCTAGCCAGGTCCGACCGGATATGGGTCCAGGGGGCTGTTCGCAGCGCGGGTGGTGGAGCAGCGTGGGCTGGGGCCAGTGAGGGGCTGAGGGCCAACGGTGGTTGCCGTCCTCGGGAGGTGGTGACCGCTGGTGATGGTGGAGGATGGTAGTGTGCAGGTTGTGTTCTGGGCAGGTCCGGCCGGATCTGTCACTGGGGACAGTGTGTGGCGCGGGCTGAAGCATGGCCGGCTTGGGCCATGGTCGGCTACCTATGAAGTGGTCGGTGGAGGTCGCGGCACGCTAGCGGTGGTTCTCGTGCTCGTCCGGTGGTGTCCAGGCTGACGACAACGGTGGCTAGACGCGCGGGTGCATGCCCGGCGGCTCTGATGCTTGGAGCTTGCCAGGCAACGTGGGTTGGGCAGTGGCCCGGTATGGCTCTTGCTTCGGTCGTGGATGGCTCCACGACGGCTTAGCAGATCGGTTGCGGCGGCGGCTGGCATGTTCCAGCGATGACTCATCCATAGGCAGCCTATGTCGGCCTTCGATCCCCCTCCCTCGATGTCTGGTCTCTATCTTCATCGATGGCCCTGCCCCAGTTGCCATACATCACTCGTCTCGCACCCAACACTAGGACTGATCTTGTCTGGCACCCGGCAGCAGGACCGAGCTCGTCTCGCGCCCGACAACATGACCATTCTCGTCTCATGCCCGACAGCAGGACCACCTCGTCTCGCGCCCGGTGCCGCAGGATGGGTCGATGGAGGCCAATTTTGGCCTGCCTATTAGTTCTCGGCACTAGGGGCAGCCCAGGGGTGTGAAAGGCGGGTCATTTCCCCTCGTATGTTTGGTTGGGGCAGCTGCAGATCTCGGGTGAGGTAGTGTCAAGGTCTTGGATGCTGGGGCGGCGGCTCTGGTGGTGGCTCCGCGGTGCTCATGGGGAGAGCCCGTGGCTTGGTGTTGCCTGGTTTCCACGGTCGTGTGGGCGGCATGGTTGCCGGGGTGTGGCGTTCGGTGGTGGTGTGTGGTGGCCTAGGTGAAAACCTGCTCTATCTTCAGACGGACCAGTGACGGCGAAGTTCGTTCCCTTCTTGAAGGCGTCGTCACGGCTCTCATTGTCCGTTGTGTTGCTCCAGGGTAACTCTAATCCTCGGATCAGGAAGTGGCGGTGCTCCGGTGTTGTTCCCTTCCTAAAGGCGCCGCCTTGGAGCCCACGGTTCATCATACGCGGCTTCACTTCTTCATGGTGGTGTGTTCACCGATGTAGCCCCTGACTACTCTTGTAGTGCTACGGATGGTGTTGTTGTGCTCAACGCCTTTGTATCCTACCATGGGTGTGTGTGCCTGTGTTGCGCGAGCGTGCGTTTGTACCGGATGCTGTTGAGTGTTGCTTTATATATAAAGCGGGACGAAAGCCTTTTTCTTTATGTAATGTTAGCCTAAAAGTTCCACAAATCAATCAAACTGGAACACTTCTATTAAGAATTTAGGATGCACTTTAGTATGAACTTGAAGTTGTCTTTACCCATATGAATGTTGGTGATACTAAAACTAACCTGCTACGTAAGCTCAATGTTGCCTTGATTTTGAGTTTTGACATGTATTCCTGAAGCCCTTTTTCTTGTATAAAGAAGGTACTGTTTTCACATACTGACTTATTGTGTGACATGAATGTTGATAGAACTTTTGATTTCCTGACAGTACAAATTAATTTTTGCAGCGATTTTATATTATTTAGTGTTTATCATCCTGAGATTAATCTTGGTTAGACGTGATTTTAAGCTGGCAAAAGAGAGAGATTAATTTTTTGGAGCCTTGCACCCCCGCGTCGCCTCCTCTGAGGGGAAACCCTAACTGCGCCGCCAGCCGCTCCTCCCCTCTCCTCCCCTGCTTCGCCGCTGCCGGAGGGGACACCGGCGAAGCCCGCGTGGTCCACAGGGAAGGTGGCGGCGGGGCGTTCTCGTCGTTCTCGCGCAGATCTCGCGGCGGCCGATGGCGATCTCGCGGCGGCCGGTGGCGCGAGGCGGTGTTCTGCCGGTGGCTGGCGCCTGCTGCCCGTGAGGCGGCGTCCCTCACGGTGGAGGGGCTTCCTCTGAACTTCGCTTGGTGGCGGCCATGTGGTGGCGCACGGGTGGGCCAGACCTGGGCTTCCAGTCTGCATCCTCGTCGTGGCAGTGCTTGCCATTGCCCTCGGCCATGAGGCGTGGTCCGGGACGGGCCGAGCGCCGGTGGTGCTGGCCAGGACGCACACTGGCAGTGCCCTACTTCATCTCGTGTCGTCTCGCTGGCCACTGGTGTGGTGGTTATCTTCCTCGTCAGAGATGGCCGGCCAGAGGCTTGGTGATCGGATCTCGAGATCCATCATCTAGTCCCGGCTGCGAGTTGGGGAGACATGGTTGCCGGTGAAAACCAAGCCGTTGGCAGGCGATGGTGGCGTTCTATGCCATTACATTGATGGAGGCATCGTCATGTAACTACTGTCGACCCACTCGTGCTGCTCTGGGGGAAACCCTAGGATCTGGTATTCCAGATCGGACGATGGTGGCACTGCGGTGTCATTTCTCTCTTGGGAGCATCGTTTGTGGAGCAGCGCTGGAAGTCAGAGGCAGGAGGTGGAACGGCTTTGTCTTGCACGGAGCTTCGGTGGAGATGTCAAGTCATGCCTGACCGACAGGTGCTATGCTTTGTCATGCCTGGTCGGCAGGTGCTACGCATGACAGATCTTCCAAAGACTTCAAGCTGTGTCGGCTGGTGGTACTTGGCAGCATGGTGCTGAGGTGTATCAGTGGCGATCGCGATGTGCACATCTGTTTGCACGCAGGGAGGAGGTGCTTTTGGGCGCCGTGGTGGCGTCGATGATAGCTAGACCGACCAAGGTTGATGCATCAGTACAGTTCTGAAGATGGAGCAGTGGCAGTTGGCGGCGGCGGCCTCTGAGAGCACGCCAGACTGGCGCGACCCCTGCCCGGCAGGCGTCCTGGATGGGTCATCAGGTCTTAGATGTTAGGTTTGGCTGCGATGTCTATTTGGTATTAGGCCCAGGCTATCTATGCCCCTTCATCGACTGGATAGGTGTAGCGACAGTTTGTTGCTTAGACGGCGGCTTTAGTCTTACTCTGATATTACTTTGTAAGGTCTTGTGAGAATAATTAATAAAGTGGTTGTATGCATCGCCCAGATGCAGAGGCCGGGGGTTATCCTCCTTTTCTTAAAAAGAAAGAAGAGAACTAGCCACGCACTACGCAGCCAACAGCGTGCCATGATCCTCGTATGTACCGCAGCAAGCATACCCATGTATGCCCGGCTGTGAGGGTTTTCCACTGTCGCCCTCTCACTATATAAACTCCAATCTGGACCTCACAGTAGTGACGATTTTCTTTGCATGAGCAGCACCATTGTCAGAGGTGGTGACTTTGGAGTCTGCTCTCCTACCGGTCGTGTGGCCATCTTTTGTTATGGTCTCTCGAAACAGGCTTTCGCCCCACTTTATAGATAAAGCATACATCCATACAACCACATCTCAAGCATAGTCATAAAAGAAAAATTCTAGAGCCACAGCACAAAGACGCCCAAATGAAAGAAGAAGAAACAAAAATGCCTCTAGGGGCAAGCTACAAAACATGCAAGCGGTAAGAGAGACGACACGGGGTAGACACCAGGGCATCCTGGAGTACCTGAAGTCGATCACAATCCCTCGGCCTAGCGAGCGGATGCCAGTTCTGCAAGAAGGCAAAAAATTTGAAGAACGAGTCAGAAGCACGTCGTGGGAACTGATACGTCTCCAACGTATCTACTTTTCCAAACACTTTTGCCCTTGTTTTGGACTCTAACTTGCATGATTTGAATGGAACTAACCAGGACTGATGCTGTTTTTAGCAGAATTACCATGGTGTTATTTATTTGCAGGAGCAAACATTCTCGGAATGACCTAAAACTTCATAGGGCCACTTTTCATAAAATAAGAAAAATACCTACAAAAGATGAAGGCCAGGGGAACCCACCACCTTGCCACGAGGGTGGGGGGCGCGCCTGCCCCCCTAGGGCACGCCCCCTACCTCGTGGGGCCCCTGTTGCGTCTCCGACTCCATCTCCACCTCCATATATTAAGTTTCGATGAGAAAAAAATCAGAGAGAAGAAATCATCGCGTTTTACGATATAGAGCCTCCGCCAAGCCCTAAAACCTCTCAGGAGGGCTGATCTAGAGTCCATTCGGGGCTCCGGAGAGGGGAATCCGTCGCCATCGTCATCATCAACCATCCTCCATCACCAATTTCATGATGCTCACCGCCGTGTGTGAGTAATTCCATTGTAGGCTTGCTGGACGGTGATGGGTTGGATGGGATCTATCATGTAATCGAGTTAGTTTTGTTAGGGTTTGATCCCTAGTGTCCACTATGTTCTGAGATTGATGTTGCTATGACTTTGCTATGCTTAATGCTTGTCACTAGGGCCCGAGTGCCATGATTTCAGATCTGAACCTATTATGTTTTCATCAATATATGAGTGTTCTTGATCCTATCTTGCAAGTCCATAGTCACCTATTATGTGTTATGATCCATTAACCCCGAAGTGACAATAATCGGGATACTTACCGGTGATGACTGTAGTTTGAGGAGTTCATATATTCACTATGTGTTAATGCTTTGTTCCGGTTCTCTATTAAAAGGAGGCCTTAATATCCCTTAGTTTCCATAAGGACCCCGCTGCCACGGGAGGGTAGGACAAAAGATGCCATGCAAGTTCTTTTCCATAAGCACGTATGACTATGTTCGGAATACATGCCTACATTATATCAATGAACTGGAGCTAGTTCTGTGTCACCCTAGGTTATGACCGTTACATGATGAACCGCATCCGGCATAATTTTCCATCACTGATCCATTGCCTACGAGCTTTCCATATATTGTTCTTCGCTTATTTACTTTTCCGTTGCTATTGCTATCATCACTACAAAATACCAAAAACATTACTTTTACTACTATTACCTTTTGCTACCGTTATCACTACTATCATATTACTTTGCTACTAAACACTTTGCTGCAGATATTAAGTTTCCAGGTGTGGTTGAATTGACAACTCTGCTGCTAATACTTGAGAATATTCTTTGGCTCCCCTTGTGCCGAATCAATAAATTTGGGTTGAATACGTTACCCTCGAAAACTGTTGCGATCCCCTATACTTGTGGGTTATCAAGACTATTTTCTGGCGTCATTGCCGGGGAGCATAGCTCTATTCTTTGAGTCACTTGGGATATATATCTTCTTATCATTATGAAGAACTTAAGAGATCCAAAAACCAAGATCTATCCGTCAACTACGAGGAGAGGTAAGGAACTGCCATCTAGCTCTGCACTTGATTCACCTTCTGTTATGAGTAAATTTGTGACACCTACACCTGCTTCTGCTATTCGTTCTGATATGTCGCATGTTATTGATGATGCCACTTCTGCTATGCATGATACTTATGATGAAACTACCTCTATGCCTGATACTACTGTGCCACTTAGTGATTTCCTTGGTGAACAAATTGCTAGGGCTAGAGAAATTGAAAATATTGAATCTGATGATACTGATGAAAGTGATGATGAAGAATCACTTGTTATTCCTAAGGGTTATGTTTTTGATCAAGAAGCTTCTTTCGCTATCTTAGCTTGCGAAAATAGAAATGAACTCAAACGGTTATTAGCTAAATGGAGTAAGCAATCTCTAAGTGCTAGAATGAAACCTGACCCTGCTTTTGCTACTTCACCTATCTGTGTTACTGATAAGGATTATGAATTCTCTGTTGATCCTGATATAATTACTTTAGTTGAATCTGATCCTTTTCATGGTTACGAATCTGAAACTATTGTGGCACATCTTACTAAATTAAATGATATAGCCACCCTATTCACTAAAGATGAGAGAACACGTTACTTTTACATCCTTAAAATATTCCCGTTCTCATTAAAGGGTGATGCTAAGATATGGTTTAATTCTCTTGATCCTGGTTGTGTGCGTAGTCCCCAGGATATGATTTATTACTTCTCTGCTAAATATTTCCCTGCTCATAAGAAACAAGCTGCTTTAAGGGATATATATAATTTTGTGCAAATTGAAGAAGAGAGTCTCCCACAAGCTTGGGGGAGGCTTCTCCAATTACTTAATGCTTTGCCTGATCATCCTCTTAAGAAAAATGAAATACTTGATATCTTTTATAATGGACTAATCGATGCCTCCAGAGATTACCTGGATAGTTGTGTTGGTTCTGTTTTCAGGGAAAGAACACCGGATGAAGCTGAAATTCTGTTGAATAATATGTTGACAAATGAAAATAATTGGACACCTCCGGAGCCAATTCCTGAGCCTATTCCTAAACCAACTCCGAAGAAGAGGGGTATTCTATTTCTCAGTCCTAAAGATATGCAAGAGGCAAAGAAATCTATGAAAGAAAAAGGTATTAAAGCTGAAGATGTTAATAATTTACCTCCTATTGAAGAAATACATGGTCTTAATTTACCTCCTGTTGAAGAAACATATAATCTTAAGCCATTACCTATTGAAGAAACTCACGGTCTTGATAACCCGACACAGGTAGTAAAGGTAAATTCTCTCTATAGATACGATAAAGCTGAAATCCCATTTACTAAATTTGCTAGCCCATGCTTTGATGAGTTTGATAAATTTATGGTTAAGCAAGAAGACTTCAATGCTTATTTTGGTAGACAATTGAAATACAATTCAAATATGCTTGAACACTGGGTGATTATATGGCTAATGTTAAAGGTGAACTTAAACTTATTACTAAACGTGCTTTTATGGTTACCACTCAAGTAGAACAAGTACTTAAAGCTCAAAATGATTTGCTCAATGAATTGAATATTAAAGATAATGATTATGCTGTTAGAGTGGCTACTAGAACTGGTAGAATGACTCAGGAACCTTTGTATCCTGAAGGCTATCCTAAGAGAATTGAGCAAGATTCTCAGAGAAATAAAATAGATGCACCTAGTCCTTCTAAAAGGAAGAAAAAGAAAAATGATAGGACTTTGCATGCTTCTAGTGATCCTATTGTTGAAACACTTGAGAATCCAAATGATATTTCTATTTCTGATGCTGAAACTCAATCTGGTAATGAACCTGAAACTAGTGATAATGCTAATAATAATGTTCATGATGATGCTCAACCTAGTAATGATAATGATATAGAAATTGAACCTACCGTTGATCTTGACAACCCATAATCAAAGAATCAACGTTATTATAAGAAAGACTTTGTTGCTAGGAAACATGGTAAAGAAAGAGAGCCTTGGGTTCAGAAACTCATGCCTTTTCCTCACAAACCATCCAAGAAAAAGGATGATGAGGATTTTGAGAGCTTTGCTGAAATGATTAGACCTATCTTTTTGCGTATGCGATTAACTGATATGCTCAAAACCAATCCTTATGCTAAGTATATGAAAGATATCATTACAAATAAAAGAAAGATACCGGAAGCTGAAATTTCCACCATGCTTGCTAATTATACTTTTAAGTGTGGAATACCAAAGAAACTTGGAGATCCCGGTGTACCCACTATACCATGCTCTATTAAAATAAATTATGTTAAAACTGCTTTATGTGATCTTGGAGCCGGTGTTAGTGTTATGCCTCTCTCTTTATATCGTAGAATTGATTTGAATAAGTTGACACCTGCTGAAATATCTTTGCAAATGGCTGATAAATCTGCTATAACTGTCGGTATTTGTGAGGATGTGCCTGTTGTAGTTGGAAACGTTACTATCTTAACATACTTTGTTATCCTTGATATTCCCGAGGACGATAGTATATCTATTATTCTTGGAAGACCCTTTTTGAATACTGCAGGGGCTGTTATTGATTGCACTAAAGGCAATGTCACTTTTCATGTTAATGGTAATGAGCATACGGTACACTTCCCGAGGAAACAACCTCAAGTTCATAGTATCAACTCTATTGGAAAAATTCCATCGATTATATTTGGAGGTTTTGAATTTCCTCTTCCTACTGTCAAGAAGAAATATAATATTGTTATTATTGGGGATGTGCATATCCCTGTTGAGGTAACATAGTGTTATTAGAAATTTCTCCGGTTCCATGTTATTCGGAATGAGTTCGTTAACAAGACTTGATCAACCTTGTTAGAGGATTCCTTTTGATGATCATGAGATGTAGGAAACTAGAAGGCACAAACTTCTATACCGCACTTTTACTTTCTGTTACTTATATTAAATAAAATGAAAATAAATTTTTCTGTCTGTTATCTGATTATCCGTGCAATATAAAAATACCTCGAAAATAAAAGTTCCCCAAATGCCCTGAAATTGAAATATGATTTTTCTAGAATATTTGAGAATATTTGGCACTAAGAACACAGCAGGGGGCCCAACCACCTGCCCACGAGGGTGGAGGGCACGCCCTACCCCCTGGGCACGCCCCCTGCCTCGTGGGCCCACGGTGACCCTCGTCCACTTATTCGTTCACCCATACACTTCTTCTTCCTCCCACAAACACGAATATCCAGCTCAAACCCGAGTCCAAGCTCTTTTTGCTGCCATTTGAGATCTCCTTGCTCAAAGCACCTCTCACAAAACTGCTTGGGGAGATTGTTCCTTGGTATATGACTCCTCCATTGGTCCAATTAGTTTTTGTTCTAGTGCTTTATTCATTGCAATTTTTTGCTGCTTAGGTGACCCTGTTCTTGAGCTTGCATGTCAAATCTATATGGTCAAAAGTAGTTTTGATGCATGATATAGGCCCTAGGCACTTGTAGGAGTAGTTGCTATCAATATTACTGAGTTTGTTTTAATTTTATTTTGAAGTTACTAAAAATTTTCAGAATTTTTCAGAGGAAGAAATATGCTTAGGAAAATGTTCCAAGGTGGTTCTTCAAGGAAGCAAGGACCCAGGTGTAACGCCCCGGACACACCCTCCGGTGGTCGTTACTCCTGGTGGGATCTAGACTGTCCCCACAGATCAATACTAGTCTTTTCTGCGCACTTTGTCCTCACTCATGCGCACCCGGGAGCAACTTCCCGGTCGGTCACCCATCCTGACACTACTCCAAGCTGAGCACGCTTAACTTTGGAGTTCTGTTTGAATGGGCTACCGGAAAAGAAGGAATTCCTTATTGATATGAGTAGTCTATCATCCCTAATAAGCCAGGCCATCACATACACCCCCACTCAGAGGAACCGACGTCCTCGTCGGGCCACATGAACGTTCCCTCTTGGCACAAACGTATGTGCTTCCAGTTTGGTACATGTGCCATGCCGGGTGCCATGACGGGTCACAAACGTCATGAACAACATGACCACGCACCTGTCCGCAACCATCCGTGTAACCGCGAGGGTCGGCTCTGATACGAACTTGTAACACCCCGGACACACCCGCCGGTGTTCGTTACTCCTGGTGGGATCTAGACTGTCCCCACAGATCAATACTAGTCTTTTCTACGCACTTTGTCCTCACTCATGCGCACCCGGGAGCAACTTCCCGGTCGGTCACCCATCCTGACACTACTCCAAGCTGAGCACGCTTAACTTTGGAGTTCTGTCCGAATGGGCTACCGGTAAAGAAGGAATTCCTTATTGATATGAGTAGTCTATCATCCCTAATAAGCCAGGCCATCACACCAGGCTTGCAATGCGTGATGCTGATGACGAGCCGCCAAGAAACGCTCTAGTGCGTCCTTGTGAATGGCCTTCTTAGAACTTTATGGATCGAGCGGGAATTAAAGAAGAATTCAATGCCAGTATCACAACGCTAATCTTGTGATCTTCGAGGAAGAGAAGTGCAGCCAGTATCACAACCTCACCAGTACCTTTGTGAGGAGGTCTGAATTTTCAACTTCACGTAATTCTCCAACTGTCCTGTTTGATCTTTATGATAAATCTTACACTATGGACTTAGAGGATTTCACCACTGCATGCAAACTTCCACAATGGGGTAGTATAAGGGATCCTCGCAGATCTGAATTTAGAGAATTTCTTGCTAGCATAACTGTGGGAGAATCTAGAGATATTACACAAGCTACCATAGGGAGCATTCACTTTCCCGCTATACATTATTTTGCTCTCTTCATAGGTAGATGCATCAATGGTAAGGATGAGGCATGTCACATGTGTGTCCCCGACCTCAATATTCTTAGGAGTGCTGTGTTAGGAGACCAATCTTATAATTTGGGAGCCATTGTTGCACGTAGGTTGCGCCTTAACAGATATAATGGAGATTTCTTTGGAGGAATTTATGCAACCCGCATAGCTAATTTTCTTGGTATAGACATACGCGAAGATGATATTGAATTATCACCTGCTTATCTAGATTTTAATGCTATGATTTTAATCACCTCTCCAGTATCGACTAGTCTTTGACAGACGCCGTGCTGTCCGTATTACTCTCCTTGCTCCTGCCTTCTTTGATTATCAGGCAAGGGGAAGATATACTATTACCAGAGAGGAGGCAGATGAGTAAGAGATGAGAGAGGAGGCCGCTCGTCGCCACGCTGTAGCTCAGCAGGCGATAGCCGCTGCATCGCAGTACGACCCCAACTACTATTATGGATATCCGCCAGGCCAGCCGTGGCCATAGACCAACTTAGGCCAAAATCCTAAGCTTGGGGGAGTACGTATTTTTCACCGACATTACATTTATGTTCACACACTCATTGCTAGATGTCGGTGCTCATACTTTTTCATTGTATCATCCATGCTAGTTTATTTTCCTTTTTATGCTTTCTTCTTGTGTGTTTAATAAACCTTAAGAAAAACCAAAAAAAGTAGTTGTAGCTTCTAGCTAGTTTTAATTTCCATGCTTGTAGTAGTAATTAAAAAGAAAACCCAAAAAGATTTCATGTTCTTCTTTTGCTCGTTGGGAGCTTTCCCGTGTAAATAGTTTTATTTCTTTCTTTTCTTTGGGGGTCAATAGGAGAAGACCATGATTAAATTGTTGAAGTGGCTCTTATATGCATTATTGTTGATCTGACAAAAGAGCCCATATTGCCTTGTCTTCTCCTGTTTATTGAATGCTTGCAGATTCCAGCTTATTCCAATGCACGTGCACTATTATTATTATTCACACTATTCGGTCGTGCAAGTGAAAGGCAATTTTGATGATATATGATGGACTGGCTGAGATGAGAAAAGCTGGTATGAACTCAACCTCTTTTGTTTTTGTAAATATGATTAGTTCATCGTTCCTGATTCAGCCTATTATGAATAAACATGTTTGCAATGACAACTAGAGATCATAGTTTCTTGTGCCATGCTTGATTAGCTATGAGTTATAATGGTTTACCTTGCGTGCCAACATGCTATTGAAATGGTTATGATGTGGTATGATAGGGTGGTATCCTCCTCTGAATGATTTAAGTGACTTGACTTGGCACATGTCCACGCATGTAGTTGAAACAAAATCAACATAGCCTTCACGATATTTATGTTCATGGTGGATTATATCCTACTCATGCTTGCATTCGGTGTTGATTAATTTTAATGCATGTTCATGAATGTTGTCGCTCTCTAACTGGTCGCTTCCCAGTCTTTTCCTAGCCTTCACCTGTACTAAGCGGGAATACTGCTTGTGCATCCAAATCCCTTAATCCCCAAAGTTATTCCACATGAGTCCACTATACCTACCTATATACGGTATCTACCTGCCGTTCCAAGTAAATTTGTATGTGCCAAACTCTAAACATTTAAATAAATATCCTGTTTTGTATGCTCGAATAGCTCATGTATCAACTAGGGCTGTCTGTATCTTCCATGTTAGGCGGGTTATTCTCAAGAGGAGTGGACTCCGCTCCTCACTCACGAGATAAATGGCTGGTCACCGGGATGCCCAGTCCCATGCTTTATGCAAACTAAATCAAAATAATTGCAAAAAGACCCCCTGGGGCTCTTGTTAGTTGGAGGCACTCGTTGTTTCGAGCAAGCCATGGATTGATGCTTGTTGGTGGAAGGGGGAGTATAAACTTTACCATTCTGTTTGGGAACCGCCTATAATGTGTGTAGCATGGAAGATATCGCCATCTCTTGGTTGTTATGTTGACAATGAAAGTATACTGCTCAAAATATTATTCACCTCTGTTTCAAAACCGAGCTCTGGCACCTCTACAAATCCCTGCTTCCCTCTGCGAAGGGCCTATCTATTTACTTTTATGCTGAGTCATCATCCTCTTATTAAAAAGCACCAGTTGGAGAGCACCGTTGTCATTTGCATTCATTACTATTAGTTTACATTGAGTATGACTTGACTGGATATCTTTTACCATGAATTACAATGTCTAGTCAGTCCTTGGTCTTTAAAGGTGCTCTGCATTTATGTTTTGCGGTCTCAGAAAGGGCTAGCGAGATACCATCCTGTTATATCATATTATGATTATTTTGAGAAAGTGTTGTCATCCGAGATTTATTATTATGGCTCGCTAGTTGATTATGCTATTGATATGAGTAAACTTGAGACCTGAGTGTTATTGCGAATGTGGTTAGTTATAATCTTTGCTGAAAACTTGAATGCTGGCTTTACATATTTACAACAACAAGAGCAAACAGAGTTTGTAAAAGTTTTTCTTTATCACTTTCAGTTTGTCAGCTGAATTGCTTGAGGACAAGCAAAAGTTTAAGCTTGGGGGAGTTGATACGTCTCCAACGTATCTACTTTTCCAAACACTTTTTGCCCTTGTTTTGGACTCTAACTTGCATGATTTGAATGGAACTAACCCGGACTGACGCTGTTTTCAGCAGAATTAACATGGTGTTATTTATGTGCAGGAGCAAACGTTCTTGGAATGACCTGAAACTTCACGGAGCCACTTTTCAGAAAATAAGAAAAATACCTGCAAAAGATGAAGGCCAGGGGGCCCACCACCTTGCCACAAGGGTGGGGGCGCGCCTACCCCCCTAGGGCTTGCCCCTACCTCATGGGCCCCCTGTTGCGTCTCCGACTGCATCTCCACCTCCATATATTAAGTTTCGATGAGAAAAAAATCAGAGAGAAGAAATCATCGCGTTTATGATACGGAGCCGCCGCCAAGCCCTAAAACCTCTCGGGAGGGCTGATCTGGAGTCCGTTCGGGGCTCCGAAGAGGGGAATTCGTCGCCATCGTCATCATCAACCATCCTCCATCACCAATTTCATGATGCTCACCACCACTACACCACAACACTCGATTGGGGGCAGTTAACTGCCGGGAGAAAAACATGTCTAAGGGCAAAGAATCTGCCGGGACATCAGTTACTGCCGCTAAAAACACATTAGGGCAGGCCAACTGCTGGGAGAACTTAAGCAACACCGGCGCAAAAACCGCCGGTACACTTTACGGCCCAAAACTGCCAGGAGAACTAAATCTCGGCCCATGATCCGCCGGAGACCGTCTTCGCCGCGAGACCGAATATCGGCCCTAAGCGCGCGCGGCAAGGAAAAAAGTGCGCGACTTGCGAAAATTTTGGCACACGAAAGAAACATTACGCGCCGGCCCTACCTCTACCAGACCGCAATAGCCGCCCCCAAATCACGCCCAATCCCCACCCGTGCCCTCCGCCAGATCCGCCGCCGCCGCCGCCCCCGTCGATCCCAGAGCTTCCCACCGCCGGCGATCGGCCACCTTCCACTCGATCAGACCACTGCCGGCGTACCTCCCCACCACCGCAGCTCCTCTGCCGCCCACAAATCCACGGGACCGCAACTAGCCGCCGCCACCAGCCATCCCACCGCCGACGGCCGCCCTCCAACCAGATCACTGCCGCCATCACCCCCCATCACGGCAGCCCCTCCACCTCCCCAACAACCACCCCACCGCTGCTGACCACTGCCGCGTCGCCCCACTCCAAAGCACCACGGCCAAGCACCTGATTGACGGGGAGCAGCACCGACATCACCGAGCTACTCCACCGGCGACAATCATCCTCCATGGAACAACTTCCTCGCCACCAACCTACTCATGCATTTCCTCGCTGAGCAGGCCTCCCCGCAAGCTGCACCGAGCACTAAGCCACGGGTCCGCCTCCTTCACACGCGCCCGAAGTAGCAGATCGTCGACCCTCCTCTTGTGCAAGCAGCTCTGCCTCCTCAACATCGTTTCCCTAGACATCGCTGCCTCTTTGACAGGTGAGATTTCGTTGCAATTTCATTGCCTTTTTTTGTTTTGAATGTGGAGCTACGCAATTGCCTTAATTAGATTTGTTGATACCTGACTAAGTTGTTTAGTTGAACTTTGGAGTTCATTTTAATTTGAGATGACAGAAAGCTAATTATTTAAGTATTTGTTTTTTTAGTTGATGCCCCAAAGTAATACGTCCATTTTATTGTGCTGGAGTATAGAGAGAAGGGATTATTGTGTTTGCTCTAGTCTATGGAGAGAGATGGGGATTATTGTCATTCACTTCATTAGGTTCAGTTAGGAATACCTGAACATTTTAGTGCTAATATTGTTATTCCAATAAAGAACTAATTTCAGAATGACCAAATTTGTGGTCATACACTCTGCATCCTCAACATCAAGGTACTCCAATTCTAGGAGAACTAATTTGTGGCCATACAGTAAGGTTCTAGGAGTATAACATCAGGGTACTTTCTCTACATACACAGGCAAGCTCCAATTCTAGGAGGACTAATTTGAACTTTGAATGAGTTTAAAAAACAAACTAGCATGAGTATAACTTGTTGAGAAAAATACTCCTTGTACTAGTCTAACTCAATGCAGGGCAGGACAGTGGTGCCTCATAATGTCACTCCATTGCCCATGGGGCCATTTTCATTGCCCCAGTGCATGTAGATGCAGGGGTAGGAGGTAAAGATGCAAAAGCTCTTTTTTACCTGCTGTAAGGCAGTGTGCAATGCAAGACCTGCATTAGTTAGTGGATTAAGGCACAAGACCAGCTTCAGGGTTTAAGGCTTAAGCCAAGAGGAGAAAGAAACAGCTCTGCATATGAAAAGATACCATCATTATTGTTTCCATGAAATTGGTAATATATGTGGCATGTGTTCGGGTGTGTTTGGATCGGAGCCTACACCAGCCGAACCAAAAAATTGGTCGTTGACCAGGGCGCGCGCACCTGTTTGGTTCCTGACGAATATTTTGGCTGGCCACGGCTCATGCAGTTTCACTAGTTCATTTTGCGCCAATGATTTGGCAAGTCGCCGGCGGCTGAAAGGTGCGCCAAAAAATTGGCGTGCCCGCGGATTGGTAGGGCTGGCAGGGGCAGCATCCAAACACACCCTTCATCTTTTCTACAAGAGCAACTTGTGTCCTGAGACCTTCTAGTGGTACTAACACCCATAAAAAGAAATTGTCTTCTTGCATGATCACTTACTGAAAATAGGGACAATCAGCTTTACTTCTGAGTACTTAGGACTAGTTAACTTATCTAAGTTATTATTGGTACTGTTACAATGTGCTTGTATTGAACCATCTATCCAAGTTTATTACTAACTCTATATGTGTTTCTCTGCACGTATGCTTGCCTATACATCTATTTGCTTTATGGACATGACTCTTGTGTTTGTTTGCTTGTTATACTATGACAATTGCAATGCTTATTTAGGCTACTAGGTTGTGTGCTTGTGCTTGTGGTAAACAAACTGAAGGTACATGTTTGATCCCTGTACATCTTGTTGTAAACTTTGTGCAACCTACACCGCTCAACATGAGGTGCTGCAAGAAAATGAAACATACTTATTTTGCAAAAGAAGGCAACAGGGCACACACAACAAAGTAAGGATGTGGCATTTCATCGCAACAAACTGGAACACACAAGGAAGTTACCAATGACTATCATGGTTGATTGCTTAAAAAGCTTTCTATGTATGCAGTTGGAAGTGGACAAGCGCATGGCAAAAGCAGGAATGCGACCACAAGCAAGCGGATGAGGTAATATACATGTTTCCAAGAATTTTCATGCCCTCAACTCTGTACGGTACTGAAGTTTACAAAATGAAAAAATATTTCATATAGTCAATGTTTAACTCAGTGCAACAACAAAAATTGACTTAGCATGTTTTGCCTATTTGCACATGAAAGATTTTTTGGCTCGGAGCTAGTACTTTGCTACATATGTTGATGTTAAGCGTGTCCATGCAAGACATGTTGTAAACAATGTGATTTTTTGTGAACTTTTACGTTCAAGTGGCTTTTTGTGTGTGTTAGAAAAATGCTAGTAGCTTATTGTTGTCGAAACTCTCAGCAGTTGTAGCACATTATCCTCTGCTCAACATATTCATTCATCCAATGATCCATGCTACTGTAGGTTCTTATTATTGCTCATTCTAGTTTTGAGCATTCAAAATACTGGTTTTGTTGGATGCCTTTTGGAAGCCGCATTCTGAGGCAATATGTTGAAATAAAATGGGCAAGCTTCTTGCCTTCATACCAACATTCCTTAATACTCATATTTGCAGGAGATGTGTATTTATCTAGCTGTGCACACTATTTTCAGTCAACAAGTGACCAGAAACTAAACAATCCTGGCACTTATCTAGCTGTACTGGCAGCTCCTTCCTCCAGGGATGATGCTACAATTCTGTCAACAGGTTCTTTATGATGGGTATTGCTGCTACATTTGCTAGAGTATTTGGATTGACGTGTGCCCGCCCCTGCCTATTTATACTACACAGTGTACTATGTACAATATAGAGTTATGCCTATTTGTTTCAAGTTTTGCCTATTAGTTCAATATATAGTACTGTATAGAGTTTTGCCTATTTGTACAAATTTCAACTCCATGCAAAAAAAGATTCGAACTCAGTACTATATTAACTCCAGGCATGATGCTATACATGTTTAACTCAGTCTTAGTCATAGCTTTCACCAGTAAGTTCTAATTTGTTTTGAACTGAGCAGGTTTTGCAACAGAAGTTCCATTTTGAATTTCCTATCTGTTGCAGGTTTTGCTACAGAAGTTGACAGAGGTTTGGAAGATCTTCAAACTGCTGAAGATTTGGAAGACCTACGATTAAGTTGGTGCATTGATCATGTAATATGCTTTGTTTGTTGAACCTGGACGCTTGCTCTGCTCATTTTGCTGGTTAAGCCACTATATGCTCATTTTAGTTGTGTGGCACCCTCAGAAAGATATGTACTTTCTCCTTTTGTGGCACTACTTCAGTTTGGTTGTGGCACATTTAACATATATGTACTATACTTGTGGCAGAACCTCTCTCTATATATATGGTTATTATGTTTATCGGATGAAGTTTAATGTTTTGGATGAGGCTTATATGTTACTTTGATTGAAGATTTTTGATGCGACCTATATGTTTCTGTGATTGAAGTGTATGTATAAATTATGTGATCTGTCCTGATTATTTGAATATGATGAAATGGATATTACATTAGGGATGCCTAGACTAATTTGGAACTGAAATCTACCTGCTGGCATAGAAGCTGCCGGGTGAACAAGCTTCTGCAGGCAGTTGGACTGTCGCTAATTGAAGTTTCATGTGTTTTGACAAATCTTCCAGGAGAAAACAGACTACCGGCAAACACAAGGGCGAGGGCAGAAAAACTGCCGGGAAGAGTTTATCTGCCGGCAGAAGTAATCCCCGGCAGCCGTTCTCGTGGCGGTTCTATCTGCCGGGAGAAATGATGTCCCGACAGTTTGTCTGCCCTGTAAAGTGATTTCTCCTGGCAGTTTACATGCCTTTGCATCAGTGTTGTGGTATAGTGCATCGTGCGTGAGTAATTCCATCGTAGGCTTGCTGGATGGTGATGGGTTGGATGGGATCTATCATGTAATCGAGTTAGTATTGTTAGGGTTTGATCCCTAATGTCCACTATGTTCTGAGATTGATGTTGCTATGACTTTGCTATGCTTAATGCTTGTCACGAGGGCCCGAGTGCCATGATTTCAGATCTGAACCTATTATGTTTTCATCAATATATGACTGTTCTTGATCCTATCTTGCAAGTCCATAGTCACCTATTATGTGTTATGATCCATTAACCCCGAAGTGACAATAATCAGGATACTTACCGGTGATGACTGTAGTTTGAGGAGTTCATGTATTCACTATGTGTTAATGCTTTGTTCCGGTTCTCTATTAAAAGGAGGCCTTAATATCCCTTAGTTTCCATAAGGACCCTGCTGCCATGGGAGGGTAGGACAAAAGATGCCATGCAAGTTCTTTTCCATAAGCACGTATGACTATGTTCGGAATACATGCCTACATTATATCAATGAACTGGAGCTAGTTCTGTGTCACCCTAGGTTATGACCGTTACATGATGAACCGCATCGGCATAATTTTCCATCACTGATCCATTGCCTACGAGCTTTCCATATATTGTTCTTCACTTATTTACTTTTCCGTTGCTATTGCTATCATCACTACAAAATACCAAAAACATTGCTTTTACTACTGTTACCTTTTGCTACCATTATCACTACTATCATACTACTTTGCTACTAAACACTTTGCTGCAGATATTAAGTTTCCAGGTGTGGTTGAATTGACAACTCAGCTGCTAATACTTGAGAATATTCTTTGGCTCCCCTTGTGTCGAATCAATAAATTTGGGTTGAATACTTTACCCTCGAAAACTGTTGCGATCCCCTATACTTGTGGGTTATCAAGACTATTTTCTGGCACCGTTGCCGGGGAGCATAGGTCTATTCTTTGAATCACTTGGGATATATATCTGCTTATCATTATGAAGAACTTAAGAGATTCAAAAACCAAGATCTATCCCTCAACTACGAGGGGTGGTAAGGAACTGCCATCTAGCTCCGCACTTGATTCACCTTCTGTTATGAGTAAATTGGCGACACCTACACCTGCTTCTGCTATTCGTTCTGATGTGTCGCATGTTATTGATGATGCCACTTCTGCTATGCATGATACTTATGATGAAACTACCTCTATGCCTGATACTACTGTGCCACTTAGTGATTTCCTTGATGAACAAATTGCTAGGGCTGGAGAAATTGAAAATATTGAATCTGATGATACTGATGAAAGTGATGATGAAGAATCACTTGTTATTCCTAACGATTATGTTTTTGATCAAGAAGCTTCTTTCGCTATCTTAGCTTGCGAAAATAGAAATGAACTCAAAAGGTTATTAGCTAAATGGAGTAAGCAATCTCTAAGTGCTAGAATGAAACCTGGCCCTGCTTTTGCTACTTCACCTATCTGTGTTACTGATAAGGATTATGAATTCTCTGTTGATCCTGATATAATTACTTTAGTTGAATCTGATCCTTTTCATGGTTAAGAATCTGAAACTGTTGTGGCACATCTTACTAAATTAAATGATATAGCCACCCTATTCACTAAAGATGAGAGAACTCGTTACTTTTACATCCTTAAAATATTCCCGTTCTCATTAAAGGGTGATGCTAAGATATGGTTTAATTCTCTTGATCCTGGTTGTGTGCGTAGTCCCCAGGATATGATTTATTACTTCTTTGCTAAATATTTCCCTGCTCATAAGAAACAAGCTGCTTTAAGGGATATATATAATTTTGTGCAAATTGAAGAAGAGAGTCTCCCACAAGCTTGGGGGAGGCTTCTCCAATTACTTAATGCTTTTCCTGATCATCCTCTTAAGAAAAATGAAATACTTGATATCTTTTATAATGGACTAACCGATGCCTCCAGAGATTACCTGGATAGTTGTGCTGGTTCTGTTTTTAGGGAAAGAACACCGGATGAAGCTGAAATTCTATTGAATAATATGTTAAAAAATGAAAATAATTGGACACCTCCGGAGCCAATTCCTGAGCCTATTCCTAAACCAACTCCAAAGAAGAGGGGTATTCTATTTCTCAGTCCTGAAGATATGCAAGAGGCAAAGAAATCTATGAAAGAAAAAGGTATTAAAGCTAAAGATGTTAAGAATTTACCTCCTATTGAAGAAATACATGGTCTTAATTTACCGCCTGTTGAAGAAACATATAGTCTTAATCCATTACCTATTGAAGAAACTCATGGTCTTGATAACCCGACACAGGTAGTAAAGGTAAATTCTCTCTATAGGTATGATAAAGCTGAAATCCCATTTACTAAATTTGCTAGCCCATGCTTAGATGATTTTGATAAATTTACGGTTAAACAAGAAGACTTCAATGCTTATTTTGGTAGACAATTGAAATACAATTCAAATATGCTTGAACACTTGGGTGATTATATGGCTAATGTTAAAGGTGAACTTAAACTTATTAGTAAACATACTTCTATTGTTACCACTCAATTAGAACAAGTACTTAAAGCTCAAAATGATTTGCTCAATGAATTGAGTAGTAAAGATAATGATTATGCTGTTAGAGTGGCTACTAGAACTGGTAGAATGACTCAGGAACCTTTGTATCCTGAAGGCCATCCTAAGAGAATTGAGCAGGATTCTCAGAGAAATAAAATAGATGCGCCTAGTCCTTCTGAAAGGAAGAAAAAGAAAAATGATAGGACTTTGCATGCTTCTAGTGATCCTATTGTTGAAACACCTGAGAATGCAAATGATATTTCTATTTCTGATGCTGGAACCCAATCTGGTAATGAACATGAAACTAGTGATAATGCTAATAATAATGTTCATGATGATGCTCAACCTAGTAATGATAATGATATAGAAATTGAACCTGCTGTTGATCTTGATAACCCACAATCAAAGAATCAACATTATGATAAGAAATACTTTGTTGCTAGGAAAGATGGTAAAGAAAGAGAGCCTTGGGTTCAGAAACCCATGCCTTTTCCTCCCAAACCATTCAAGAAAAAGGATGATGAGGATTTTGAGCGCTTTGCTGAAATGATTAGGCCTATCTTTTTGCGTATGCGACTAACTGATATGCTCAAAACCAATCCTTATGCTAAGTATATGAAAGATATCATTACAAATAAAAGAAAGATACCGGAAGCTAAAATTTCCACCATGCTTGCTAATTATACTTTTAAGGTTGGAATACCAAAGAAACTTGGAGATCCCGGTGTACCCACTATACCAAGCTCTATTAAAAGAAATTATGTTAAAACTGCTTTGTGTGATCTTTGAGCCGGTGTTAGTGTTATGCCTCTCTCTTTATATCTTAGAGTTGATTTGAATAAGTTGACACCTACTGAAATATCTTTGCAAATGGCTGATAAATCAACTGCTATACCTGTCGGTATTTCTGAGGATGTGCCTGTTGTAGTTGCAAATGTTACTATTTTAACAGACTTTGTTATCCTTGATATTCCCGAGGACGATAGTATGTATATTATTATTGGAAGACCCTTTTTGAATACTGCAGGGGCTGTTATTGATTGCACTAAAGGCAATGTCACTTTTCATGTTAATGGTAATGAGCATACGGTACACTTTCCGAGGAAACAACCTCAAGTTCATAGTATCAACTCTATTGGAAAAATTACATCGATTATATTTGGAGGTTTTGAATTTCCTCTTCCTACTGTCAAGAAGAAATATGATATTCTTATTATTGGGAATGTGCATATCCCTGTTGAGGTAACATAGTGTTATTCGAAATTTCTCCAGTTCCATGTTATTAGGAATGAGTTCGTTAACAAGACCTGATCAACATTGTTAGAGGATTCCTTTTGATGATCATGATATGGATGAAACTAGAAGGCACAACCTTCTGTACCCCACTTTTACTTTCTGTTACCTATATTAAATAAAATGAAAATAAATATTTTTCTGTCTGTTATCTGATTATTCGTGCAATATAAAAATACCTCGAAAATAAAAGTTCTCCAAATGCCCTGAAATTTAAATATGATTTTTTCTAGAATATTTGAGAATATTTGGCACTGAGAACTAAAAGTGCGTTATATCGACTAGAGGGGGGGTGAATAGGCGATTTTTATGAAGGTCTTCAAAACATGGAAGTTTCGAAGACAAACAATAGAAATAAACCTATTACCATGCAGCGGAAGGTAGACTACACTAGGCAAACCATAGTCAAGTATTCAATGAAGTGAAAGCACAGCGACTAATAGTAGCTAGGTAGTAAGGATCAGGTAGGAAGATATTATGAAGCCGATCAGAACAAGCAGTCACTCAGTGAAGACAGAAGATAGTGCAATCATACAATAACTTCACAAGGACCAACAGTAAGTAAAGGGAAGGGAATGATGAAACCAGTGAACCGTTGAAGACAATGATTTGTTGGACCAGTTCCAGTTGCTGTGACAACTGTACGTCTGGTTAGGGCGGCTAGGTATTTAAACCAGAGGACACACAGTCCCGGACACCCACTCCTGAACACGCAGCTCAGGACACCCAGTCCTCACCGTATTCCCCTTGAGCTAAGGTCACACAGACCTCGCCCAATCACTCTGGTAAGTCTTCAAGGTAGACTCCCAAACCTTCACAGACTTCGTTCACCGGTGATCCACAATGTCTCTTGGATGCTCAGAACGCGACGCCAAACCGGCTGGAGGATTCACAGTCCTCAAGTGTAATAAGTCTTCAGATCACACAGACAAGAAGACTTAAGTGATGCCTAACTCTCTTTGGCTCTGGGTGGTTAGGGCTTTATCCTCGCAAGGAATTCTCTCTCAAAGGCTTCGAGGTGGGTAGCTCTCAAATGACAAAAGCCGTACTCTAACTTTGAGCAGCCAATCGTTTATGGTTGTAGGGGGTGGGCTATTTATAGCCACTACGCAACCCGACCTGATTTGTCTGAAATGACCCTGGGTCACTAAGGAACTGACACGTGTTCCAACAGTCAGATTTCAAACACACACGGCAACTTTACTTGGGCTACAAGCAAAGCTGACTTGTCCGACTCTGGACAAGATTCGCTCTCATAGTCTTCACTCGAAGACATAGGTTTTGGTTAAGCATCACTTCAGTCATTCTCACTGGTTCACTTGGACCCCACTTAACAGTACGGTGGTTCCTATGACTCAATAAAGAAGAAAAAAGAACTACGAAAGATCTGAGTCTTAGAGCTCTATAGGCTTCATGCGATGTCTTCTCTTGTCATAGTATTCAATGAGAATATCTTCATATACCACCTTTGACATCAATGCCTTCATACATTTTTAGGGGTCATCTCTGGTAGGAAAACCGAATCAATGAGGGACTTCTACCTGTGTTATCCTGCAATTCTCACAAACACATTAGTCCCTCAACTAGGTTTGTCGTCAATACTCCAAAACCAACTAGGGGTGGCACTAGATGCACTTACAATCTCCCCCCTTTTTGGCGATTGATGACAAACTAGTTGAATTTTTCAACGGGGAATATAATATGTGAAATTGTAAAGGATAAGGAATTTTCTTCATTAGTTGCAAGGGCTCCCCCTGAAGATGTGCATATAAGTAATTTGCTTTTGGAATGCAAATGCACATGGCAGGTTGTACTCATGGAGATCCTCTTCAACTTATGATGACAATTCATTATGCATGAGAAGGTATGTGAAGATAATGACATGTATAATGGAAAATGGACGTCTGCAAAATGATCAAAGTGCGGAATTTATTGTCGCACATGCGGAATTTATCGTCGCATCACAAAGTAGCAAATAAGTAGTAGACGACCATCGAGTTTAGGTGTTACAACTCAAAGAACCAAATGTATCAAAACGAGAGTTGTAAACACGAGGAAAAATATAAAGCAACCGCCCATGTGGACCCACTTGAAGACTATCAAACTCATATGCTTCTCCCCCTTTTGTCAGTAAGGACCAAAAAGGTTTGAAGACATAGAGCATCTACTCGTTCCCATGAAGAGTAGGTGAAGCAGCAGGGTCGTCGGTGGTGTTTGGCGCTGCAGAAGAACTTGGAGCAGTGTCGAAGCATGCTGAAGGAGGTGGTGGTGAAGTTGCATCGTCTTCGTCCTCGATCACTCTAACATTCAAAGTTGCAGCAGAGGATGAGAACTCAGAGTCTTCAAGAGATGGAGTTCGTCGCAACACTGCCCTTCGAGGAGGTGTGGAGTCAAACTTGAAGCGTTTAGAGAAGCCATCCTCTTGAAGATCATCTTCAGAGCACATAAGCGTCAGCCCTTTCCATGTGCGTCGAGAGGTTTCATGGGCAACAAAGGCATTCTTGGTGGCAAGATTGCGAATGCGGTTGACATCCACCAAGAGGCTTTGCATTTGGCGCTTCTGCCAGTCATGATGCCTATCTTGTTTCTAATGAAGAGCCACAAGAAGCTCTCGGTCGTTGAGAACACGAGATCGCTTCTTGGGTCGTTGGCCAATAGTGCTTTCGGTGGCTTTAGTAAGGGCACGATGAGGTGCACGTGTAGTTCCAGCCAGAGGATAAACACGGGTGACCGCTTTAACTCCTTCAATGTTCTGAGAGAAACTTTGATGCTCCGCATTCTGAAGACTAAGAGGCTCCTTGGTAGGCTCAGGATAAATGGCTTCAACGGACATATCCACATCAGGCAGAAAGATCCAATGATTGCGAGCAGATGGCTGATATGAGATAGCGGAGTGGAGTTTAATCAGCCGCATTATCCATGGAGCGTAGAACTTCAAGCCAAAAAGATCAGAGCCTGATGCAGCAAGTTGGCGGATGAAGAAGTCCTGTGCATTGAAGCATTTGCCATGAAGAATATAGAAGACCAAAGTCTTCATTGCACCTTCGAGCTTGGCATGTGGAGAATGTCCTTTGATGGGCCAGAGAGTTCGCCTTATGATGTGATAAATAGTCATTGGCAGATACTCAAGGTCTTCAACAGAGAACTCCTTAGGATATGTAGCATCTTGTGGCAATGGCTTCATCATACTGAGCATCTGACTCATGTTTGGTTTAGGCTTCTGAAAGATGCTCTCCATAGCTTCACTGTGAAGCTGATAGCTAGGTTCGTAGAGATCGCCAGGAGTGAGCAGACCAGTGAGCTCAATGATATCAAAGGCTTTGGCTTCGTGATGAACATTTCCTGTCATCCACTCCAGGACCCAAGTCTTCGGATCTCTGTTGTACCCATGGATGTGAAGTGTGGCATAGAATTGGAGCAACAACTCTTCATTCCAGTGCTCTTGGTCGGTGACAAACGGCAACAATCCAACCTCTTTGAAGCAATCCAGAGCTTCCTCCAGACAGGGCAGACCAGCTATTGCTTCGATGTCAAGACGCTTATGTAGGAAGATGCGACCTTGATTGTACAGAATGCAGGAGTAATAGCTTCGTTGCGGATAGCTCCAGAACCGATTAGAAGATATTCTTTCCCTTGCGTAGGGGTTCTTGGAGCTATTGAAGAAAGTGTTGTCTGCTTTGAAGCCATTAACATTGAAGGATCCAGGTGCTGATGCAGGACCTGGAAACCTGGGCAACCTTGGAATTGGCTTCTGTACCTGAGGCATGTGCTCAACATGATAGTCAAACTGAGGACTAGCAGCAGGCGCAGGAACAGAAGCAGTAGCATCATTGGCTTCGCTGACTTCTGGTGCTTGGGTTGGTGTAGGCTCCACATTGGCTTCAGCCATGACAACGTCAGTGGCTTCGGTGGCAGCCTCAAGATTCGCAACCTCCACTTGATGAGCTGGAGGGTCGGTCACAATCACGTTCTCCTCAAGAACAGCTTCTTGGTGAGACGGGGGTGTAGCAACTCTTGGGGTTTCTTCTTCAACGGCTGATGCAGCCAGAATGTCTTCAGCAGCTTTAGCGTCAGACACGGAGACTGGAGGCCTTGGTCCTTTGCGAAGCCTGGTAACGCTGGCGACGCCTGTGGAGTTGGAGTTGGCTGGGCCTCAAAGTCATCTTCCTATTGTGCTTGTGGGTGATCAGCCCATGATGCATCCTGAGCAATTGGCGTCAGAGGACGACCAATGCTGATGAGTTCGCTGTGCGTAAGCACAGGCGATGATACCTGTTGGTGCTCGATCTGAGGAAGAACTGCATCATCTTCAACATGGTCATGGTGACCAATGTCTTCAGCAGTCGTGGGATCAGTTGCTGGAAAGTCTTCAGCTTCATGAGCCTCTGTGGAAGCAGGCTCATGGACAGTCAGTTGGTGCTCTTGATGTTCAGCGTCAGGGCGAGCCATGGAGATGGGTTCAACAATTAATGGCTCTATGGGAGCAGCCCGTTCATTCTTGGTCTTCCGCTTCTTCTTGGAGGGAGAAGCATCAGAGGCTTCAGAATGTTTCCTCTTTCTGGCTTCAGCCTCAGCAGTCCTCGTCTTCTTCAGCTCTGAAGCGGTTGAACTGGCCTTGGGCTTCGAGCCAGTCATGCTAGTTGGGAAGACAATGGGATCTGCTTCCTGCCTTGGTGCGTTGGGTTCGGCCACAGTGGGCTTCTTCTTCTCCTTAGCAGCCATCCTGGGATCAATGCCCGGACGCCCAAGGGCCTTGCGCTTCTCAGCCTCATTGTAGCCTTGTACACACTTGTCAGCCATGCTCTTCATGCGCTCACGAGAACCCTGAGCTTCTGCACGTTTCTTGAGAAAGGCTTCTTTGAGCTCGTGCAGCATAATCTTGAAGTTTTTCACCTCTTGCACGCTGAGCTTGGCCATATGCTTCTTGAACTGAGCTTTCTCATAGTCAATCTTTTGCTTCAGTTCAACAATGCGCTGGGCGATAGCTAATTCTGAAGCAATGGCGCCATGGAAGGCGACGCTGAGGCCAATTGGAAGTTGCAGATCTTCAAAGCTGAGGTTGGGCATGTCAAACCACTCATCAATGAAGTTGTGGATGATTGCCACGTCAAAGAGAGGCAGATCATTGAAGATTTCTTCTTCTTCTTTGCTCTTGATCAGTTGCTCAAGAGCGTCATCTGCAAGATCTTCATCACTGGATAGATCGATGGCATCATTGCGCAGAATAGCAGCAGCTGTCAGTTCTTGGCCGGTGTGTGGCAGAGGCATCTTGACTTTCTGGGGCTTGGAGATGCGTGACAAATCTTCAGACTGCACACTGTCTTTAGGAGGTGTAGTAGCCAGTGGCTTCGCCCGTGAGATTTTTGGTGCAGAGACAGACTTTGAAGTTTTAGGCTGCTTCAACTTCTTTGGCTTCGGCGCTGCAGGTGCTACATCTAATTCAGCGTCATCTGTAGGCTCATTCACGGCTGTCCCTTGAACCACGATATGAGTGATGAGACCTTCCAAGTTGTAGAAGGGCCCAAGAAGATTGGGTTCAACTTCGCGGGTGCCATCGGCACGGGGAGCAGAAGGACCAGGGTTGAAGTCTAATCCCAAGGACTTCTTGTTCTGCTTTGCCAAATTCTGGGCAAACTAGAAGTTGCGCTTGAACAGATTGTCATCACGACACCATAGCAGTGACGATGGGTCAGCATCCGCAGGCTATGGTCCACGGACCATGCAGGGATAGAAGCCTTGTTCAATGGCTTCATCTCTGGACCTGGGTTGAAGATTTTTGTAGAGGATGTCTCCCCATGATCGCTTGATGGCATTCTTCTCAGCATATTCCTTTGTCACAAATCTGTACTTGAACCACTGTTCTGCCCAATATCGTCGAATCCATTGGATTCGTGTCTTGCGCTGATTGTAATCCTCTTCATGATCTGTCTTGTACAGCTCTGAGAGGTCATCGGGTAGATCTCTTGATGTTTCTCCTTGACGCTTTCTGCCACCCTTCCTTGCTGATTTTTCTGCAGCCATGAACTTTAAACTGAATGGCTTCAATACGTTCAAAGGCTTTTGCTTGCTGGACAAACAGGAACTGGCTTCGGGAGAATTTATGTGATACTGTAAGAATTCTGCAAATGAATGCAGACTATGAGAACCAAGGGATTCTCCCACGGACATGTACCCGTGACAGCATTAAGGTGCGAGGGAAGGGGAAGAGGTCATATGCATTCTCAGAAGATTTTGAAGATAAATCAGTTTAGAAGACATTGACCTCATCGTGCGAAGACATTCACTCATAGATAAGGAGTTGGTTCCAGATTTGTACGAATCCACGGATCAGTACAAGTGAGGAATCTAACTACTTTGTGAAGCATAAGTGAATATACTAGGCATATTATGAGATGCAATATGAAATAGATCCAGCTTGTGTGAACAGAAACTGCTTGTGGTAGAAAGTGACGAATCTATAGGATCAAAGGGGCCGTAAAAGGAAGTTTTATTTACCACACGAAGAACTGCTAGACGGAGTGGAAAAGGAGGCCGAGCAGTCCGATCGTCCGTTCCCTAACTTGGCGACGGAGGACACCTACGGCGACGGCAGAGAAGACGATGTCCGCGGTCGGCGTGAAGACGGCGTCGGAGAGGTTGCGGCAGCTAAGCGCTTCGTCGCCGGTGTCGTCGAGGGCTAGCGGTGGCGCTAGGGTTCGTGCGAGAGTGAAAGAAAAGATAATGACTGTGGTGAGGCATGTATTTATAGGGACAGGGATGGCTCATTGTTATTACATAGGTGCCCCTGGCGATTCACATCTGAGGAACACGTGGCCATCATGCAGCATGTTGGAGGTTGTTCCACGTCCCATGCACGCCTGGATTGTCGGGTGGTCGTTCCCACTTCTCCGGGTTTCAGGTGAGGAATTAGCATTGAAAGCGGACTTAATGTTTGTCTCTGTATCTTCTGTTGACAAGGACGCAGAGAAGACATTTGACAGTTGCAAAAGAATGCATATGATTTGGAGAGATAGAGTTTGAGGTAGAAAGCATAGATAGGTTAGGGTCCGATCACATTCACTTAGTTCAAAAGATTCAACAAGAAGACATAGCTATAAGTGAATGCTGTAGAGGACAGAACACTAGTATATATATATAATCAACATAGTGAAGATAATCATGAAGACATGTTGAGATTGAAGCCAAACCAAATATGAAGACACAGCAAATATAACGCCATGAGTGAAACACTTCAAACAGAACATTTGGTGGTGGCGTTACCCACTGTATAGGAAGTATTAGACCCAGACACGCCGCACAATTATCATGGCGCTCCGAAGGAAAATTCCTCATTAATATATTCACACTTAGAATGCATGTCTTCATTGATTGAAGATATACTTTACTTCGTGTGTTGCACATCTAAGTCATCAATATGCATAAGTGTTAGGATGTGTGCCTGATCACAGGACATTTGAGGATTCCAAGATATTTAGCTCACACCGTAACTTGCAAAATCTCTTCTCATCCAAGGGCTTGGTGAGGATATCTGCCAATTGTTCTTCAGTGTTGACGTGTATGATATCAATGTCTTCCTTCACAACATGATCTCTGAGAAAGTGATGCCGAATCTCAATGTGCTTTGTCTTCAAGTGCTCAACTGGGTTGTTGGCAATCTTGATGGCGCTTTCGTTGTCGCAGTAGAGTGGCACTTGCTTTAGATGAATGCCATAGTCTTTGAGTGTTTGCTTCATCCACAGAAGCTGAGCGCAGCAAGATCCAGCAGTAATGTATTTAGATTCAGCAGTGGAGAGAGATACACAGTTCTGCTTCTTTGAAGACCAACATACAAGTGATCGTCCCAGAAAATGACATGTGCCTGATATAGACTTGCGATCCACCTTGTCACCAGCATAATCAGCATCCGAGAATCCAACTAGATCAAACTCTGAGCCCTTTGGATACCATAATCCTAGAGTTGGGGTATGAGCCAAATATCGAAGAATTCGCTTCACAGCTAAGTGATGCGATTCCTTTGGTGCCGCTTGGAATCGAGCACACATGCAAACACTAAGCATAATATCTGGCCTAGATGGACATAGATAAAGTAAAGAACCAATCATGGAGCGGTATACCTTTTGATCGAACTCTTTACCATTGTCGTCGGGACCCAGATGATGTTTGGCTGGCATTGGCGTCGTGAAGCCTTTGCAGTCTTGCATACCAAACTTCTTCAGGCAATCTTTGAGATACTTCTCTTGAGATATGAAGATGCCGCTGTGTTGCTATCGTATTTGAAGACCGAGGAAGAACTTCAGCTCTCCCATCATGGACATATGATATTGCTCTTGCATCATATATCCAAACTCTTCACTGTACTTCTGATTGGTGCAGCCGAAGATAATGTCATCCACATATATTTGGCACACAAATAGTTCACCATCATATGTCTTCGTGAAGTGAGTGGGGTCGAGGGAACCAGGTATGAAGCCTTTGCTCTTCAGGAAGTATTTGAGTGTGTCATACCAAGCCCGAGGGGCTTGTTTGAGGCCATACAGTGCCTTGTTGAGCTTGTATACCATGTCAGGATGTTTTGGATCTTCAAATCCAGGCGGTTGTGCAACATACACTTCTTCTTCAATCTTTCCATTGAGAAAAGCGCTCTTCACATCCATTTGATATAGAAGTATGTTATGATGATTTGCATAGGCCAACAGTATGCGTATGGCTTCAAGTCGAGCCACAGGAGCAAATGTTTCATCAAAGTCAATTCCTTCCACTTGAGTATATCCTTGAGCAACAAGGCGAGCTTTGTTTCTGACAACTTGACCATGCTCATCTTGCTTGTTGCGGTATATCCATTTGGTGCCTATTATATTGTGCTTCCGAGGATCAGGACGCTTAACCAGTTCCGATACATTATTCAGCTCAAACTGTTGAAGCTCTTCTTGCATAGCTTGAATCCATTCAGGTTCCATGAAGGCTTCTTCAACTTTCTTGGGTTCTGTTATTGAGACGAATGCGAAGTGCCCACAGAAATTTGCTAGCTGCGTTGCCCTTGAACGAGTGAGCGGACCGGGTGCATTGATGCTATCAATTATTCTCTCAATCTGTACTTCATTCGCAACACGAGGATGTACAGGGCGAAGATTTTGCTCTTGTTGATCATTGTCATTGTTAGAGGGATTGTCTTCAGGCTGAGCATTGTCTTCAGGTTGATCAGGTGCGGAGATGATAAGTTCCTCTTCAGGTTGAGCTTCAGAGGGTATGATTTCTCCAGTTCCCATTAGTTTGATTGATTCACTGGATGGAACTTCATCTAGCACATTTGGCAGGTGCTCTCTTTGTGAATCGTTAGTCTCATCGAACCGCACATCCACTGTTTCAACCACTTTATAATGAAAGAGATTGAAGACTCTGTAGGAGTGCGAATCCTTTCCATATCCAAGCATAAAACCCTCATGTGCTTTTGGTGCAAATTTTGAAGTGTGATGTGGATCCTTGATCCAGCACCTGGCGCCAAATACTCTGAAGTAACTGACATTTGGCTTCTTGCCAGTAAGGAGCTCATAAGATGTCTTGTTCAGAAGCTTGTGAAGATAAACATGATTGATTGTATGGCATGCAGTATCAATGGCTTCAGGCCAGAATTTTCTTGGAGTCTTGTATTCATCAAGCATCGTTCGGGCCATCTCAATGAGTGTTCTGTTCTTGCGTTCCACGATGCCATTCTGCTGTGGCATGTACGGGGCTGAGAATTCATGTGTGATGCCCAAAGTATCAAGATATGTATTAAAGCCAGTGTTCTTGAATTCAGTGCCATTGTCACTTCTGATGTGCTTTATCTTGGCGCCATAGTTGTTCATTGCTCGATTGGCGAAGCGTCTAAAGACATCCTACACTTCAGTCTTGTAGAGGATTATGTGCACCCAAGTATATCTAAAATAATCATCAACAATAACAAAGCCATAGAGACAAGCAGTAGTAGTAAGAGTTGAGTAATGAATGGGACCGAAAAGATCCATGTGGAGCAGTTCGAAGGGTTGAGTTGTTGTCATGATTGTCTTCGAGGGATGTTTGGCCCTCGTCATCTTTCCTGCTTCACAGGCACTGCATAAGTGATCTTTCTTGAACTTGACGCCCTTGATGCCTATGACATGCTTCTTCTTTGCAAGGGTGTGGAGGTTCCTCATGCCAGCATGCCCTAGCCTCCGATGCCAGAGCCAGTATTCTGAAGCTTTTGCAAGAAGACATACGGCAAGCTGTGGTCCTGCTGAGAAATCTACCACGTACAAATCATCCTTCCTATACCCTTTAAACACTAGAGACTTGTCAGATTCCATTAGAACAAGGCGACGATATTTTCCAAACATCACGATCATATTTAAATCGCAAAGCATTGAGACAGACATTAAGTTGAAGCCAAGGGATTCAACAAGCATGACTTTATCCATGTGTTGATCCTTTGAGATTGCAACTCTACCTAGACCCAATACCTTACTTTTACCAGTGTCAGCAAATGTGATGTGACTCTTGTCGGATGGACATAAGGTAGAGTCCATAAGAAGGCTTCTCTTGCCAGTCATATGATTGGTACACCCACTATCAATAATCCATTCTGAAGCTGCTGGTGTCGTACCCTTGGCACCGCGTGCCATGAAGCAGTAGGTAGGAGCGGAGTAGTCTTTGTCATTTGCATAGGTGTCGGTGATGGAGTCATTGTCTTCAGTGTTGAAGATGGACTTGGCAACGTATGCTGTAGCCAGACTCGCAATGCCAGAATCGGACTCCTCCTCAGACTCCACCTCCGCCTCCTCAGAAGCAGACTCCTCCTCTGAATCCATTTCCTTGCCAACAAACACACGCGCCTTGCCAGATGAGCTCTTCTTATGTGTTGAAGACTTTGAGGAGGACCTGGAAGAAGACTTTGAGTATTTCTTCTTCTTCTTGTCATCAGAATCATACTCCTTGCTCTTCTTTTTCTTCTTGTTCTCAATGTCCCACTGCGGACACTCAGAGATGTAGTGGCCAGGTTTTTGCACTTGTGGCATGTTTTCTTCTTGTAGTCATGAGCAGAAGCTTCATCACTTCTTGAGCTTGATCGTGAAGACTTTTTGAAGCCTTTCTTCTTGGTGAATTTTTGGAACTTCTTCACAAGCATAGCAAGTTCCTTTCCAATGTCTTCAGGATCATCAGAACCGCTGTCAGATTCTTCTTCAGATGAGGAGACAGCTTTTGCCTTCAAGGCACGAGTTCGCCCATAGTTGGGACCGTAGATATCTCTTTTCTCAGAAAGCTGAAACTCATGTGTGTTGAGCCTCTCAAGTATGTCAGACGGATCGAGTGTCTTGAAATCAGGACATGCTTGAATCATCAGGGCTAGGGTGTCAAACGAACTGTCAAGTGATCTCAGGAGTGTCTTGACGACTTCATGCTTGGTGATCTCAGTAGTGCCGAGGGCTTGAAGCTCATTTGTGATGTCAGTGAGTCGATCAAACGTGAGCTGGACATTCTCATTCTCATTTCTCTTGAAGAGGTTGAAGAGGTTGCGAAGGACACTGATTCTCTAATCTCTCTGGGTTGAGATGCCTTCGTTGACCTTGGAGAGCCAGTCCCATACTAGCTTAGATGTTTCCAAAGCACTCACGCGGCCATACTGTCCTTTGGTCAGATGACCATAGATGATATTCTTGGCAGTAGAGTCCAGTTGAACGAACTTCTTGACGTCAGTAGCAGTGAGACCTTCTCCAGCCTTGGGAACGCCGTTCTTGACGACATACCATAAGTCGACGTCAATGGCTTCAAGATGCATGCACATCTTATTCTTCCAGTAGGGATATTCAGTTCCATCGAAGACGGGGCACGCAGCGAGGACTTTAATTATCCCTGCAGTCGACATAGCTAAAACTCCAGGTGGTTAAACCGAATCACACAGAACAAGGGAGTACCTTGCTCTGATACCAATTGAAAGTGCGTTATATCGACTAGAGGGGGGGTGAATAGGCGATTTTTATAAAGGTCTTCAAAACGTGGAAGTTTCGAAGACAAACAATAGAAATAAACCTATTACCATGCAGCGGAAGGTAGACTACACTAGGCAAACCATAGTCAAGTATTCAATGAAGTGAAAGCACAACGACTAATAGCAGCTAGGTAGTAAGGATCAGGTAGGAAGATATTATGAAGCCGATCAGAACAAGCAGTCACTCAGTGAAGACAGAAGATAGTGCAATTATACAATAACTTCACAAGGACCAACGGTAAGTAAAGGGAAGGGAATGATGAAACCAGTGACCCGTTGAAGACAATGATTTGTTGGACCAGTTCCAGTTGCTGTGACAACTGTACGTCTGGTTAGGGCGGCTAGGTATTTAAACCTGAGGACACACAGTCCCGGACACCCAGTCCTGAACACGCAGCTCAGGACACCCAGTCCTCACCGTATTCCCCTTGAGCTAAGGTCACACAGACCTCGCCCAATCACTCTGGTAAGTCTTCAAGGTAGACTCCCAAACCTTCACAGACTTCGTTCACCGGCGATCCACAATGTCTCTTGGATGCTCAGAACGCGACACCTAACCGGCTGGAGGATTCACAGTCCTCAAGTGTAATAAGTCTTTAGATCACACAGACAAGAAGACTTAAGTGATGCCTAACTCTCTTTGGCTCTGGGTGGTTAGGGCTTTATCCTCGCAAGGAATTCTCTCTCAAAGGCTTTGAGGTGGGTTGCTCTCAAACGACAAGAGCCGTACTCTAACTCTGAGCAGCCAACCGTTTGTGGTTGTAGGGGGTGGGCTATTTATAGCCACTAGGCAACCCGACCTGATTTGTCCGAAAGACCCTGGGTCACTAAGGAACTGACACGTGTTCCAACGGTCAGATTTCAAACACACATGACAACTTTACTTGGGGTACAAGCAAAGCTGACTTGTCCGACTCTGGACAAGATTCGCTCTCATAGTCTTCACTCGAAGACATAGGTTTTGGTTAAGCATCACTTCAGTCATTCTGACTGGTTCACTTGGACCCCACTTAACAGTACGGTGGTTCCTATGACTCAATAAAGAAGAAAAAAGAACTATGAAAGATCTGAGTCTTAGAGCTCCATAGGCTTAATGCGATGTCTTCTCTTGTCATAGTCTTCAATGAGAATATCTTCATATAGCACCTTTGACATCAATGTCTTCATACATTCTTAGTGGTCATCTCTGGTAGGAAAACCAAATCAATGAGGGACTTCTACCTATGTTATCCTGCAATTCTCACAAACACATTAGTCCCTCAACTAGGTTTGTCGTCAATACTCCAAAACCAACTAGGGGTGGCACTAGATGCACTTACAAGAACACAGCAGAGGGGCCAACCACCTGCCCACAAGGGTGGAGGGCGCGCCCCCTGCCTCGTGGGCCCACGGTGGCCCTCCTTCACTTATTCTTTCACCCATACACTTCTTCCTCCCACAAACATGAATATCCAGCTCAAACCCGAGTCCAAGCTCTTTTTGCTGCCATTTTCGATCTCCTTGCTCAAAGCACCTCTCACAAAACTGCTTGGGGACATTGTTCCTTGGTATGTGACTCCTCCATTGGTCCAATTAGTTTTTGTTCTAGTGCTTTATTCATTGCAAATTTTTGCTGCTTAGGTGACCCTGTTCTTGAGCTTGCATGTCAAATCTATATGGTCAAAAGTAGTTTTGATGCATGATATAGGCCATAGGAACTTGTAGGAGTAGTTGCTATCAATATTATTGAGTTTGGTTTACTTTTATTTTGAAGTTACTAAAAAATTTCAGAATTTTTCAGAGGAAGAAATATGCTTAGGAAAATGTTCCAAGGTGGTTCTTCAAGGAAGCAAGGACCCAGGCTTGCAATGCGTGATGCTGATGACGAGCCGCCAAGAAACGCTCCAGTGCGTCCTTGTGAATGGCCTTCTGAGAACTTTATGGATCGAGCGGGAATTAAAGAAGAATTCAACACATATTTGCGTAACGCTAATCTCGTGAGCTTCAAGGAAGAGAAGTGCAGCCAGTATCACAACCTCACCAGTACCTTTGTGAGGAGGTTTGAATTTTCAACTTCACGTAATTCTCCAACTATCCAGTTTGATCTTTATGATAAATCTTACACTATGGACTTAGAGGATTTCACCACTGCATGCAAACTTCCACAATGGGGTAGTATAAGGGATCCTCGCAAATCTGAATTTAGAGAATTTCTTGCTAGCATAACTGTGGGAGAATCTAGAGATATTACACAAGCTACCATAGGGAGCATTCACTTTCCTGCTATACATTATTTTGCTCTCTTCATAGGTATATGGATCAATGGTAAGGATGAGGCATGTCACATGTGTGTCCCCGACCTCAATATTCTTAGGAGTGCTGTGTTAGGAGACCAATCTTATAATTTGGGAGCCATTGTTGCACGTAGGTTGCACCTTAACAGATATAATGGAGATTTCTTTGGAGGAATTTATGCAACCCACATAGATAATTTTCTTGGTATAGACATACGCAAAGATGATATTGAATTACCACCTGCTTATCTAGATTTTAATGCCATGGTTCACCACCAGTTTGTTGAGAGGAATGAATCACCTCTCCAGTATCGACTAATCTTTGACAGACGCCGTGCTATCCATATTACTCTCCCTGCTCCTGCCTTCTTTGATTATTAGGAAAGGGGAAGATATACTATTACCAGAGAGTAGGCAGATGAGTAAGAGATGAGAGAGGATGCCGCTCGTCGCCATGCTGCAGCTCAGCAGGCGATAGCCTCTACATCGCAGTATGACCCCAACTACTATTATGGATATCCGCCAGGCCAGCCGTGGCCATAAACACCTCGGTCCCCGAAGGCAGGCGGTCATGGAGGAGCTGCCATACAAAAATCTTAGTCTTCAAGGGCAATGGTGCCTTTCACAATAGGAATAGCCACTATAGAACTGGCGGTCACGACATAATGCCTGATAGGCTGAACTAACGGAGAATTCACCTGAAGGAGAAAGGCTCCAAGAAACGGTGTCAGGGTCCTGGGACAGATGAAGAGGGACTACTTCCCTCTGGTCTATCCATTCCCATACCTCATCTGGTCTGAATGAGCGGCGGAACGCAATGTTCCATCCCTCCTCCAAAGCAGCCGCAGATACAAGAATGCCCGGGTCACCACAAATCGCAAAGAGCCTGGGGAACCAGAAGCGGAGAGGCTCGCCCTCAAGCCATGGGTCCAACCAGAATTGGGTCCCAGACCCATTGCCAACCGAGAAACGCAAACCGTGCCTAATCTCTTCCTTGATGGCCAGAATAGATTTTCAGAACTAGGACCCAGCCGAGTGTGAGCAAGCCATGAGGGGTTGGCCCTGCAAGTACTTGGACTCAACCAGCTGCAGCCACAACCCCCATCTCCCGCAAGATCCGCCAAACCCAATGTAGCATAAGCGCAATGTTCATCCGACCAGATGCAGGGATGTCCAACCCACCTCGATCCTTTGGCAAGCAAATTTCAGCCCACTTCACCATATGGTACTTGGGCCGACCATCCCCTGCCTGCCATAAGAACCTAGCCAGCTCCTTGTCAAAGGAGCTATGCACACCTTCGGGTAAGATGTACATCCCGATCATATACATGGGGAGGCTGGCAAGGTTAGAGCTAATGAGGACAGTTTTGCTACCTTTAGAAGTGAACCTACTGATACGTCTCCAACGTATCTATAAATTTTTATTGCTCCACACTATTATATTATCTATTTTGGATGTTAATGGGCTTATTTTTACACTTTTATATTATTTTTGGGTCTAACCTATTAACTGGAGGCCCATCCCAAATTGCTGTTTTTTGCCTATTTTGGAGTTTCGCCGAAAAGGAATATCAAACGGAGTCCAAACGGAATGAAACCTTCAGGAGCGTTATTTTTGGAACAAACGTGATCCAGGAGACTTGGAGTGGACGTCAAGAATCAATCGAGGAGGCCATGAGGCAGGGGGCGCCGCCCTCCACCGACCTACTTCTTCCTCCTATATATATCCATGTACGCCGCAAACATCCAGGAGAACCACGAAAACCTAACTCCATCGCCGCAACCTTCTATACCTAAGAGATCCCATCTTGGGGCCTTTTCCGGAGCTCCACCGGAGGGGGCATTGATCACAGAGGGCCTCTACATCAACTCCATGGCCTCTCCGATGATGTGTGAGTAGTTTACTTCAGACCTTCGGGTCCATAGCTAGTATCTAGATGGCTTCTTCTCTCTATTTGGATCTCAATACAAAGTTCTCCTTGATTCTCTTGGAGATCTATTCGATGTAATCTTCTTTTGCGGTGTGTTTGTCGAGATCCAATGAATTGTGGGTTTACGATCAAGTTTATCTATGAACAATATTTGAATCTTGTCTGAATTCTTTTATGTATGATTGGTTTATCTTTGCAAGTTCTTCGAATTATCAGTTTGGTTTGGCCTACTAGATTGATCTTTCTTGCCATGGGAGAAGTGCTTAGATTTGGGTTCAATCTTGCGGTGCTCGATCCCAGTGACAGAAATGGAAACGACACGTATTGTATTGTTGCCATCGAGGATAAAAAGATGGGGTTTATATCATATTGCGTGAGTTTATCCGTCTACATCATGTCATCTTGCTTAAGGCATTACTCTGTTTTTATGAACTTAATACTCTAGATGCATGCTGGATAGCGGTCGATGTGTGGAGTGATAGTAGTAGATGTAGGCAGGAGTCGGTCTACTTGTCGCGGACGTGATGCCTATGTACATGATCATGCCTAGATATTCTCATAATTATTCGCTTTTCTATCAATTGCTCGACAGTAATTTGTTTACCCACCGTAATACTTATGCTATCTTGAGAGAAGCCACTAGTGAAACCTATGGCCCCCGGGTCTATTTTCCATCATACAAGTTTCCCATCTACTTTATTTTGTTATCTTTTACTTTCAATCTATATCATAAAAATACCAAAAATATTTATCTTATTATTATCATCTCTATCAGATCTCACTCTTGCAAGTGGCCGTGAAGGGATTGACAACCCCTTTATCGCGTTGGTTGTGAGGTTCTTATTTGTTTGTGTAAGTACGAGGCGACTCGCGTGTGGTCTCCTACTGGATTGATACCTTGGTTCTCAAAAACCGAGGGAAATACTTACGCTGCTTTACTGCATCGCCCTTTCCTCTTCAAGGGAAAACCAACGCAGTGCTCAAGAGGTAGCAAGAAGGATTTCTTGCGCCGTTGCCAGGGAGATCTACGCCAAGTCAAGACATACCAAGTACCCATCACAACTCTTATCCTTTGCATTACATTATTTGCCATTTGCCTCTCGTTTTCCTCTCCCCCACTTCACCCTTGCCATTTTATTCGCCCTCTTTTCCTTTCGCCCTCTCTTTCTGTTCACCTCTTTTTCTTCCCGCCTTCTGTGTGCTCGTTCTTTTTTGCAATTTGTTGCCATCATGTTTGAAACTGGGGAGGTTATCATTGATAAGGATAATAATATGGAAAACTTTGATGCTATTGATGGTCCTCTTGAAAATCCGATTATTTTGTACACTAAAAAGTTTCGCATTGGTAGCGGTAATATTATTGGGAAGGGAGTTATTCAAGATTTCTTTACTTGTGCCGGTGCTTTGCCCACTATGAGTGGGTCTATCCTTCATAAAACTAGAAGTCTCGCAGATGCTATATCCTTGCTCATAGTTGAACTCAAGAGACAATTTTTACATATGCATCCTTCCATACAAAGGATTTTTCTAGAATTTTCTAATATTGAGCATTCTTCTGTTAAGCGAGCAGCGATTATCTTTTTAGCTCATGAGTTCAGATTTATAATAAAAGTGTCGGTGTACTAGAATAGGGGTACCCTAGTACCCCGAACTTGTGCACGGGCAGTTGCAGCACCCCGCGGCAAAGGCTTGCCGGGCGAACGCCAAGATCCACTAAGGTTCCCTTGGAGCCATCCAAGAACAAAGTATTTAAGCTAAGGAGACAAGACCCCGGCAAGAGGAGCTTGCCGGGAAGGCCAACCAAGGCGCTCCAAGGAACTTGCCGCGACGCTCCATGCGCTCCGGCAAGGCAGCAAGGCCCCGGCAAGAGGAGCTTGCCGGGAAGACTAAACAAGGTACACCGAGGCCCGGTGAGCGACGAGCTTCTGGGCCCGGCGAAGATAATGAAAGCGGCAAGGTGCTTGCCGCGGCAGGCGGCCACTCTGCGTCCACGCTCCAGCGCATCCACCAACGTGTCGCTCTGGGGGCCTCTCCGGGCGCGCGTGGCGGGAGGCTGTGCAGCCAGCGGTGCGCAGTGGCATGCGAAGCTGACAAGATTGCCATCATGGCGAACGGTGGCGCCCCTAACGGTCCTTTTCTGCACTATTCGGGCGACTCAGACGGGCATTTAATGCCCTTGTCCCCTGCCGTCAGGGTTAGTTAGGGTACACTGTACAAGCAACTGTATCAACTACCTCGCTTTTTACATTTTTACCCTCCTCTGCGTTGCCACCTATCGGTGACCCCTTTAGCGTATAAAAGGAGGCCCATGCGCAACGTAGAGGGGGTTCGGTTCGGAGCCTCGGACAGTCGGCTTCGATTCATTCATAGCCAAGAACACATCACACTCTCTCTCTGGAGAGCAAGAACACCAGATAATACAACCAGACAAGCAGCAGTAGGAGTGTTATCTCTCCGGAGAGCTCCGAAACTGGGTAAACTGCTCGTGTGCCTCGCCTCGATCTGCTCTTCGTGCGACCTCCGCCCCCCGCCGAACCGAAAGGGGCCCGGTCCGCCGGCCCCATAGGTGTTCGTGGATCAGTTCTCCCCGACATCTTTGGCGCGCCAGGTAGGGGGTGTTGAGATTGTGTGAACCAGATCCGGCCTTCACACGAGCTAGATCTTTATTCCCTTCACCAACATGCCGCCGAAGAAGAAGACTTCGGTAGCAGCCGCTCCATCCACGTCACTTCCGCCACCGTTGGAGCAAACGAGTGGTGGGATGGACGCCGGCAGAAGAAAGGACGTCAACGAGGAAGCTCATGATGCCGCCAGGTCGAAGAACAAGGCTGCACAAACCTCGGCGACTGTACATGTTCCACGCCACTCTCAGGAGGCGCAAGATCAACAGCATCATGGCACTAGTAATGCCATAAGCATGATAGCCCAAGACCAAGCTGGTGGATCTCGGAGCGCTCAAGACCAGCATGCACGCCAGTGTGCTGGCACGAGCGGGGCACGGTCGCCTGGACGGGATACTGCTCCTTCTAACATAGTTAGAAGTTCGAGCACGTCCCGCTCCTCGCGCCGTCCGCCACTGCCACCCACCACTCCAGCAGAAGCTTTGGCGCGAGCTCAACTTCTCCTAGATTACCCTCCAACGTCGGACAAGATCGACGAATGGAGGGCTACCATTTAGAGTCTCATCGGATACGCCAACGACGACACTCCACGGCAGCCGAGCGCGTCGCCACCGCGGCAGGACCGCCGGACGCGAGCCGGTGGCGACGAAACGGGCGGAGGTGCAACTACCATGCAATCACCGCCCCGAAGGCCAAGATCGCCGACTCGCCGGATCCACCTCGACAGCAACTCCACTGCATCGTCGGATCCACGAGCTCGTTCACGATCAGCGCCAAGTTCTTCATGATCGACAACAAGAAGACGCTCGAACCCGCATCGAGCGCCAAAGAGAAGCGCGACGTCAATCCGACGAGCGCGCTGGGCCCTCTGTTGACATTCATGCGCCAGGGGAACCAGGCGATCTGCCGTACGCGGTAGGTTGTCCCGCGTTCACTCGTGAGCTGCGGCAAGTCCAGTGGCCCAGTACAAAGAACTTCAAGCCAGACGTACCGGAGAAGTACGACGGCAAGACGCATCCGTCAGAGTTCCTCAGCATCTACACCATTGCGGTACAAGCTGCCGGGGGACGAGATGACAAGATCCTTGCCAACTACTTCCCGCTGGTGCTCAAGCCCAATGTCAGATCCTGGCTCATGCACTTGCCGGACAACTCCATATCCTCTTGGGCTGATCTGTGCCATCAGTTTGTCGGCGCCTTTACCGGCGGACACAAGCCTCATGGCCAGGAGAGTGATCTTCATCTGCTCGCCCAGAAGGAAGGAGAGCCCCTGCGCAAGTACATTCAGAGATTCAGTAGCGTGCAGCACAACATCCCAGACGTCCACCCTGCCGCGGTGATCAGCGCGTTCGATCAGAACGTGCGGAACCGCAGGATGCGGGAGGAAATGGCGATGTGCAAGATCAGGGACGTCAGTGAGTTATATGCACTGGCCGACAAGTGTGCGCGTGCTGAGGAAGGAAGGAGACTCCCCGGAGAAAATATAGGAGCGGGGGGATCTGACAGTGAAGATGCTGCCCCGACAAGGAAAAACCGGCGGTGGAACAACAGAAGGAGGAAAGGCAAGGAAGTGTTAGTTGTTGAGCAGTCCGGCAACGGTGGCGGCGCCAAGGAAGCCAAAGCTGGTGACTCCGGCAAGGAGGTTGCCGCGGAGGTGGCGGTCACCGACAAGCAGGACGGCACCAACAAGCAGTATTGCAAGATTCACCGCACCAAGGGCCATGATCTTCAGAACTGTAAGAGAGTCGAGCAGCTTGTTGAGCAACAGAAAGCTGAATACGAGCGGCGCGACAAGGAGAAGGCCCAGGAAGGAGCTGGTGGATCCGGCAAGAAACGTCCCGACCGAGGAGGACGCCGCGGCAAGGCCAAGCAGCGGCAAGGAGACAAACCTCCACGTGGCCGCGACAAGGATGAAGATGATAATGAAGACGAAGATATGGATGATGAGGAGACTGATGAGCAGGAGTTCCAGAAAGCCACAGAGGTCCTGTGCGTTGATGGTGGTGCTTCTCTGCATGCCTCACACCGCCAGCTCAAGCAGTGGGTGCGGGAAGTTAATGCAACAGAACCACCCGTCGAGTCACGCAAGCCTCTGAAATGGTCCGGCACGCCTATCATCTTTGATATTGAGGACCACCCGGATCGCATAACTGCGGTCTGGTGCTTGCCGATGTTGGTTTCACCAACAATCCGCAACCTCAAGGTCACTAAGATGCTAGTTGACGGCGGGGCCGGCTTGAACCTGATCTCCTCCGCGGTGCTCCAGAAGCTCCAGATCCCTGACAGCGAGCTCGAAGAGACCGGCACATTTCAAGGAATTAACCCGGGAAGGAGCAAGCCAAAGGGAAAGATCACGTTGCCGGTAACATTTGGCAGTGAGCTGAACTTCAGGACTGAGAGGGTCATGTTTGACGTTGCCGACATTCCATTACCTTATAATGGAATCCTTGGCCGTCCGGCACTCGCCAAGTTCATGGCAGCTTCTCACTATGCGTACAACGTACTGAAAATGCCAGGCCCAATAAGTGTCATCTCTGTCCCTGGTGACAAGAAGGATGCTCTTATCTGTGCCGACAAGATCTACCGGGAAGCAGCAGCCGCAGCAGAACGCAGGACACTTGCCGCTGAAGCTCCCGGGGGGAAGAAGAATACCAAGTCCGGCAAGAGCTCTAATGCCCACTCCGGCAAGCGCACTTCTTCGGAGTGCTGCGCTACCATCGAGGACGCACCATCGAGCTCCACCGGCAAGTGTAAGAAGGCAATGGCAGCTCCACCTGAGACTAAGAAGGTGTCCGCCAAGGAGGATGGCACTGGTGGTACCTTCACCATCAGCGCCACTCTTGACCCCAAATAGGAAAGCACGCTCGTTGCTTTCCTGCGGGCGAATGTCGACGTGTTTGCGTGGCAACCGTCTGATATCCCCGGTGTTCCCAGGAAAGTGATTGAGCACCACCTTGCCGTCTGTCCTCATGCGCGGCCCGTCAAGCAGAGAGTCAGGAAGCAGGCAGTAGAGCGCCAAGAATTCACCGCAGAAGAAATCAAGAAGTTGGAAGCAGCAGGCCTTGTCAGAGGAGTACTCCATCCCACGTGGTTGGCCAATCCTGTTGTTGTGCGCAAACCTAACGGGAAATGGAGACTTTGTATTGACTTCACTGATGTTAATAAAGCTTGTCCCAAAGACCCATTTCCCTTGCCGCGTATTGACCAGATTGTTGACTCCACAGCCGGATGTGATTTGCTTTCATTTCTTGATGCATACTCAGGATACCATCAGATCTTCATGGCAGAAGAAGATGAAGAGAAAACCGCATTTATCACCCGGCGTGGCACGTACTGCTTCGTACGGATGCCTTTCGGTTTGAAGAATGCTGGTTCAACATTCACAAGGGTAGTCCACCATGCTTTTGAGCCACAAATACACAGAAATGTAGAAGCTTACATGGATGACATAGTGATCAAGAGCAAGAACAAAGCGACCTTGATTCAAGATTTAGACGAGACATTTGCAAACCTGCGCAAGATCAACCTCAAGCTTAACCCCGAGAAGTGCGTGTTTGGAGTCCCTTCCGGCAAGCTTCTCGGGTTCTTCGTGTCTCAGTGGGGAATTGAAGCCAATCCCGACAAGATCAAAGCCATTGAGCAGATCGATGCAGCAAAGCGCGTCAAGGATGTACGAAGGCTTGCCGGTTGTGTGGCTGCTCTCAGCAGGTTTATCTCTAGATCTGCTGAGCGCGCCCTGCCATTTTTCAAAATTTTGAAAAAGGCAGGTCCAATGAAATGGACTCCGGAAGCGGAGGCTGCGCTGCAGGACTTGAAGAGATACCTGTCCTCCACTCCAACGCTTGTCGCACCTAAGCCACAAGAGAAGTTGCTGCTGTATATAGCGGCAACCAATCAAGTGGTTAGTGCTGCGTTAGTGGCGGAGAGGGAGGTGGATGATGAGCCAGCAACCACGGCAGATCCATCCAGCGACAAGCAGGGCGCTTCGCCGACAAGCTATGGTCCCGACAAACATGGGTTTGCGCAGGAACATGATAAGATGCCAAGGAAAATGGTGCAGCGCCCAGTTTACTTTGTCAGCTCTCTTCTGCAGGGGGCTAGATCAAGGTACTCTGGTGTGCAGAAGTTGCTTTTCGGCCTCCTCATGGCCTCGAGAAAGCTGCGCCATTACTTCCAAGCGCATGAGATCACAGTCGTCACTCGCTTTCCGCTGAAGAGGATACTGCAAAATCCAGAAGCAATGGGCAGGATTGTCGAGTGGGCGCTAGAACTATCAAGCTTTGGTCTCAAATTTGAGAGCACTTCAACTATCCAAAGCAGAGCATTGGCAGAGTTCATAGCAGAGTGGACGCCAACCCCAGATGAAGAAATTTCAGAAACGAGCATCCCCGTCAAAGAGGCAAACAAAGAGTGGCTGATGTACTTTGATGGTGCTTTCTCGCTGCAAGGCGCCGGTGCAGGCGTACTGCTTGTCACACCCACCGGAGAGCACCTCAAGTACGTAGTCCAGATGCACTTTCCCAAAGAGCAGGCAACCAGCAATACTGCAGAGTATGAAGGATTGCTTGCCGGTCTCAGAATCGCAGCAGACCTTGGGATCAAGAAGCTCATTGTCAGGGGTGACTCACAGCTTGTCGTCCGACAAGTGAACAAGAACTACCAGAGTCCGTTGATGGAAGCGTATGTTGATGAAGTGAGGAAGCTAGAAGAGCACTTTGACGGCCTACAAATGGAGCATATCCCAAGAGCTCAGAATGATATTGCTGATGGCCTGTCAAAGTGCGCCGCACTAAAGTTACCTGTGGAACCAGGGATCTTTGTGCTTAAGTTGACTCAACCATCCGTAACACCATCAACTGGACAAAGCAAGAAGAGGAAGTTGGTTTCTGGTGACTACTTTCCGGCAGAGCTCCCCGAAGCCGCCGCCAAGAAAGTCCCCAAGATCAACACCAAGGATGCTGAGGGGCAGTCTGCTCCGGCAAGCCTTATGGTTTGTTCCGTTGAAGCAGACGCTCCCGACAAGTTTTGCTCCGGCAAGCTTGCCGGGGAACATCAAGCTCCGGCAGGGCGGCAAGTCCTTGCCGTGGAAGCGGATGTTCCCGCAGCAGCAGATGCGCCTTTAGTCCTTGTTGTCGAGCCACAAGCTCCAGCATGGGCACAACAGATTGTTCACTTCCTTCGGACAGGAGAACTTCCCGAAGAACAAGAAGAAGCGGAAAGAGTAGCCCGGCAGTCAAGTATGTACCAGTTTGTCGATAGCATACTGTACAGAAGAAGACTCAACGGTGTGAAATTGAAGTGTATTCGCCGGGAAGATGGACAAAAGCTGTTGGCGGAGATACATGGAGGCATATGTGGCCACCACGTTGGCGCAAGAGCACTTGCCGGCAAAGCTTTCCGGCAAGGTTTCTTTTGGCCGACAGCCCTCCAGGATGCAACTGCATAAGTAACCAAGTGTGAAGCGTGCCAGTTCCACTCCAAACAGATACACCAGCCAGCTCAAGCTCTCCAGACAATCCCTTTATCCTGGCCATTTTCGGTCTGGGGGCTCGATATCCTCGGCCCCTTCCCCCGAGCTATCGGGGGCTTTGAGTACTTGTACATCGCAATCGACAAGTTCACAAAGTGGCCGGAAGTGCAGCCAGTGAGGAAGGTGACAGCACAGTCAGCAGTCAAGTTCTTTAGGTCGATTGTTTGCCGTTTCGGGACCCCTAACAGGATCATCACCGACAACGGCACGCAATTCACGAGCCGCACCTTCATGCAGTACGTCCAAGACCTTGGCGCCAAGGTCTGCTTCGCTTCTGTTGCTCATCCAAGAAGCAACGGTCAAGCAGAGAGGGAAAATGCTGAAGTGCTGCGCGGGCTCAAGACCAGAACTTTCGACAGGCTGCACAGGTGCGGAAGAAACTGGATCGAGGAGCTGCCAGTGGTTCTTTGGTCGATCAGAACGACGCCAAATCGAGCCACTAGCCAGACACCTTTCGCTCTAGTCTATGGAGCAGAGGCAGTTCTCCCCACGGAACTCGTATACGGATCACCTCGAGTGCTCGCTTATGATGAGCTTGAGCAAGAACAGCTGCGGCAAGACGACGCGCTGCTCCTTGAGGAAGATCGTCTTCAGGCTGCTGTATGAGCTGCTCGATACCAGCAAGCTTTGCGCCGCTATCATAGCCGCAAAGTTAAAGCCAGAAGCTTCGAGGAAGGCGACCTTGTTCTTCGGCGCATTCAGTCCGCCAAGAATTCCAACAAGTTGACGCCAAAGTGGGAAGGCCCTTATCGGGTGAGACGAGTCACAAGGCCTAGCGCTGTCCGCCTTGAGACCGAAGATGGCGTTCCGGTGAGCAACTCCTGGAACATAGAACATCTTCGTAAGTTTTTCCCATAAGGCGCGGTTGCCGGAACCCGTTCCGGCAACCACCTTTTGTACAAGACTTGCCGCTGTTGCATGTAATCCTTTGTACAAAGCCGGGCGCAGATCCTGTGCATAAGTAAAACCCCATGTGCTCCGCACAGCTTGTCCATTTCATGCGTTAGTTCCTTTCTTGCATGCGATTATCTGACACTTTGTGCAGCACTTACATCCGGTAAGCAGTAACGAGCCGAAGAGCTCCATATTATTATTTTCTCTTC
>NC_041382.1:723436006-723451528 GCF_002162155.2 Triticum dicoccoides | reverse complement strand
AAGATTGTGGTATGGGCCAGGCGTCCTTCAAACAAAGACTTGCCTTACCGGGAAGCAAATGACAGAAAAGCTAAGTTGCCAAAGTTTGAGCAATCACTTTTTTAAATTTTTGAGTTATCTTCCTCGAACGACCCTGCTTTGTATGGAAAACCTGTGCGCGGAGGAACCAACTCGTGGCTAGTTGCGCCCTTGCTTTGTTTCGAGTCCGCTCAACAGCTTAAGCGTGCTGCATCTAGTCGCGATAAGGTTTCTTGTCGGAAGCAGCACCGCCAGCAGGCTGCTGAAGTTTCGCACTCAGCGCTCGCGGCTCGGGCGCCTGCACCGACAAGTTCCCTAGAAGCGTAGGGTGAAAACATACAAAGGAAGGAATCTAGTAGAGGAAATAACATTGCAATTGATAACAGAAATAAAGTTATATTACAAAGATAACTTGTCGCAGCTCTAACAGAGTGTTTTCATAACATGACTAGCAGCGACAAGGGAAAAGAAGAAATGGGCGGCCTAATCTACGCGTCCGCCCTCGACTCTCTTGATCTTGCTCACCTTGTCCACAATGGGTGCGACAAGGGCCTTGAGTGCATCCAGATCGGCGTCAGGCAGCAAGGACCTGAGGACGTTGGTGAAGCTGAGGCCTGGATTGCGGAAGGCTACCTTCATCAGCACCTTCTGGAGAACCCTGGCGCAGATTTTGCGCGACTCGTCGGCCAGCTGCTTCGGGATCCTCTCCCGGAGCCGCTGGAGTGCCGTCGCCACGCCCTTGAAGAATAGGCTGAACTTGGCGCTGGGTTGAAGGCTCTCGTCGGAAGGATACCCAAAGTCCTCCATCCCCAGCTGCGCCAGCTCCTTGTTGATGACGGCGGCAGTGTTCACCAGACCCTCGGTCCAGTGCTCCACTGTGTCTCTGAACGAGTTCTGGGTAACTGCAATGCTCTCCAGCAGCGCCGCGTCAGCCTTGACCTTCTCCGACAAGGTCTTCTCCCGCTCCTTGACGGCCTCCAGCGTCTGCGTCAGCGTGGCCAGCTTCAGCTCCAGGTCTGCTTTGGAATCCTTGGCGGCGCTGAGCTCCTTGCCCCTCTCAGCAAGAAGGCCTTGCAGATCACCATGGGCGGCAGCATCCTTCTCGCGCTCACGCTTGAGCGCGGCAAGCTCCTCGCCGCTCTTCCCAATATCGGCCTCCAGCTGCGCCACCTTCTCCTCTAGCTCTTTCTTGGCGGCCTCTGCAGTTGCCGCGGCGTCCTTTGCCTCCTTGAGCTCCCCGCCAAGTGCTCGCTCACGCTCGGCGAGCTCTTCCTCGTAGCTGTCGAGGTGGGCCTTCCGCTGCACTAGTTCACCTTCCCGCGCGGACTGCTTCTCGGCAGCCAGCCTTTGTTCCTCCTTAGCCTCGGCCTTCTCGAGAAGAAAGGCCGTGCGCTCCTCATCGACTCGCTCCCGCTCCTGCGCCAGGGACCGGAGAGCTTCTTGATTTTGGCCCCGGAGCTCTTCCGCGCGCTTTTCCATGTCAACTCCCGCCTTCGCAACAAGCGCTTCCCGGGAAGCCAGCTTGGCTTGCCGGGTGCGGTAGAGTGACAACAGCTTCCGCAGTAGCTGCTCCTCCTCAGGCTCGCCGCTGCTGCTGCCGGGCGCGTCAACCAATGACAGTCCAGCAGAGGCGAGCACCTCCCCGTCAAAAGTCTCCCCCTCGACTGGCGCCCTGGAGCTCGACGCCCAGGGTAGCTTGATGAAGATATTGTCACCGGCCTGCAAGTAGGCGCCGGGCTGGGGCTCCTCGGAGCCCGGCTCCGCAGAAGCGGCAGAGGGTTCGGCGGTCGGTGCAGCGCCCGGCGCTCCAGCGGCCTCAGGGTCGTCAGTGCGATCACCCGACCCCTCGCCGGCTTCCGCAGCAGCAGCCCCGGCGGCCTCCTCGCCGGCGGTCTCATCAGCACCGGCACCTTCCTCGCCGGCGCCCTCTGTCTCCATTGGCTCAGCCGAAGATGGGTCTGAAGAACGAAGAAGGGAGGAAAATCAATCAAAAATCCAAGAAAGGAAAAACAGAAGAAGCAGAACCCAAGGGAAAGTTTCTGGGCAAGTGGATTACCTGCGCCAAGATCTTCAGTTGCGGCCTCGATCGCCGCAGGATCAGCAGTGTCGTCCCTTGCCGGAAAGTCCCCCCTTGCCGGAGAGCGCTCCCTTGCCGGGGACTCCTCCCTTGGCGGCGCAGTCGAAGCAGGTGGCGCTTCGGGACTGGCCTCCGGGCGCTCCTGATGAGGCTGCTCTGCTCCTGCACAAGTCAACAAGCAAGAAATCAACAAAGGAAAAAGCACTCAAGCGCGCCCGGCAGCAGAAGGCTAAACTATGAACTTACGCTGGGGGCTGCGCTGGGAGCTGCTCGAAGGGGTGATTGCCGGGTCCGTCAAGGTGGTCTCGGGCCCACCTCCTGCTGACACGATGGGGTCATCCTCGATGACGATCACTGCGGCCTTGGCCCTCTTCGCCGCTCTCTGGGCCAGTGTTCTGAAAAGAAAGGAGTACAGATTGGAGCAAGTCAGATGCAAGATATAAACAGCAAGATTGAAGGATCATAAGAGCATCAAAGTAACTCACTCTTCTTCCTCCTCGTCGGAGCTGAGCGCGGAAAGATCGAAGTCCGGCCCTCCTCCGGTGCGGCGGGGTGGAGGAGTAGGATCCCTTGCCCGCTTGGCAGGGGCAGTGGCAGTGGCCCGGGAAGATCCCGCTCCAGTTGCCGCTGTTGCGTGAGGCGCTCCCGCGGCAACATTGCTTGCCGCAGTGGAGCGCGTCGCGCGGCTCGGTGGCTGTGGAGCCGGCTGCCGCCCCGATGCGTCCCCGGCCCTGCGAAGGCGCCTCCTTGGCGGGGCCGGGGGCTCCGCCTGCGGCAAGTTCTCTGAAGGCTCAGCCTCCTCCTCGCTGGCCTCGCTCGACTCGGCTTCGGAACCGGCAGGCTCCTACTCGCCCATGAACTCCGCGCGTTCGGCAAGGTTTGCCGCCTCTGCAGCCTCCGCCTCCTCCACAGTAAACCCAAACACACCCGCAGCAGCTGCGGCCGCAGCCTCTTCCGCCCTAGTAGCGATGAGCTGCAGCTCCTCGTCGGTGGTGTCATGGGTGAGGCTCTTCTGCTCGTCAGCGCGGACCGGCACTTCCTCCAAGGTGTCGAAGAACGATCGCACAACGTCATCCGCAGGCTCTTGCCAAGTTGGGACGATGCCGTGTGAATCGCACAACGGCATCATGGCGCGGATCCGGTCAAGCGAAGAGTTATTGCACAAAGGAACTACGCCCCTCGGCAGTGTGAATGGGTGCTGGGGGTCGCGTTTGAATAATTCCAAGAGCATTGCATCCAACTCCAAGACGGTGTAGTTGTAGTTGAGGCCCGGCCGCAGCCTCATGATGTCTGCCGAATTCTTGAATTCCCAAGCGGGCCTCCCCCTCTCCTGCAGGGGGGCAATGCGGCGGCGGAGGAAATCTGCCCCGACAGCACCTACGGTGAGCCCAGCAAGCCTGAGGCGAAGAATCCTAGTGATGGCGATCTTCAGCCTCTCGTCTTCCGGGGCCACGTTGCTCTAGTCATTGCCGCGCACTATTGGAGTTTGGCGCACGGCGGTGAAGGGCTGCGGATTCTCCTCGACGATCCAGCACCACTCCGCTCTCCACTCCTCCCACTTGCTGCGGAGCTCACCCTCCAAGTACGCCTCTTTCTTGCCGACTCTCGAGACCCAGGCAATCCCTTCGGCAAGCGGCTCTCCTCTCTCTACCCGAGGTATGAAGAAGTGGCGAAAAAGGGCAACACTAGGGTGGACTCCGACAAAGTTTTCGCACAAGTGTGCGAAAACTGCCATGGTCATGACAGCATTGGGGGTGAAGTCAAGGAGGCGGAAGCCATATGTGTTCATAATGTCACAAAAGAACTCCGAGAAGGGCGGGCAGAGCCCGCAGTAGAAGAATAGCGGGAAGAACGGGTACCCGTTTGAAGCCAACTCCGAGGCAGCGGCTGGGAGTACCCTCGTGCGCGAATGCGCACGCGTCTCCGTCGCCGAAAAGAGGTAGAACTACTCCCTCAGCTCCTGCACGCCGAGCTGGGGGGTGAAGATCGCCCGCTCCTTCTGCAGCGCCGAGAGCCGCTGCGCCTCGTCTGACTTCACACCCTTTCCCTTGTCGGCTTTCGGGGCCATGGCGAAGGTGGTGGGGAAGGTCGACGGCGTGGTGATGCTGGTGGCAATGGGGGAGGCGGAACGGTGCTCTCTCGGCTTCGAGAAGAAGGGAGGAGCGGCGGAGTTTGTGAAGAAGGAGTAGCAGCAACCAGCGAGGGGGAACGAACTGCCCCTGTTTCCTCTGCTTATAAAGAGGGACGGGGCGGATGTTTCGGCCTTCCAAATAAACAACCACCCATGATCTCTCCCACGATGCCGCATTCAACGCGTGCCGTTATGGGAGAGTGCGGTGGATACGGAACAAGATTTGGCGTGGCCCAGCCCGCGTGTGCCTGTGCCCTGTCTTGGGCCTGGCCCAACAGCGCTCGGAACCGTGTCTGGCCCAGGCCCGGGGGCTCCTGTCGGTGTACTAGAATAGGGGTACCCTAGTACCCCGAACTTGTGCACGGGCAGTTGCAACACCCCGCGGCAAAGGCTTGCCGGGAGAACGCCAAGATCCACCAAGGTTCCCTTGGAGCCATCCAAGAACAAAGTATTTAAGCTAAGGATACAAGACCCCGGCAAGAGGAGCTTGCCGGGAAGGCCAACCAAGGCGCTCCAAGGAACTTGCCGCGACGCGCCACGCGCTCCGGCAAGGTAGCAAGGCCCCGACAAGAGGAGCTTGCCGGGAAGACTAAACAAGGTACACCGAGGCCCGGTGAGCGACGAGCTTCTGGGCCCGGCGAAGATAATGACAGCGGCAAGGCGCTTGCCGTGGCAGGCGGCCACTCTGCGTCCACGCTCCAGCGCATCCACCAACGTGTCGCTCTGGGGGCCTCTCCGGGCACGCATGGTGGGAGGCTGTGAAGCCAGCGGTGCGCAGTGGCATGCGAAGCTGACAAGATCGCCATCGTGGCGAACGGTGGCGCCCCTAACGGTCCTTTTCTGCACTGTTCAGGCGACTCAGATGGGCATTTAATGCCCTTGTCCCCTACCGTCAGGGTTAGGTAGGGTACACTGTACAAGCAACTGTATCAACTACCTCACTTTTTACGTTTTTACCCTCCTCTGCGTTGCCACCTGTCGGTGACCCCTTTAGCGTATAAAAGGAGGCCCATGCGCAACGTAGAGGGGGTTCGGTTCGGAGCCTCGGACAGTCGGCTTCGATTCATTCGTAGCCAAGAACACATCACACTCTCTCTCTGGAGAGCAAGAACACCAGATAATACAACCAGACAAGCAGCAGTAGGAGTGTTATCTCTCCGGAGAGCTCCGAAACTGGGTAAACTGCTCGTGTGCCTCACCTCGATCTGCTCTTCGTGCGACCTCCGCCACCCGCCGAACCGAAAGGGGCCCGGTCCGCCGGCCCCATAGGTGTTCGTGGATCAGTTCTCCCTGACAAAAAGAGGCCAATGAAATTTTTGCGCAGTATAGGGTGGATGCCGGCCGTCCTCCCATAGAAGCAATTCTTTTCTATCAAGGAGATATAATGCATTTACGATCTTTAGATCATGTTTCTTTTAAAGAAAACCTTAGAAAAAAGTTCCTACCGATGCTCTTGTTAATAGGATCTCTAAACTTAATGATAATTTTGCCATCCAGAACAATGGGCTAAGTTTTTCCCTTGAACAAAGGCTCATGACTTTTTGCCAAAAGAATGATTATAATGATGAATTTATTGTGCAATATGAGGGGCCAAAGGAGGAACCAATACCTCCCGAGCTTGATCTTGGGGACTTTTGTCCTATTAAATTTAGCCCTTTTGATTACTTTTGCTTGCCACAAAGGAAGCTTGCTGCTGAACGTAGGGACTATGAGATGAGCTTTCGCAATTTATCTTATCATTATCATGGCAATACCTAGATCTATACTTGCTTTTATGCCTAGCTAAGGGCGGTAAACGATAGCGCTTGTTGGTAGGCAACCCAATTTTATTTTTATTCCTTGACTTTTGCTCCTGTTTAGTAATGAAAAATTTATCTAGCCTCTATTTTGGTTGTGGTTTTGTGTGTTTAATTAGTGTTTGTGCCAAGTAGAACCGTCGGGAAGACTTGGGGAAATTCTTTTTGATCTTGGTGTAAAAAACAGGAACTTTAGCGCTCATGAGAATTGCTGCCATTTTTTTATTGGAGAGTGATATTTAGTTAATTACTAGCAAAAGAGCCCGTGCGTTGCAACAGGAGAGAAAACATAACACCCGCTCTTAACTCAACAACCATCACTCAAGACCACAATAGGTCCATCTCCTTTATTTTTGCGAGGCATCATATTTGTGTTGCCGCTTATCCTCCTTCTCATCCTCGCCGGTGATGGCCTCGGTGTTCACACAAAACAACAAAAATGTGTGTTGAATATGGTTAATCCTAAGGCGTCTCTCTCTCCCTCTCCATCTCTGTCTCTCAAGCTCGCTTTATCTCACTCTCGCGATGAGAAATCTGTTGTTTTCCCTTGAGACATTTTTCAGAGGTATGCATGTGTAGTTATCGATGTTTTCTTTTCCGTATATCGTTATAGTGGGGTGTTTATTTGTAATCCGGATCGCCGCTAGTATGAAAAAAAAACGAATCTTGCGTTATAAATTATAAGTTTGCTTCCATAACAATATTTAAAAAATATTTAACGGGTAAAATTAACATCATATTTAGATTCCACACATTTTTCTAATAAAATTTCATATATAATATGTTAAAATCGAAGTTATGGTTTAAAAGATATAGATAATTTAGAAAATCATTTGGTTTGACTCAAATATATTCCAAAATAATATTTAAAAATACTTAAGAGGTAAAAATAATCTCATATTCATATTCTACATATTTTTATAATCAAATTTCATATATAACATGTTCAAATCGGAGTTATGGTTTGAAAGATATGGATGATTTTAAAAAACATTTGTTTGACTTAAATATGATCCGTGGATGAATTATTTAAAACATCAAGGGGGTTTTCAAAAAATGTAAAATAACTGTTCGGGTGTGACTTAAATCCGGACGGCGGGTTGATTTCAAGAAAAGACAATGACTTTTGTGTAAAATACGAACATAACGATTCGTTTTAACTTAAAACAGGACTCCAGGTTGAATTCTCTGAAATAGAGGGACTTTTCTGAAAAATGCCATGACGGACGAAAGAAACCCAATTTGCTTTATTATTATGTAAAGATTTTTGCAGATGATTAATAGATAAATTCCTCACGTCCAGCATTTTATTTTAGAATTTTTGGGGTTCCAGATGTCTGCGTTAGCTACAGATTACTACACACTGTTCTGTTTTTGACAGATTCTGTTTTTCATGTGTTGTTTGCTTATTTTGATGAATCTATGGCTAGTAAAAGAGTTTATAAACCATAGAGAAGTTGGAATACAGTAGGTTTAACACCAATATAAAGAAAGAATGAGTTCATTACAGTACCTTGAAGTGGTGTTTTCTTTTATTTCGCCAACGGAGCTCACGAGATTCTCTTGTTAAGTTTTGTGTTGTGAAGTTTTCAAGTTTTGGGTAAAGATTCAATGGATTATGGAACAAGGAGTGGCAAGAGCCTAAGCTTGGGGATGCCCATGGCACCCCAAGGTAAAATACAAGGACACAAAAAGCCTAAGCTTGGGGATGCCCCGGAAGGCATCCCCTCTTTTGTCTTCGTTCATCGGTAACTTTACTTGGAGCTATATTTTTATTCACCACATGATATGTGTTTTGCTTGGAGCGTCTTGTATGATTTGAATCTTTGCTTTTTAGTTTACCACAATCATCCTTGTTGTACACACGTTTTTGAGAGACACACACATGAATTAGAATTTATTGGAATACTCTATGTGCTTCACTTATATCTTTTGAGCTATATAGTTTTTGCTCTAGTACTTCACTTCTATCTTTAAGAGCACAGCGGTGGTTCTATTTTATAGAAATAATTGATCTCTCATGCTTCACTTATATTATTTTGAGAGTCCTTTAGAATAACATGGCAATTTTCTTTTAGGCATAATAAAAACTTTCATATAAGTGCATTGAATACTAAGAGAAGTTTGATACTTGATGATTGTTTTGAGATATGGAGATGGTGATATTAGAGTCATGCTAGTTGAGTAGTTGTGAATTTGAGAAATACTTGTGTTGAGGTTTATGATTCCCGTAGCATGCACGTATGGTGAACCGTTATGTGATGAAGTCGGAGCATGATTTATTTATCGATTGCCTTCCTTATGAGTGGCGGTCAGGGATGAGCGATGGTCTTTTCCTACCAATCTATCCACCTAGGAGCATGCGCGTAGTACTTTGTTTTGATAACTAATATATTTTTGCAATAAGTATGTGAGTTCTTTATGAATAATGTTAAGTCCATGGATTGTACGCACCCTCACCCTTCCACAATTGCTAGCCTCTCTAGTACCGCGCAACCATATACCTTCCTCAAAACAGCCACCATACCTACCTATTATGGCATTTCCATAGCCATTCCGAGATATATTGCCATGCAACTTTCCACCGTTCCATTTGCCATGACATGCTTCATCATTGTCATATTGCTTTGCATGATCATGTAGTTGACATCGTATTTGTGGCAAAGCCACCGTTCATAATTTTTTCATACATGTCACTCTTGATTCATTCCCAGTACACCGCCGGAGGCATTCATATAGAGTCATATTTTGTTGAGTTGTAATTCTTGAGTTGTAAGTAAAAAGAAGTGTGATGATCATCATTATTAGAGCATTGTCCCAGCGAGGAAAGGATGATGGAGACCATGATTCCCCCACATGTCGGGATGATACTCCGGACAAAAAATAAAAAAAAAGAAAAGAAAAAAAGAGGCCAAAAAGAAGGCCCAAATAAAAAAAGAAAAAAAATGAAATGAGAGAAAAAGAGAGAAGGGACAATGTTACTATCCTTTTTCCACACTTGTGCTTCAAAGTAGCACCATGATCTTCATGATAGAGAGTCTCTTATGTTGTCACTTTCATAAACTAGTGGGAATTTTACATTACATAATTTGGCTTGTATATTCCAATGATGGGCTTCCTCAAATTTCCCTAGGTCTTCGTGAGCAAGCAAGTTGGATGCACACCCACTTAGTTTCTTTTGTTGAGATTTCATACACTTATAGCTCTAGTGCATCCGTTGCATGGCAATCCCTACTCACTCACATTGATATCTATTAATGGGCATCTCCATAGCCCGTTGATACGCCTAGTTGATGTGAGACTATCTTCTCTTTTTTGTCTTCTCCACAACCACCATTCTATTCCACCATAGTGCTATATCCTTGGCTCACACTCATATATTGCGTGAAGATTGAAAAAGTTTGAGAACATCAAAAGTAAGAAACAATTGCTTGGCTTGTCATCGGGGTTGTGCATGATTTAATATTTTGTGTGATGAAGATAGAGCATAGCCAGACTATATGATTTTGTAGGGATAACTTTCTTTGGCCATGTTATTTTGAGAAGACATGGTTTCTTAGTTAGTATGCTCGAAGTATTATTATTTCTATGTCAATATTAAACCTTTATCTTGAAACTTTCGGATTTGAACATTCATGCCACATTAAAAAAAATTACATTGAGAAATATGTTAGGAAGCATTCCACATCAAAAAATCTGTTTTTATCATTTACCTACTCGAGGACGAGCAGGAATTAAGCTTGGGGATGCTGATACGTCTCCAACGTATCTATAATTTTTGATTGCTCCATGCTATTATATTATCTATTTTGGATGTTAATGGGCTTATTTTTACACTTTTATATTATTTTTGGGACTAACCTATTAACCAGAGGCCCAGCCCAAATTGCTGTTTTTTTTGCCTATTTTAGAGTTTCGCCGAAAAGGAATATCAAACGGAGTACAAATGGAATGAAACCTTCAGGAGCGTTATTTTTGGAACAAACGTGATCCAGGAGACTTGGAGTGGACGTCAAGAATCAATCGAGGAGGCCACGAGGCAGGGGGCGCGCCCTGCACCCTCGTGGGCCCCTCATTGCTCTACCGACCTACTTCTTCCTCCTATATATATCCACGTACCCTGCAAACATCCAGGAGCACCATGAAAACCTAATTCCACCACTGTAACCTTCTGTACCCAAGAGATCCCATCTTGGGGCCTTTTCCTGAGCTCCGCCGGAGGGGGCATTGATCACAGTGGGCCTCTACATCAACTCCATGGCCTCTCCGATGATGTGTGAGTAGTTTACTTCAGACCTTCGGGTCCATAGCTAGTAGCTATATGGCTTCTTCTCTCTCTTTGGATCTCAATACAAAGTTCTCCTCGATTCTCTTGGAGATCTATTCGATGTAATCTTCTTTTGCGGTGTGTTTGTCGAGATCCGATGAATTGTGGGTTTATGATCAAGTTTATCTATGAACAATATTTGAATCTTCTCTGAATTCTTTTATGTATGATTGGTTTATCTTTGCAAGTCTCTTCGAATTATCAGTTTGGTTTGGCCTACTAGATTGATCTTTCTTGCAATGGGATAAGTGCTTAGCTTTGGGTTCAATCTTGCGGTGCTCGATCCCAGTGACAGAAAGGGAAACGACACGTATTGTATTGTTGCCATCGAGGATAAAAAGATGGGGTTTATATCATATTGAATGAGTTTATCCCTCTACATCATGTCATCTTACTTAAGTTGTTACTCTGTTCTTATGAACTTAATACTCTAGATGCATGCTGGATAGCGGTCGATGTGTGGAGTAATAGTAGTAGATGTAGGCTGGAGTCGGTCTACTTGTCGCGGATGTGATGCCTATATACATGATCATGCCTAGATATTCTCATAATTATTCTCTTTTCTATCAATTGCTCGACAGTAAATTGTTCACCCGCCGTAATACTTATGCTATCTTGAGAGAAGCCACTAGTGAAACCTATGGCCCCCGGGTCTATTTTCCATCATACAAGTTTCCCATCTACTTTATTTTGCTATCTTTTACTTTCAATCTATATCGTAAAAATACCAAAAATATTTACCTTATTATTATCATCTCTATCATATCTCACTCTTGCAAGTGGCTGTGAAGGGATTGACAACCCCTTTATCGTGTTGGTTGCGAGGTTCTTATTTGTTTGTGTAGGTATGAGGTGACTCGCGCGTGGTATCCTACTGGATTGATACCTTGGTTCTCAAAAACTGAGGGAAATACTTACGCTTCTTTACTGCATCACCCTTTCCTCTTCAAGGGAAAACCAACGCAGTGCTCAAGAGGTAGCACCTATCGCACCAGGGCTCCGCACGGGACGCTACTCGCCCCACAAGAGATCATACCCACTCACCAAAATCCTAGACTCAGCCAGGGGCATCCCTAAGTAAGATATGGGGAATCACGTCAACCTATAGTTGATGTTATCCGTGATCCAAAGCTGCTCAGCCTCCGAATATCCAAGGACCACTACCTCGCTCTTATCAAAGTTAATCTTAAGTCCAGACATTTCCTCAAAGAAGAGCAAAAGAAACTTAAGATTTACAATGTCCGAGTCCGAGCCTTCCACCATAATCATGGTGTCATCCGCGTACTGCAAGTGAGTAACCCCCCATCCGGGATGAGGTGACTAACTACACCCTTATGATGGCCGGCCAACTTGGCCTTATCTATGATGCCTGCAAGGGCATCAACTGCGAGGTTGAAAAGCAAGGGGGAGATAGGGTCCCCTACTTTACCCCTCTGGAAGCCTGGCAAAAGGGTCCCACCTCGCCATTGATGTTGATCGATGTGTTCCTAGATCTAACCAGTTGCATGATTCAGGAACACCAACTCTCGTCAAATCCTCGACGCTCTATCACCAACCTCAAAAAGGACCAGTCCAGATGGTCATACGCCTTCTGGAAGTCCAATTTGAGGAAGACCCCCTTAAGCCCCTTTGACGCCACGTCATGGACGATCTCGTGAAGGGAAGGAATCCCGTCATGGATCCGCCGGCCCTTCAGGAACATGGACTGAAGGGGGTGAGCAACCTTTCCGCCATGGGGGATAAGCGAGTTGCGCAAAGATTCGCTCCAACACGTTGATCACCGTGATGGGGCGGAAGTGCCGAATATCTGTCACCCCGACTACTTTGGGGATCAGAGATATGACACCATAGTTAATCCTAGCCATGTCCAGGGTTCCAATATAGAACTCATGAAACATGGGCATAATGACCGGGCATAAGATCCCCTAGAATTTCTGGAAAAAGACTACCAGGAGGCCATCCAGCCCCGGGGCCGAGCAAGCTTTCATAGACGCAATCGCTCGACCCACCTCCTCAGGGGAGAATGGTAGAGTAAGTTCCGCATTCTCCATATCGATGACCTGGTCAGAAAGCGGCCAGGAGTTAGCGCAGAGAGAGACGCCTCCGCGCGGCTCAGCTGAGAACAAATCCTTATAAAATGAGTAAATATGGGTGGAGATGTCCTCTGGGCTTTCCAGAAGAACATCTCCATCCCAGAGGAAAGGGATGGCACACTTCCTCCTCCGGCCATTAGCAATCACCTGAAAATAGGCAGTGTTCGCATCCCCCTTAAGGAGCCAGTTCTGGCCCCCTCGACACTGTAAGAACAGCTCCTCGCTCTTGTAAATGTCCATGAGCGAGGCCTCGAGGGCGTATCTCCTAAGCCAGTCGTCAGGAGACAAGCCCTTCCCGTCAGCAAGGTCATCCAACACCTTAATCTGATCTAGCAGGGCCCCTTTACGGGCCCGGAGGTCAGCACCAAGGTTCGCCCCCAGCCATTCCTGTCCTGACGAGACAATTTAGCACATTGATGCCAGACATGCACAACAAAAAACACACGAGGTGGGGACACGACCGCCTCTAGCCAGCGGTCGCAAACCATCTCAAAGAAACCCGGTTGCTCCAGCCAGAATGTCTCAATGCGGAAGTGACGGGTCTTAGGGGGGCCTCATCCCCCAACGAGAAAAGCAGGGGAGTATGATCAGAGCCAATCCGAGTGACCGCCTTGGGAGAGCACAATGGGAACATCACTTTCCACTGAGCCGACACAAAGACCCGAGCTAACACACTCCAGATGGGGTCCGCCTGCTTATTCGTCGACATAAACCTAGCCCCTACACGGGCTATCTCACGGAGCGCAAGGTCCGCAATGGAGTCGTCAAATAGACGCATGCGGACCCGATCAACATTAGGCGAGCTTTTATCAGAAGCCCGCCTTGTTATGGTGTAGGTCGACCCCGCTGTCTTTATCGTGTTACTAGTCTCATCAATACCAGTCCTTTATAGATTTTATAACTGAAGTGCAATAAAAGTCCAGTCTAGATTGGAAAGAGGAGGAAGAAGTCTCCAACCACACACACACTCGGTAAGCTGCCCGAAGAACTATCACCTCAATTGTTATCTTCTATAGCCGCATGCCATTTTCTTCACTTCGGCACAAAGCATTTTGTGATGAATATGGCCACATCTTGCATCCCCATTTTCATCCTCTGCTTCCTGACCTCATTCTGCTAATCTGATGATACTCTTACACATGCAAAGCCACTCTTTTCCAATGTTTTAAATAGTAGGCTATGGCATTTAGCGGCAGCCCTTAAAAACAGCTATAGCGGCAAATTGTACATGAAATCATTTAGCGGCAACACCCTCAAACAACTATAGCGGAGTTATAGCGGGGCTATAGAAAGCTATTTAAAACTATGCTCTTTTCTGGCGACAAGCTCATCTCCAGCAAGGCGGTCTTTGCTCTCGGCTTCTTCGCTCCAGCAAGCTCCAACACAAGCCTATACCTTGGTATATGGCACAACCAGATCCCCGATTGATGCTTTTTGTGGGCCGCCAACCATGATAACCCAATCACCACACCTTCTTCTGCCACGCTCGCCATCACAAACAGTTCTGAGTTGGTGTTGTCGGACTCCCAAGGCATCACTTCCTGGGTGATGAAGAACATCACCTTTGGGAGAACCGGAGTTGCTGCGGTGCTGCTCGACACGAGTAACTTTGTTCTCTGCTTTGCAAACGACACATATATTTTGCCTTCGATCATCCAACCGATACCATTCTACCAACCATGAAGTTTCTTGTGAACCACAAGGGACAAGTAGGTGGTAGCCTCATTGCTTGGAAGGGCCGAAATGACCCATCGTCCGGGGACTTCTCGTGCAGCGGTACCCCAGTCTCCCTGGATCTTCAAATGCTCATTCGGATTGGGACCAGACCGTACTACCGAGGTGTGTGGAATGGTCAAACAGTGTCCGGTGGCATGTACTTGATCAATAGCAGCTCCATCATCGTCCAAACGACCATCAACCTACAAGATGAACTCTAATTTATGTTCAGTGTCTTTGATGTATCACCATTCACCTTCTTCATGCTTGAGCACACTGGCAAGTTGACATCTCTAAGCTGGAACAATCAGTCATCCACATGGGTACCCACCCTGTTGCTGCATGTGACATCTACTCTTCATGTGGACCATTTGGATACTATGACCTCGCCGTGGGAGGGGCAACTTGTCGGTGCCTCGATGGGTTCGAGCCTAATGATCTTGACACTTCAAGGGGATGTCAGAGAAAGGAAACACTAACATGCGGAAAGCAATCTCATTTCGCGCCCTTGTCTTTGATGAAGGTCCCTGACAAGTTCTTGCATATACCGAATAGAAGCCTGGAAGAGTGTGAGGCTGAGTGCAGCAACAATTGCTTGTGTACGGCATATGCTTACACAACTTTCAACCGTGGTGTTGCTAAGGCCAATCTGTCAAGGTGTTTGGTTTGGACAGGAGAGCTTATCAACACTGAGAAGTATTCCGGCGACTCTTTGTTTACTCCAGGGAAATCTGTTAACTCTGGCGAAAATTTGTACCTCCGGCTTACTGACTCACATGGTATGCACCATCGCATCCTAGCTTCTTTTCTTTACCTTCTTTCAGATTCATTTTACCTTGTTTCTTGTGTTCATAGTGGGGGTTGTCTGGATGCTTTTCATGGACATTTCCCTTATACCAGTCTGTGGCAACAAACTAAATAAAACCAATGTTTAAACACTTATACAATAACGTTTAGGCATATAGGAATGAAAGATAAAAAAATTGGTGTGAACTTACTCAAGTGCATATGTGATGCTAGCTTTCCTGCATGCGCAATGGGTGTTTTTCGCTGCAAATAATTCACGCCTGAATCAGCCACTGATTGAATGATTAGAAGAACGACACAATATTAACAAAAAAAGAGTTCCTCCAAAACCAACTTGTTGATGATTATTAATGTTCTTAATTGTATTACTAAACATGCACACGCTGAGTCACAGTTAGTCTCCGCCTGTTTTTTGTGTAACGTAGTTTTATCTCTTATGCTTCATGATTTACATATGTAGAGTGAGTTTCTTGGTTTGTCACTATACCGTACGCAGAAAGCTAAGAGCATCTCCAGCCATTGGAGGCCCCTAGGACAATCGTCTGGCCAAAAATATC
>NC_041382.1:723429829-723435676 GCF_002162155.2 Triticum dicoccoides | reverse complement strand
GTTTTCCCAGCCGTTGGTGCCCCCAGGACAATCAACAAATGTGATTGAGTGGACCAAGAAAAAGGATGCGTGGGGGAATATTATTGATTGTTGCTTTCGCCGGCGCCCCCAACAGCCCCCAGCGTGCCGGGTTTCTCCTGGGTTTGCCGACGCTATTTTGAGGTCTTGGGGGCGCTCGGGGGGCATGACTGGGCCGTTTTTGCCCTTTTTACATTGCCGGCACACAAAAAGTGGCCCTGCAGTGACTCTTGGGGGCGCGGCTGGAGATGCTCTAACAATTGAGACGCAATCCATATATTTTTGTTGGTGTCTTTATCTTTGGTTGCTCAGATGCCCAAATGAAGAAGAAAACTACTGTTTAATTAATTAGATTGTTTTGATACGCTGCATGGAGTACCTCTATATGTATTACTCCCCCCATCTCTAAAAAGAAGGCCTATAAGTTTTGTTAAGTATGCTTAGATTATTCTTGGTTAGCATAGCTTCCTACATTATTCTCCAAGGCTTACTTGTGTGCTAGTATTGCCACGATATCAATTATGTCGTGAGGTTTAATGCGGCACCCTGCCACAGCAAGGAAACCCACAATACCGTCGTGAGGTTTCCTATGTTGGCCTCTCAACTCCAAACTCTAATATGCAGCTATAGTGACGAATTTTCTTTGCGCGTGCAACACACTCGATGGAGAACTTTTAATGATATGAAAGTGTGTTTGAAGATCTAAAAATTGTTGCGTGTGCTTTATTTAATGATATGAAATTTTCTTAATTGTTTGGTATTAAACTCGGTAATTTTTTAATGATATGGAATTATTTTTCTAGAAAAATATAACCATATCGTTTTTAAGTACCAAATCTAAATACTTCTAATAGCATCAATAATTAAAGTGTTAGAAGTCTCGTCTCTAAAACATCACGATTTGGTGAACTAGAGTGAGTAACATGGAAGATCCTTTGTATTAGATAAAAAATAATATTCCTTTTAACTCCATTTTCGAAATGGCAGGGTTCCTTCATTCATTAAGAAAAGAGTTGCTTGGTTAATTAGAAAAAAGCGAGCGAAAACCAGATTTCTTCTAGCCTTCACTTTTGAATGTGTTGACAATTCCTATTTATTTTTCATGTCTAAGATCTGAAATTGACAATAACCAATTAATTATTTCACTTGGAGTGGTAGTTTCTATACATGCATATTTGCAAGATCAATACCTTAAAAGAGGTAAAATATCACAAGCCTCGATAATTTGGGTTCTTAAATTATGTTATAATAAGAGCTTAAGTAGCTTCATGGATCTCTATCATGGTATTTATGCAAGTGAATTCCAGATTTCTGAGTAGTTGCTTTCTACAGTTGATAAGAAGACCAGTCTAGTAAAGATTGTACTCCCAATTATGGCATATATGCTATTGACATGCATAGCCCTCATCTGGATCTGCAAATGCAAAGGTAGAGTAACAAGTTCCGTCTTGTTTTGACATATGACATTAGTATAGGAAGAGTTAAGAACAACAATGGATTTCCTAAACAGCAGACAAATGGCAAAAGAAGGAAAATCAGAAGAAAATAATGCGAGGATACTTTAGCACGTCCAACAGATTTGAAGGTGAAAATACATAAATTCCACTTGTTAGCTATGAATACATCCTTTTAGCAACAAATTCTTTTGCCGATTCCAACTTGCTTGGACGTGGAGGTTTTGGCAAAGTTTACAAGGTAGCTGAAAGTGATACTTACAATAGGACATGTTTATGATAGAATAGGGAACAAACATATTTACCTTTCAACTATTATCTGACTCAAGAAATCCCCCTTGACTCTCAATATGCTTTGTTTATCCAAATCTAAAAGTGCTCCAAAAATCAATGTGGCATCTATTTGTATAAGTAGATGACTTAGGATCATCAGGAAAAAGATGATGACTTAGGCACTTGTCATTGTCATCATTATCATTGTTGTTATTTCCTAACAATAAACACATCTTCTAGTCGATGCCAAATTAATGAAACATGTCCATGTTGATACCACATTGTCCAAAATCCACGTGGCTTAGGACAAGTTGGATATTTGCACTTGTTTTGATATCTGAGCTTACAAGGGTGTTAGTTTTAGAGTTTAAAAAATTATCGCTAGGCTAGAGTTAAAAGGGGCTAAATGCACTTCTTCATGTGAAGGGGTAATTAACTACATAAGTCAAAAAAGTTGGTTTCGAATTCTTGCTCAATTCATTAATATGCGCTCATGTAGGGCACACTGGAAAGTGGAAATGAGGTTGCTGTAAAAAGGCTTAGTAAGAGTTCCGGACAAGGTATAGCGGAGTTCAAAAATGAAGTGATTCTAATTGCCAAATTACAACACAAGAACCTAGTCACACTTCTTGGGTGTTGCATACACGAAGATGAGAAGCTATTGATCTACGAATACTTACCTAACAAAAAGTTTGGATGCCTTTCCTTTTGGTATGTGCTTGTTCATTGATCACATACTATAAAATTCTTGCATTAACCAAATTTATACTCATGATGAATAGCCTTGTTTCATATTGGCTGTGAATGATTCTACAAGAAAACATGTGCTCGATTGGTTGACACGATTCAAGATAATTAAAGGAGTAGCAAGAGGCCTTCTTTATCTTCATCGAGATTCAAGATTAACAATAATTCATAGAGATCTTAAAGCAAGAAACATTTATTGCACATATATAGAAATGACTCCCAAAATTTCAGATTTTGGTATGGCAAGAATTTTTTGGTGCAAACCAGAATCATGCAAACACTACACGGGTCGTTGAGACATACTAAGTAACCAGTGAACTAACAAACCAGTAGAACTTTAGTTTTTATGATTATGTGCATATACTAAATACATTATTTACTGACTTGTTGCCTGTTTTAAATAGTGGTTACATGTCACCTAAATATGCAATGGGAGGTGCCTTTTCTATGAAATCGGACATTTATGCCTACGATGTTCTTATCTTGGAGATTGTTAGTGGCATGACGATCAGCTCGCCTCAGCTCAGATCAAACTTTTCTAGCCTTATATCCTATATAATTATTATGGAACATGTGAAATTATCAATAACATGTTATGCCCCTAAAAATAGTAACATGATTTTGTTTTATTTGCCAGGCATGCAGATTATGGGAAGAGGCGAAAGCAACTAAACTAGTGGACTCTTCAGTTGTTGCGAGTTGCCCACTTCATGAAGCTTTACGTTGCATTCACATAGGACTCTTGTGTGTTCAAGACCATTCTAGTGATAGGACACTAATGTCATCGGTTCTGTCTATGATAGAAAATGAAAGTGGACTACTTCCAACTCCAAAGCAACCTGCATATTTTACTACAAGTAATTGTGAAGGTGAAGAAGCAAGGGAGAACATTGAGAATTCATTGAATGCAATTAGTATCACAACACTTGAGGGTCGTTAAATGTTGTCAAATTTACTGTGCATGAATTCTATTATAGCTGGTTGTATGGTTTATGAGTTTACTCTCTATGAACTGAATTTTGAATAAAAGGGTGTATTGGTGAATTTAGTGTGTAAGTTGTGAACAACCAAGGCAGAGGTAATGATGCTTGTCATGGTCCTCATATAGAAAGAAAATCCTGGGATAACCAGACAATAGAAATTGCATAAAAATGCCAAAAGGCAGAAAACAAGATGACTAAGCCACCGAGTATGAGCACGGGAAGGATTGAAGACAACGTCCCCCATGACCCAAGGCATCCGAGCTGCAAAGCGTTCTCACTCACGAGTCCGAAACAGACATCAATTTTCACCTGGAGCCCTCGCATGGGGAGGAGAACCGCGACGACGTCCTCAAGAGGAAAGTGGCACCAGCAGTTGCCACCGTTGTCGGTACCAAAGTGCAGAGTAGTAGCTCGCCCGTGTCACAATGAGGTACCAAGGACACCAGCGACAGATGCAGACTTCCGGATGATTGTAACGAAATCCTTTTTTCTAGGTTAGCATTCAGATGATTCAATAATTCCAAGTAGTTCAACCTTAGATAAAATGCACACACATGTTTGATCTTTTCCAGCACAACCGAATTACTAGGTGTGTCTACTTTCTGAACTAACCAACATAGTGACACTCGCTTTGATCATCCTCGCCATGTCTAAATTCCTATGCAATTTTCGAATTTCTTCTAGTGTTATGAAAATTTATTATAATGGAGAAATTTGATAGATTTGCGCAACTGTTAATAATGTGTGATTTGTTCATGCTTCTTCGTAATTATAGATTTTTTGGTTTTACAAGTGGAATGTCCCAATTAATGCACTCAAATGATCGTTCAGTAGTAGCACTTCTTGTAGTAGAAATTTTTAAATGCTTATGAATTTCAATGACAAGTGGTACAACATTTAGTTAAGTGGTTCTGAATTTCTTGTGATGAATGGGTTGTCTAAATTTAAGTATTTCTTAACAAAAGTGCCCGTAAGTTGCAATGTATGAAAAAATATCACACGCCCCTAACCCAATAGCCATGACTCGAGACCCATATAGGTCAAAATCCTTTATTTCAACACATGGCATCCCATTGACCTATTGGGGTGCCAATGATGGGTATGAAATGGCGGCGAAGGACGTCCTATCTGAATTTGTGTCATCGCAAGAGTGAGTCTGCAAGTGCTCACCATGAACATTGATGATGCAGTTCTTCCCCTTTCTGGTCGTGCATGTGAAAGAAAAATGTGTATGCATCGCAATCAGGTGTGTTTGGTTGGGTTCATGAGGGAAAATGTTCTCTACTCAACCAAATTTTGGGTGTTTGGTAGCCTTCACAATGGTCATTGAGGGAGTCCTGGATTAAGGGGTCCTCAGGCATCCGGACTATGTAACATGGGTCGGACTAATGGGCTGTGAAGATCCAAGACAGAAGACTTTCTCCCGTGTCCGGATGGGACTCTCCTTCGCGTGGAAGGCAAGCTAGGCGTCCGGATGTATTATTTCATTTCTCTGTAACCGACTTTGTATAACCCTAGGCCCCTCCGGTGTCTATATAAACCGGAGGGTTTAGTCCATAGGGACAGTCATAATCATACATGCTAGACCTCTAGGGTTTAGCTACAACGATCTCGTGGTAGATCCACTCTTGTAATCCCCATATTCATCAAGATCAATCAAGCAGGATGTAGGGTATTACCTCCATCAGGAGGGCCCGAACCTGGGTAAACACCGTGTCCCTTGTCTCCTATTACCATCGACCCTAGACGCACAGTTCGGGACCCCCTATCCGAGATCCGCCGGTTTTGACACTGACATTGGTGCTTTCATTGAGAATTCTGCTGTGTCGTCACCAGAAGGTTCGATGGCTCCATCAATCATCTACAACAATGCTGCCCCGGGGGAGGTTTTCCTCCCTGGTCAGATCTTTGTGTTTGGCGGTTTGATACGTCTCCGTCGTATATATAATTTTTGATTGTTCCATGCCAATATTCTACAACTTCCATATACTTTTTGGCAACTTTTTATACTATTTTTGGGAGTAACATATTGATCCAGTGCCCAGTGCCAGTTCCTGTCTGTTGCATGTTTTTGGTTTACAGAATATCCATATCAAACGGAGTCCAAACGGGATAAAAACAGACGGAGATACTTTTCGGAATATTTGGAAAATCTGGAGGAAAAATCAACGCGAACCAGTGTCCGAGATGGGCACGAGGTAGGGGGGAGCGCCCCCCTAGGGCGCGCCCTGACCCTCGTGACCCACATGTAAGGCGGTTGACGCCCTTCTTTGACCGCAAGAAAGCTAATTTTCGGAAAAAAAATCATGGCGAAGGTTTCGTTCCAATCGGAGTTATGGATCTCCGGATATAAAAGAAACGATGAAAGGGCA
>NC_041382.1:723411163-723429411 GCF_002162155.2 Triticum dicoccoides | reverse complement strand
AGAGAGAGAGAGAGAGAGAGAGAGAGAGAGAGAGAGAGAGAGAGAGAGAGAGATCCAGTCTCAGAGGGGCTCTCGCCTCTCCCACGCCACGAAGGCCAACGACCAGAGGGGAAACCCTTCTCCCATCTAGGGAGGAGGTCAAGGAAGAAGAAGAAGAAGAAGGGGGCACTCTCCCCCTTGCTTCCGGTGGCGCCGGAATGCCACCGGGGGCCATCATCATCACCGCAATCTACACCAACAACTTCACCGCCTTCACCACCAACTCTTCCCCCCTCTATGTAGCGGTGTAACCTCTCTGTTACCTAATGTAATCTTTACTTAAACATGGTGCTCAATGCTATATATTATTTCTCTATGATGTATGGCTATCCTATGATGTTTGAGTAGATCCGTTTTGTCCTAATGGCTATTTGATGATCAAGATTGGCTTGAGTTGCATGTTTTATTATTGGTGCTGTCCTATGGTGCTCTCCGTGTCGCGCAAGTGTGAGGGATTCCCGCTGTAGGGTTTGCAATATGTTCATGATTTGCTTATGGTGGGTGGCCTGAGTGACAGAAGCACAGACCCGAGTAAGTAGGTTGTTTGCGTATGGGATAAAGGGGACTTGATGCTTTAATGCTATGGTTGGGTTTTACCTTAATGAATCTTTAGTAGTTGCGGATGCTTGCTAGAGTTCCAATCATAAGTGCATATGATCCAAGTAGAGAAAGTATGTTAGCTTATGCATCTCCCTCAAATAAATTGTAATAATGATTGCCGGTATAGTTATCGATTGCCTAGGGACAAATAACTTTCTCGTAACAACAAACTCTCTACTAAACCTAACATAGTTGTGTCTTTATCTAAACAGCCCCTACTTTTTATTTACTTGCTCTTTATTATCTTGCATACCTATCGAACAACACCTACAAGGTACTTCTAGTTTCATACTTGTTCTAGGTAAAGCGAACATCAAGCGTGCGTAGAGTTGTATCGGTGGTCGATAGAACTTGAGGGAATATTTGTTCTGCCTTTAGCTCCTCGTTGGGTTCGACACTCTTACTTATCGAAAGAGGCTACAATTGATCCCATATACTTGTGGGTTATCAAGACCTTTTTCTGGCACCGTTGCCGGAGAGCAATAGCGTGGGGTGAATATTCTCGTGTGTGCTTGTTTGCTTTATCACTAAGTAATTTTTATTTGCTGTTCTTAGTTGCTCTCTATCTTTAGTTATGGATATGGAACACGAAATACCAAAAAAATTAGGTGTACTTTCTGCTCATGGAGATGGGGAACCTCCTAAAACCCTCGATGCTGGTTATGTGAAAGATATTATGTACTACTTTAATAATCCTGAGAAAACCCCATTTAATTATGTAATGGGAGTAACATTGGATCAACGTGAATACTTTAGGGATTATCGCTTGACACAAAAAGGGAAACTATTATGGGATCAAATTCATATATTGAAGTGGTATGCTTGGCAATTATGCGTGAGTTATGATTATACTTGTTGCTCTAGGATGAAGGCTCCACACCTTCCCTTTTCATGCAAATTCAGTGATAATAAAATCTTAGCTTCTTATGCTAATGGTATATATGATTACTATGATGTGGAACAAATAGAAGAATTTGTTGCTTTTATGGGTGCTTATGAAATTGAATCTATGTGTAAAGAGTTTGAAGATTTTGATGATGCTATTTATAGATCTGAAAATTTAGCTATCCTCAAATATTGCTATGAGAATTATGAATACAATTCCGAAATTAATCCACTTATTGAGAAAGTCTCCGCTGTCCAAGAAGAGACTAATATTTTGCAGGAATCTATGGAAGAAAAAATTGATGAAACTGTGAGCTCATTGGATGAAAAAGATGAGGAAGAGAGCGAAGAACAAAAGGAGGAAGAGCGGATTGATCACCCATGTCCACCTTCTAATGAGAGTAACTCTCCAACTCATACATTGTTTAATTTCCCTTCGTGCTTACCGAAGGATGAATTCTATGATAATTGCTATGATCCCGTCGATTCTTTTGAAATATCCCTTTTTGATGATGCTTGCTATGCTTGTGGCCAAGATGCCAATATGAATTATGCTTATGGAGATGAACTTGCTATAGTTCCTTATGTTAAACATGAAATTGTTGCTATTGCACCCATGCATGATAGTCCTATTATCTTTTTGAATTCTCCCGACTACACTATATCAGAGAAGTTTGCACTTATTAAGGATTATATTGATGGGTTGCCTTTTACCTTTGAACATGATGATTTTGATGAATATAATATGCATGTGCTTGCTGCTCCTAATTGCAATTATTAAGAGAGAGGAACTATATCTCCACCTCTCTATGTTTCCAATATGATAAAATCGCAAGAAACTATTTATACTATGCATTGGCCTTTACTATGTGTGCATGAATTGTTCTTTTATGACATGCCGATGCATAGGAAGAGAGTTAGACTTTGTTGTTACATGATATATGTTACTTTGTGCTCACTAATAAATACTAAATCATTGTTAATTAAAATTGGCTTTGATATACCTTGGGATCCGGGTGGATTCATTACATGAGCACTATATGCCTAGCTTAATGGCTTTAAAGAAAGCGCTGCCAGGGAGACAACCCGGAAGTTTTAGAGGGTCATTTATTTCTGTTGTGCACTTTTATAAAGTTTAGAAATAAAATAATGTGCCAATGTTTTCCTTTAGGATGTTTACATTTGCTTGATGGTTTGTACGGTGCAGGACATAAACTCTGGCTGTAGTGCGCGATTTTACATTTTTAGCTGGAACGTAAAATGATTCTGATTATTTTTGCACTGTCTTCCTAGAATTTTTTTTTATTTTTCCTAATTTTGGTAGAATTTGTCAAGTATCAGAAGTATGGTGAATGTTCAAATTATTACAGACTGTTCTGTTTTAGACAGATTCTGTTTTTGATGCATAGTTTGCTTGTTTTGATGAAACTATCAATTTATATTAGTGGATTAAGCCATGAAAAAGTTATACTACAGTAGACACAATGCAAAAAAAATATGAATTGGTTTGCAACAATACATAGAGTAGTGATTTGCTTTATTATACTAACAGATCTTACCGAGTTTTCTGTTGAAGTTTTGTGTGGATGAAGTGTTTGATGATGGAGAAGGTTTCGATGTGAGAAGAAGGAAGAGAGGAAAGAGCTCAAGCTTGGGGATGCCCGAGGCACCCCAAGTAAATATTCAAGGAGACTTAAGCATCTAAGCTTGGGGATGCTGGGAAGGAATCCCCTCTTTCTTCAACAAGTATCGGTATGTTTTCGGATTCGTTTCGTTCATGCGATATGTGCAATCTTGGAGCGTCTTTTGCATTTAGTTTTCATCTTTCTTTTATGCACCATGCTGGTATGAGATAGTCCTTGGTTGATTTATATAATTCTCATTGCATTTCACTTATATCTTTTGAGTATGGCTTTATAGAATGCTTCATGTGCTTCGCTTATATCATTTGAAGTTTGGATTGCCTGTTTCTCTTTACATAGAAAACCGCCATTTGTAGAATGCTCTTTTGCTTCACTTATATTTGTTAGAGCGTGGGAATATCTTTTGTAGAAAGAATTAAACTCTCTTGATTCACTTATATCTATTTAGAGAGATGACAGGAATTGGTCATTCACATGGTTAGTCATAAAATCCTACATAAAACTTGTAGATCACTGAATATGATATGTTTGATTCCTTGCAATAGTTTTGCGATATAAAGATGGTGATATTAGAGTCATGCTAGTGGGTAGTTGTGAATTGTAGAAATACTTGTGTTGAGGTTTGTGATTCCTGTAGCATGCACGTATGGTGAACCGTCATGTAATGAAGTTGGAGCATGAGGTATTTATTGATTGTCTTCCTTATGAGTGCGGTCAGGGACGAGCGATGGTCTTTTCCTACATATCTATCCCCCTAGGAGCATGCGTAGTAGTACTTTGCTTCGAGGGCTAATAAACTTTTGCAATAAGTATGTGAGTTCTTTATGTCTAACATTGAGTCCATGGATTATACGGACTCTCACCCTTCCACCATTGCTAGCCTCTCTAGTATCGCGCAACTTTCGCCGGTACCATAAACCCACCATATACCTTCCTCAAAACAGCCACCATACCTACCTATTATGGCATTTCCATAGCCATTGCGAGTATATTGCCATGCAACTTTCATCATCATCATATACATGACTTGAGCATTCATTGTTATATTGCTTTGCTTGATCGTAAAGATAGCTAGCATGATGTTTTCATGGCTTGTCCGTTTTTTGATGTCATTGCTACGCTAGATCATTGCACATCCCAGTACACCACCGGAGGCATTCATAGATTCATATATTTGTTCTAGATATCGAGTAGTAATATTGAGTTGTAAGTAAATAAAAGTGTGATGATCATCACTATTGGAACATTGTCCCATGTGAGGTTATCAAAATAAAAGTGGCCAAAGAAGCCCCCCCCCCAAAGAGAGAGGCCAAAGAAGCCTACAAAAAAGAAAAAAAAGAAAAAAATAAAAAAAAGAAAAAAAAGAGAGAAAAAGAGAGAAGGGGCAATGTTACTATCCTTTTACCACACTTGTGCTTCAAAGTAGCACCATGTTCTTCATATAGAGAGTCTCTTGAGTTATCACCTTCATATACTAGTGGGAATTTTCATTATAGAACTTGGCTTGTATATTCCAACGATGGGCTTCCTCAAATGCCCTAGGTCTTCATGAGCAAGAAAGTTGGATGCACACCCACTTAGTTTCAGTTTGAGCTTTCATATACTTATAGCTCTAGTCCATCCGTTGCATGGCAATCCCTACTCACTCACATTGATATCTATTGATGGGCATCTCCATAGCCCGTTGATACGCCTAGTTGATGTGAGACTATCTTCTCCTTTTTGTCTTATCCACAACCACCATTCTATTACACCTATAGTGCTATATCCATGGCTCACGCTCATGTATTGCATGAGGGTTGAAAATGCTGAAGCACGTTAAAAAGTATGAACCAATTGCTAGGCTTGTCATCGGGGTTGTGCATGATGTGAGTATTTTGTGTGAAGAAGATGGAGCATAGCCAGACTATATGATTTTGTAGGGATAACTTTCTTTGGCCTTGTTATTTTGAAAAGACATGATTGCTTTATTAGTAGGCTTGAAGTATTATTGTTTTTATGTCAAATGATAGACTATTGCTTTGAATCACTCGTATCTTAATATTCATGCCATGATTAGATATGTGATCAAGATTATGCCAGGTAGCATTCCACATCAAAAATTATCTTTTTATCATTTACCTACTCGAGGACGAGCAGGAATTAAGCTTGGGGATGCTGACACGTCTCCGTCGTATCTATAATTTTTGATTGTTCCATGCCAATATTCTACAACTACCATATACTTTTTGGCAACTTTTTATACTATTTTTGGGACTAACATATTGGTCCACTGCCTGGTGCTAGTTCCTGTCTGTTGCATGTTTTTGGTTTCACAGAATATCTATATCAAACAGAGTCCAAACGGGATAAAAACGGACAGAGATACTTTTCAGAATATTTGGAAAATCTGGAGGAAAAATCAACGCGAACCAGTGTCCAAGGTGGGCACGAGGTAGGGGGACGCCCCCCCTAGGGCGCGCCCCTGACCCTTGTGACCCACCTGTAAGGCGGTTGACGTCCTCCTTCGGCCGCAAGAAAGCTAATTTTCGGAAAAAAATCATGGCGAAGGTTTCGTTCCAATTGGAGTTACGGATCTCTGGATATAAAAGAAACGGTGAAAGGGCAGCAGAACAGAACACAGAAACAGAGAGAGACAGAGACACAGATCCAATCTCGGAGGGGCTCTCACCCCTCCCACACCATGGAGGCCAAGGACCAGAGGGGAAACCCTTCTCCCATCTAGGGAGGAGGTCAAGGAAGAAGAAGAAGAAGGGGGGCGCTCTCCCCCTTGCATCCGGTGGCGCTGGAGTGCCACCGGGGGCCATCATCATCACCACAATCTACACCAACAACTTCACCGCCTTCACCACCAACTCTTCCCCCCTCTATGCAGCGGTGTAACCTCTCTCTTACCCGCTGTAATCTCTACTTAAACATGGTGCTCAACGCTATATATTATTTCCCTATGATGTCTGGCTATCCTATGATGTTTGAGTAGATCCGTTTTGTCCTAATGGCTATTTGATGATCAAGATTGGTTTGAGTTGCATGTTTTATTATTGGTGCTGTCCTATGGTGCTCTCCGTGTCGCGCAAGCGTGAGGGATTCCCTCTGTAGGGTTTGCAATATGTTCATGATTTGCTTATGGTGGGTGGCGTGAGTGACAGAAGCGTAGACCCGAGTAAGTAGGTTGTTTGCGTATGGGATAAAGGGGACTTGATGCTTTAATTCTATGGTTGGGTTTTACCTTAATGAATCTTTAGTAGTTGCGGATGCTTGCTAGAGTTCCAATCATAAGTGCATATGATCCAAGTAGAGAAAGTATGTTAGCTTATGCATCTCCCTCAAATAAAATTGTAATAATGATTACCGGTCTAGTTATCGATTGCCTAGGGACAAATAACTTTCTCGTAACAGCAAACTCTCTACTAAACATAACTTAGTTGTGTCTTTATCTAAACAGCCCCTACTTTTTATTTACTTGCTCTTTATTATCTTGCATACCTATCCAACAACACCTACGAAGTACTTCTAGTTTCATACTTGTTCTAGGTAAAGCGAACATAAAGCGTGCGTAGAGTTGTATCGATGGTCGATAGAACTTGAGGGAATATTTGTTCTGCCTTTAGCTCCTCGTTGGGTTTGACACTCTTACTTATCAAAGAGGCTACTATTTATCCCCTGTACTTGTGGGTTATCACGGTTTCGCACTACGGGCCAATTCGCTTGGCCATCTAGAGCAGATCGACAGCTACGCCCCAGGTCACCAGATCAGTTTTGGAAACTTCGATTATGTCGCTGACATCAGAGGAGACTTGATCTTCCAAGGATTCACAACCCCAACCTCCGCTCTCGTCTTGGAGCCGGAGCGCGTCGCCAGGTCCGAAGACGGGGTCTCTAAACCCGCCGGACTATCTATGGCACTAGGCCCAGTACGGGAGAACCGGAGGAAGCAGTGTCACTGGCAACCATCACAAAGCCAGAATCTTCCCCGGACACTTGCTCCAAACTCTCGGAGTCAGAATCATGTGGGCTCGGTCGAGGAATCCCCTTCTCGCCGTACTCCACGGATTCTCTTCTCCCTGGCCAAACCTCGCCTTTAAGCGACGCTCTTGACTTGATGCGATCCCTCATCATTACAGAGGAGCAACATCTAAACTATGCCTAGCCCGGACTAGGGGATGAGTGCAGGGAATTTGATGTCCCTCCCACCACCCACTTCATCGCCACTGTCGAGGACTTAACTGACATGCTCTATTACGGCTTCGAAGACATCGACGGTATGGACGACGATGCTGGAGAAGAGCAAGCCCAAAACCCGCCATTTACCGGACGCTGGATGGCGACCTCTTCGTATGATGTATACATGGTGGATACACCCAAGGAGGGTGACGGCGATAACGAGAAAAATCCAGTAGAGGATAAACCTCCCGAGATACAACCAGAACGCCGATGACGCAGATCTAAATCGCGTTGCAGCAAAGACAACAATACCGGCATGAGAGACAACAATACTTTGGACAATGCCGGAGACCAACAAAACCCCGTCGAGCCGACCTCTGAGCAAGACGACCGGGAAGATGGACAAGTTAGCCCTGATGAATAGGCTGAAAACGAAGACTCGGAGGACAACAATTATCTTCCTCTCTCCAAGGATGAGGTGAGCCTCGGTGACGAAGACTTTATCATGCCTGAGGAACCTCTCGAGCAGGAGCGCTTTAAGCAATGGCTAATAGCCACTGCAAGGAGCCTGAAAAAGAAACAACAGCAGCTTCAAGCTGATCAAGATCTACTCAATGACAGATGGGCTATTGTCCTAGTAGCCGAGGAGTACGGCCTTGTGGACCCAACCAAAAGTTACCCGAAGCGTAAACTGCTACCTCAATTTGGCAACGAGGCACTTGAGCCCGTACCAGCGGCACGTAATACGGTCGACCGACCACCACGTGGCCGGGACAAAACGGCAACTCAAGCCAAACACCGGCCCATACTATCTCGCTAAAAGGTAGAGACACAACGGCTCGGGGATACACATATGACCTGCGGCAAGACCTGAAGAATAAAGTAGGTCCGGACAAGTCGATCTATGGATCGCGGGGGCGTGCCCCGACGCGCGGCGATGGCTATCAAGCCGAACATGACAAAAATAATCACGTCCGGGTCGAAAGCCGCAGACGGACTCCATCCGAACTACGTCGTGACCTGGCCCGATATAGAGCCTCCACACACACCCTCTGGTTCACTGATGAAGTAATGGAACATGAATTCCTAGAAGGGTTCAAACCCATGAATATCGAATCATATGATGGAACAATAGATCCCGCGGTATGGATTGAGGACTTTCTTCTCCATATTCATATGGCCCGCGATGATGATCTTCATGCCATCAAATACCTCCCCCCTAAAAATCAAGGGACCAGCTTGGCACTGGTTGAACAGCCTGCCTGAAAACTCTATTGGCAGCTGGGAGGTCCTGGAACACGCCTTCCGTGACAACTTCCAAGGCACATACGTCAGACATCCAGATACCAATGACTTAAGTCACATAGTTCAACAGCCCAGAGAGTCAGCCAGGAAATTGTAGACAAGGTTCTTAACTAAAAAGAACCAGATCATCGACTACATAGGTGTTGAAGCCCTACCGGCCTTTAAGCATAGCATCCACGACGAATGGCTCGCCCGACACCTTGGCCAAGAAAAGCCGAAGTCCATGGCAACCCTCACGGCACTTATGACCTGCTTTTATGCGGGCGAAGATAGTTGGCTAGCCCATAGCAATAATAATGCAAGCGAACCTGGCACTTCCAAAGCCAAGAATAGCAACGGCAAGCCCCGACGCAATAGGCATAAGCGTCGAAACAATGGTGACAATACTGATGACACGACGGTCAACGCCAGATTCAGTGGCTCGAAGTTCGATCAGCGGAAGAAGCCATATAAAAGGAACAATACGGGCTCTTCTAGCTTGCGCCACATACTCGATCGCCCATGTCAGATCCATGTCACCCTTGATAAACCAGCCAATCATACCCATCAGAGTTGTTGGGTCTTTAAACAGGCCGGCAAGTTAAATGCCGAAGACAAGGAGAAGGGGTCGCAAAGTGAGAATGACGACAAGGATCCCAGTCCACCAAACACAGGGGGACAGAAGAAATTCACCCCCCAGGTTAAAACGGTGAACGTGATATACGTTACCCATACCCCCAAGAGGGAGCGCAAACGTGTGCTCAGGGATGTCTATGCGATAGAGCCAGTCGCCCCAAAATTCAACCCATGCTCATCCTGCCCGATCACCTTCGATCACAGGGACCATACGACCACTATCCGTCATGGCGGTTCAGCCGCACTGGTCCTTGACCAAATTTTTGATGGATTCCACCTCACGCGAGTCCTCATGGACGGTGGCAGCAGCCTCAACCTGCTCTATCAGGATACATTCCGCAAAATGAGCATCGATCCATCAAGGATCAAGCCCACAAAAATACCTTTAAAGGAGTCATACTAGGTGTAGAGGCCCACTGCACGGGTTCAGTCACATTGTAAGTTGTCTTCGGAACCCCGGACAACTTCTGAAGCGAAGAATTGATCTTCAACATCATCCCTTTTCGCAGTGGCTATCATGCACTGCTTGGACGAACTGCATTTGCCTGATTCAACGTGGTGCCACACTATGCTTATCTCAAACTTAAGATGCCCGGACCACGCGGTGTCATAACAGTCAATGGAAACTAGGAGCGCTCCCTCCGTACTGAGGAGCACACCGCGGCCTTAGCAGCAGAAGTACAGAACGACCTTATCAAGCAGAACCTTAATTCGGCTGCCAGACTCCCGGACACTGTCAAACGAGTCCGGACTACTCTGCAGCAGGACAATCTAGCCCGTCAGGAGCTCGACTAGTAATTCACCCTCCATCTCAGTACCAACCAAATGGCGGCGTACGTACCGTGCATACATAACTATGCACTCAAAATACCATGGGTATAGAGGGAGGCGTAACTTGATTGTGGTCCACCATACGGCTCCCACACATACTTTTCCTTTTCCTTTTTACCATTTTTTAGTCTTTTCTTTCACAGCCCCTCCCGGCGTCCTGATCAGCGGTCCTTTAGAAGGATGGATACACCAAGGCAGCAAGAAGTACAAGACGTGTGGGGGAATCTCTAGATGTTCCTCTTGACGATCATTCTACCTGTTTTGGGACCCGCATGCAGCTCCCCCTTGGTCTCGGCATGTTAAATAGTCAGGTTGCTTATCGCACTATTTGTACAAATATGCTTTGACATATTAACCAAATTACAATGGAAACAGTTTGCGGCCCAGTTTATGTGGCACTAGCTCACTCCATTTTATTTCGCTATTCTTATCAAGTGCACACTTACACTCTGGTATGCTTTAATTCGCCATGGGCTTCATTGTGCTCCATACTACGGCAACAAAGTCCGAACACGTTTTACAGTACAGTTCGGCACCCTGAATTTTAGAATTATATGAATTGGCTCCGAATCATGTCTTTGGTCAATAGTTGGGTTGCCCGGCTCCTGTGCTTGCTACCTTATGTTCCGTCCTATCGGCTAGGGTAGTAAAGGGAGAACTACTACGATTGTGTTTCTAGTTTATCCAAGCAAACACCTCAGTAGAGAAAGCCGAAAACTGACTATCATGATACGGCGAGAGCTGATCAGCTATTCAGAGGTTAAAAATCTTTTGCGATTTTTCCACATTATGCGACGAATCGGCCTCTACCCGATTAGGTGTCTACAACACCCTAGTCCGGATTAAAAACTAACTAGGGGTTGCGCTTGCATTTCTATTGTCAAACTCCTATGGCTAAGTGAGGGTGATAAAGCCACATAGTCCGATTGCCTGGTTCGTTGCGCTAAACACCTCCTTCAAGGACCAAACTGTTGGATCAAGAGCGTTTAGATTTATCCCGAACACCCCCGTACTACCTACATGGGGGCTGAAGCCGACGGCTGGCCAACTCTCAGATTTAACAAAACGGCCGCACAGGAGGTAAAATTTTCTAACAACGAACATTATATTACATAAGACTTTATTTCATAATACAGGAAGGGATAACATGAATGACTTCATTCAAAGATAACGTCTTTTGAACACTGGCCCTCTACAATGCGGGATCCCTTTAGGACATCATCAAAATACCGCTCAGGCGTGCAGTGCTCCTTGCCCGCAGGCGGTCCCTCAGTGGCGAGCTTGATGGCGTCAATCTTCTCCCACTGCACCTTGACACGGGCGAAGGCCATCCGCGCACCTTCAATGTAGACCGACTGCTTGATGGCATCAAGCCGAGGGCAGGCACCGACCAGCCGCTTCACGAGCCTCTAGTAGCTGCTGGGTATGGCGTAGGCAGGCCACAGACGGATTATCAAATCCTTCATGGCCAGTTCGGCCACCCTATGTAGTTCGGTCAGTTGTTTCAGCTGATCGCTAAAGGGTGCCAGATGCTCTGGCGCAAGGTATTGTGATGAGAACAGCTTCCCCATTGAGCTCCCCTCTTCGACTCAGAAGAATTCCGCAACATCAGCAACACTGCATGGCAGATCCGCAAACGCCCCTGGAGATCTTCAAATCCGGGTCAGTAAGAGGAACTTTTTCTTCACATACTTGCTCTGCATAATGAAGGCCTTACCCGCCGCGATTTTTCTGGCCTCCTGGATTTCTTGGAGGGTGCCCTGGGCTTCAACTCGGGCATCGTGTGCGCTTTGGCAGGCATTTCGCAAGTTCGGACTCTTGATCTGCAATATCACGCTCCAAGAACTCGCATTTCTTCACGGCGTCCTGGAGCTCCTGCTGGACCTCACCGACCCTGGCCTCGTGTTTCTCGCGAGCGGCTTGTTCCTTTGCCGCTCTCTCCTAGGCTTCAGCCAGTGCCTTCTTGAGGGTCTCCACCTCGGTTGCTGCTCCTACAAAATATAATGGCACTATGGTCAACACAAACCATTCATCCTTTCTGAATATACACAAGGTCATTTCATACCTTGATGGTCCTCCAGCTGTTTTTCATGCGGCCGAGCTCTTCCTCTGTCCGCTCCGGACTCTGCTTCAGTCTGGAGACCTCAGCAGCATGAGAGGTCGCAGCCAGCAAAGATGACTGCTTATTCACATAGACATGTATGGTTAGTCACCTGCGAAAACTAGTTGATCCCTTGTTCGGGTTTTTTCCGAACACCGGACAGTGTCTCAGGGGCTACTGTCTATACTATGGCGTTTCTTTTACACAAATTGCGTTCCATACATCAAACCCTCTTAGAAGGCTTGTGCAGGCTTCGGTCAGCCCTCTCTTCGCGGACTGAATCCTCTCAACCACCATACCCATGAGGGTACGGTATTCCTCAACAATGGAAGCACTTCACAGCGCTTCTAGTAGAGTATCTGGTGCCTCTGGATGGACAAAGGTCGCTGGTGGAATTAGTGAACCTCCCTCTTTCGAAGGAGGCTGCTTGCCAGATTCCGGAGCCATATAGGTCTCCGGGATTGTATTCGGCTAGGGGCCGGATTGGATATGGCCCCCATCGCAAGCCTCCATTGGGATTTGCTCCCCCATGTGTCTGGCGGCCGAGGATTCACCCTCTGGCACCACCCTGACGGCCTCCTGCTTCTCTCCCTGGCCTGGGGGGCGGTCCTTCGAGATAGCACCTCAGTGTCATCCATGGCCTTGGGAGACGAGGTCGCCGGAAGGGACCCGCTGTCCATCACCTTCGGATCCAGTGAATTCCCCGAAGATGAGGTTCGCTGAAGGTCAGAACGAGCCGGACTGCGGCGCATAATTCAACATGTTAAAACCATGAAGAAAAGGAGCTGGATATATGTGTGCGTCTTTGAGTACTTACGATTCGGCCAAGGGCTTATCCCTGGGGCGCCACTCGGAGCTGCTGTCGATGTCCCACACGGAGTTATCCGCGAGGGAGACCTTCTCCTTCTTGGACGCCTCTGCCTCCAGATGCATGGACGCCGCCCTTTTCTTCCTCCCCCCTTCGAGGGAGGGTTGCTTTCATCCTCCTCCTCATCATCATCGGTGTGGGAGGAGTGGGTCTCAGCGTCTTCGGACGTCACGTCCGAAGTGCCCTTACGGCGAAGACCACTCCTGGTCTCCTTGGCCTTCTTCTCCGGTGCTTGGTAGGGCACCGGTACCAGCATCTTCGTCAGAAGAGGGATTGCTGGGTCTTCGGGCAGCGGAGCCGGACACTGGATCCGCTCCGCCTTCTTTGTCCAGCCCTGAACAAACAAATAGGGAATCTTAGGCGCCTTCCTTGAGTATGCAAATAAAGGATACACCTTGAAAAATGAAAAACTTACAGAACTGGCGGGATGGGCCAGGTCGTGCCCACGGTCCTCGGTCGTCGCCGGCCACATCTCGTTGGCATTGAAAAGCACCTTCTAGATGTCTTTGTGCGTTGTGCTGAAGAACTGTTGCAAGGTCCGGTGCTCAGCCAGATCGAACTCCCACAAATGGCAAGCCCGACTTTGGCACAGAAGAATCCGGCGAACAAGCATCACCTGGATCACATTGACAAGCTTGATGTTCTTGTCTACCATGCTCCTGATGCGTGTCTGAAGCACTGTCAGCTCGTCCGACGAAGACCGGTCCAGACCCTTCTCTAGCCAGGAGGTGAAACGCATCGGGGCTCCAGACTAGAATTCGGGAGCCACAGCGCAGGTGGCGCCGCGAGGCTCTGTGACGTAGAACCACTGCTATTGCCACCCTTTGACGGTCTCCACGAAGGTACCTCTGGGCCATAAGACGTTGGGCATCTTGCTCACCATGGCGCCTCCACACTCTGCGTGTTGGCCTCCCACCACCTTCGGCTTCACATTGAAGACCTTTAACCACAATCCGAAGTGGGGTGGGATGCGGAGGAAGGCCTCGCACACGACAATAAATGCCGAGATGTTGAGGAAGGAATTGGGGGCCAGATCATGGAAATCCAGCCTGTAGTAGAACATGAGTCTACGGACGAATGGGTGGAGAGGGAATTCCAATTCGTGGACAAAGTGTGGGATGAACACCACCCTCTCATGGGGCTCGGGGGTAGGGATGATCTGCCCCATCGCTGGAAACCGGTGGGCGATTTCCGGGGCTAGGTACCCGGCCTTCTGAAGCTTGGTGATGTCCTTCTCCTTGACAGAGGAAACCATCCACTTGCCCTGCGCTCCAGATCCAGACATGGCTAGAGTGCTTTTCTAAGGTGGAATGTATGGAAGCTTGGGTGATGGAGCTCGAGAATGGATGGGCAGAGAGGAAGAGGGCGTGGGTGAAAAGGAGAAATCTCTATCCCTTTATAAAGGCTGCAAATATCAAGCGCCTCCCCACTCGCCTTAAAACTCGCCTATTCCCCAAGGGTCGTGCAGGCGGTGCGGTTGTATTACCCACGCCCGTATTGATGAGAATCCCGTAATAAGGGGACATGATCTCTACTTTGACAAAACATGCCAATAAAACCGCATCTTGAAACATGGAGCGGGAGGCTAAAAATGGTTCGAAATGGCTCGGCAGTGACGTGATGTCACGCTACAAAAGTTGCCAGTGGATTGGACTGATAAAATATTATACTCTCCGCGTGTGTGTATGGTACTCATTTTGCAGAGCCGGACACGTTTTCTGTGTTCGAGGGCTGCTTTGGAGTATTCGGAGGAGGAACCCGCCTTGCAATGCCGAAGACAATCTGCGCGCCAGACACATCGTCATTGAAGCCTGGTTCAGGGGCTACTAAGGGAGTTCTGGTTTAAGGGGTCCTCGGGTGTCCAGACTATGTAACATGGGCCGAACTAATGGTTGTGAAGATACAAGACAAAATACTTCCTCCCGTGTCCGGATGGGACTCTCCTTTGCGTGGAAGGCAAGCTAGGCGTCCGAATGTATTATTTCCTTTCTCTGTAACCGACTTTGTATAACCCTAGCCCCTCCGGTGTCTTTATAAACTGGAGGGTTTAGTCTGTAGGGACAATCATAATCATACAGGCTAGACTTCTAGGGTTTAGCTACAACGATCTCGTGGTAGATCAACTCTTGTAATCCCCATATTCATCAAGATCAATCAAGCAAGACATAGGGTATTACCTCCATCGGGAGGGCCTGAACCTGGGTAAACACCGTATCCTTTGTCTCCTGTTACCATCGACCCTAGACGCATAGTTCGGGACCCCCTACCCGAGATCCGCCGGTTTTGACACCGACAGTCATCTCAGCATGCACGAGCTCAGCCCAAATACCCTCGTACCATGCATGAAGAGTATACTTGGCCATATGTCGGGTGGGGCTGGGCTTTGGGCCGGGCCTAACAAAGCCCATTGCAAAAAAACCTAGGCCCGGGCCCGGCCTGACCGTCACACCTAGAAATTAGGCCCAGGCCCGACCCATCAATGGAAAAGCCCATTGGGTCGGGCCCTTCCCTAAATCACGAATATGCCGGGCCCAAGCCCATCCCGGCCTGGCCCGACTGTTGGACCTAGATCTCAGGGGCGGTTCGGGCTTTTTCGGGTTAGGTCGGGTCGGGCCGGCCGGGCTGGGTATCCCTAGCCAGGTCTAATGAAGAGAGAACACCTCAGCAGCCATTCGCTGGTTAGCATGCATGAACGAAGTGAATGACAACATGCTTCCAAGAATGTTTGGAAGTTCAATTTTGTTTAAATTTTCAGAAAATGATTAAGATTCCAAAGTTTATTTAATTCTCAAACAATGTTCTGAATTTCAAAAACATTCATATTTTCAAAATTAGTTTAATTTTTTTAAAATGTTATGAATTTCCAAAAAAATATTTTTTCCAAAATTTGTTCAATTATTATTATTTCAATGTTTTGATTCTCAAAAATTGTTTATATTTAAAACTAACAATTTAAAAAAATCAAAAAATGTTCAAATTGGAATTTTTGGAAAATCAAATAATGTTCAATTCTTTTCCGTTTTCATTTTTTCATGCTTTTCAAATTTTAATCAGCATTAAAGAATTATTCAAAATTCAAAATTCTTCAGGATGTCTAAACATATGTTAGACTGGTAAACAAAGTCTCACGTCAACATGTCTCAACACATACACCGCTACCAAACGACAGCAAATGCATATACTCAACATGTCTACACTCAGTATGTGTGAGAGGAGAACAACCAGGCTAGGTTGAGAATGCTAACAAACACACCCTTAGCCAGATTATTAGACGGGATGTTTGTCGGGCCAGCGAGCATAGCCATCACTCTATACATGCATCCTCAATCAAGTTAATTATTATCGGTAGTCGATCGAATATAACTATGGTTTGTGTGGTAAATCCTGCAGTAGGTTATCTTCAGTTTTCATGAAGTAATTCTACATGACCCGGTTTTTTTTGTTTCACATCCAACCTTTGTCTCCTCTTCGGCGACGCTTGCTTCAAGGGGCAGTACAAATATGATCTTTTCTGGGTCCGAGGAGCCACTTGGTGATATTGGTGCACCATCAACCACCTTGTTGGATGAGTTCCTAAGCAGTTTCAGTTGCGCAGCGTCGCGGTCGTTGCTCGAAGAACCGATTCATGTGTAGATTGACGGAGCGTCTACTTGTTCCGAGAGGCGTAGTGGATGTTTGGATAAGAAGAATAGAAACTGCAACATTTCTACTTCCAAGCGTGCTGAATATATATAGGTTGGCGGAGGCTTATGGGGAACTACCGAAGGGTATGCCATCTAAGAAAGGCTCCGACGAGGATGTGCAAGAGAAGATGAACTCTTATCTTTGGATGTACAAGAAACCGCTTACGCCGACAGCGATCCAAGCAATTTGTACATTGGTGGAGGCCAATGGCTGATCTCATTTTTCGAAAGTTTAGGTGCAAGTTCACATCTAGTTGCAGGCATGTTCTTGAGATTACAGTGGTTGACTTTTCTTTGAGGGTTTAACCAAATTTTATTCATTAAAAACCACAGAGAGTGGGATGCGGTTCGGATCATGGGGTTGGCCAAACCAAATGTGGCGCCCCTGATCGAGATTAATTACATATTTGGATAATCTATGTGCGTCCTGATTAACAGCACGACTTTCAAACACAAAGGAACAATTAAAAGTTGATGCTTGAAGATTGATCTGTTCAATGATAGCTCCATAGTTCCCTCTGAAGGAAATATGCCCTAGAGGCAATAATAAAGTTATTATTGATTTCCTTATATCATGATAAATGTTTATTATTCATGCTAGAATTGTATTAACCGGAAACTTAGTACATGTGTGAATACATAGACAAACAGAGTGTCACTAGTATGCCTCTACTTGACTAGCTCGTTAATCAAAGATGGTTAAGTTTCTAGCCATGGACAAGAGTTTTCATTTGATGAACGAGATCACATCATTAGATAATGATGTGATTGACTTGACCTATCCGTTAGCTTAGCACGATGATGGTTTAGTTTTTTGCTATTGCTTTCTTCATAATATATACATGTTCCTATGACTATGAGATTCTGCAACTCCCGATTACCGGAGGAACACTTTGTGTGCTACCAAATGTCACAACGTAACTAGGTGATTATAAAGGTTCTCTACAGGTGTCTCCGATGGTACTTGTTGAGTTGGCATAGATCGAGATTAGGATTTGTCACTCTGATTGTCGGAGAGGTATCTTTGGGCCCTCTCGGTAATGCACATCACTATAAGCCTTGCAAGCAATGCAACTAATGAGTTAGTTGCGGGATGATGTATTACGGAACGAGTAAAGAGACTTGCCGATAACAAGATTGAGCTAGGTATTGAGATACCGACGATCGAATCTCAGGCAAGTAACATACTGGTGAGAATGGGAACAACGTATGTTGTTATGCGGTTTGACTGATAAAGATCTTCGTAGAATATGTAGGAGCCAATATGAACATCCAGGTTCCTCTATTGGTTATTGACCAGAGAAGTGCCTCGGTCATGTCTACATAGTTCTCGAACCCATAGGGTCCGCACGCTTAAAGTTCTGTGACGATCGGTATTATGAGTTTATATGTTTTGATGTACCGAAGGTAGTTCAGAGTCCAGGATGTGAACATAGACATGACGAGGAGTCTCGAAATGGTCGAGACATAAAGATTGATATATTGGAAGGTTATATTTGGACACCGGAAGGGTT